>NC_136519.1:89178773-89313773 GCF_053919585.1 Euprymna scolopes | reverse complement strand
GTCGATGGATGAAAATCAGAGACCTGCAGTATTAATGCTGGAGTCCCATAGGGGTCAGTCCTGGGCCCAACTCTCTTCCTGATCTACATCAATGATCTCCCTAAACACATACTTAAATCATTCGTTGACATCTATGCTGATGACACGACCATCTACGGCAATACATCAAAGGCTGTAAATGACAAAGTTTTCTCTGATTCTCTCACCTCTGATCTCGAGCGCGTGGCTCAGTGAGGGAAGACGTGGCTTGTTACCTTTAATGCATTTAAAACCAAACTCCTATCCTTACATCATCAACGCTCTGATCCCCATCTGGCATCAATTGGGATGGATGGCTCTCGTCTGGGAGATGCCCCGTGTGCCTAAATCAAAACGTGGATTCCATGAACAAAGCTTCTTTCTTAAAACTGCGCACCTGTGGAACTCTGTTACGTCTGCCTGCTGACTACAACTTGGATGTGTTCAAGTCCAACATTAACAAATTCCTAATGAACCGCCCCCTTAAGTGAACACTTCATCAAATCTCCACACTAACGTAATGTACTTGCAATAACCCTTATCCCTGAGTGGCTTCCGGGCCTTGATAAGTGGTGATCAGTGTGTAAAAAAATAAAATAAATAATGCATGAAGGTTGACGTGTTGGTAAAAACTGAAAGTTTATGGTGATATCCATGGTATAAAAAAGGCAGCATTATTCGTAGTTTTTAGGGTAGAGGTAAGTTCCTTTGTTCAAAGTTTTTGTTTATTCAGATGATCAAGACAATAATAAAATAAAATATAGTTGTTATGAATTTATGATTTGTATTAGCTATTTGTAAAATTAACGAGGGGTATAATGAGAGAAAAACCGAGAGATACAGCAGAGAGAAACAGATAGAGAGAGAGAGAGAGAGAGAGAGAGAGAGGCAGAGAGAAGGAGAGAGAGCGAAAACGAGAGAGACAGCAGATGTTATATAGTTCATTATTATTGTTTTTGTTGTTATTATTCATTGTTAAAAGTGAGTCTTTTATTAGTCGTAGAGAGAGTTTTATTAAGAGGGATGTTGTTGAGAGAGATGTTGTTCGTGTTATGACGAGATTCATATTTATAAAAATGTTCATACTTAGAAGTGTAATGGATATGAGATGTAGAATTCACATTGTAGATGTGTATGTCAAGACATTCTAAACCACATGATATACAAGACATATAACAATTTTCACTTTACCTTTTGGTAGAATTACAACACAAAGACGACGTTTATAAAAACACATAATGGGTTTATTTCTTCTCACGACCGGAGCTTCACATTCTAAGTTTCAAAAGTGACCGTCTCGCTTCTAGACGTTCGAATGTCCATGTCTTGCCTGTCGTCTGTCGTCCTCAGACTCTCTCTGACTCTCCCCCAGTTTCTCCTCCAGTTTCTTTCAAGTTTCTAACTATATCTAGAACTTCCCATTTTCCATGACGTCATACACACGTTAAAACATGTGTCTTCTTTCACGTGTTCTGGACATGCGTGTCCAAAACTTTTTCCTTTGTTTACAAAAGGAATTTTAACCTATATTCCCAGTAACCTATTTTTCCAATATGTTAAAAACATGTTTATTAAATTATCTTGTATATTTGCATTCCTAAATTGAATTTTTCATAACAGAATTGACAACGCACATTCTTTTCTTGAAACTATTTTCTCTCTAAGCTAAACAATGGTTTGTTTTACATTCCATTTTCTAATTCTCCCTCGTAATCTATTGCTAAACCTAATTTACGAATTTCGTCTATTCTATTTCATTTTCATTTGAACTAAATCTCTCTATTTTTATACTTACATGAAAAGGGGACAGCCCTTATCATGTAACACAGAGAGACACAGAGAGAGATAGAGAGAGAGAGAGGGGGGGGGGGGTCGAGAAGGATTAAAAAGAGAAAAAAACAAGTTGTGTGTTTATACTCGTTCCGTCTTTATTTCGAGACTTCCTCTGGATGAAGGAAATTAATAAATAAAACACCAGTACAAATATTTGAAATGTAATGAAATGTATAAAAGAAGGTCAATTGCATCATATCTTTTTAAATATATAAACGGCTATATGATGTTATTAAAAAAAGCTTACTCTCTTTTACAGCGCTATGCCCTCCTTGCATTTTTGAATTTCCATCGACTTTTTTCGTTTCTGAAATAGAACATAGTCATATATTTCATTCCATCAAAAATATATTTTCAATATTTGTATTTGTATGGAACCAGATCATATGCTTTGCAATAATCTGTCCCTGACATGTGTAGATAAAAACAACAAACCCGGTCGAGAATGGAAAACTTAAATAAGATTTGACATCATTCGGTGTTTCTTCTTTTTTGCTGACTTTCCATTTTTTTCTGATCTCATCATTACTATTTTCTTGTTTCAATGTTTTAGTCTCAAATACGAAGCTTCTAGTTGTACGGCTCAGTTATGCATTATGATAATGCATATTGTTTCATACGCCTTGTTTTTCTTTAGAGAGACATTTGGAATAAACCAATTTGAGTTAAACATATTGTATGAGTCTGTGTTTTTACTTTTTAAGTAGTATCTATAGTTCCTTTTGTTTTGAATTACTATATTTTTTTAGATAAAAAAAACGCGGCCGAGGATGGAAAATCTAAATAAGATTTTACATCATTCGCTGTTTCTTCTTTTCTTCTGACTTTCCATTTTTTCTGATCTCATCATTACTATTTTCTTGTTTCAATGTTTTAGTCTCAAATACGAAACTTCTAGTTGTACGGTTCAGTTATGCATTATGATAATGCATATTGTTTCATACGCATTTGCGTGTAGCGAATAGATTGTTTTTGTTTAGAGAGATATTTGGAATAAACCAATTTGAGTTAAACATATTGTATAAGTCTGTGTTTTTACATTTTAAGTAGTATCTATAGTTCTTTTTATTATGAATTACTAAATTTTTAAGATTTGAAAAATTGTTGCTAAATGTTTTGTAAGACTGGAATAGATGTCTAAACAATTGTAACGAATGTAAAAATAAAAATACATAATAGAGTACATACTGAAAAATATGTAAGTACTAAAAATAAAAACAAATTCGACTTTATTCTATAAGGAGTATTACTATTATTCTAAAGTTTATAATTGACTATTAATCTTGCCATTCTGAAAAAAAAATGTTTATTAAATATTAAGGTTATCTATTTTTGTATAGTTTTGTTGAATAAAAGACTTAAAAATAAAAGACACGTCAATTTTTAGCACGGGTTCTGCTGAGAAACTTATTAACAATATCGGTTTTATTGCAAGGTTTGTTGCGGGCCATGATATAAATATCCTAACTCGCTACAAAAGAAAATAATGAAATGAATGGAAAGAAGGAAACAAAACTCAATTGCTGAATAAAATAAATGTGTCGTTTATTTACTGTTGAAGAATGGATGTTTTAGGTGTAACACGTGTTTATGTCCGCGCGGGTGTCACCATCGTTTGCTGCGGGACTGGGGCTATAGAAAGAAATACGTGTTCATCTCACGTTCGGGTCACCATCGTTTGTTCGTGTGTGGAAAGAATGGAAAAATGGAGTAGAGAAACGAGAAATGGCAGTCCGGCATGTAGAACGAGAAAGAGAGAGAGGGTTGACATCAGTTAAGCTGCGCGCCATGATAGCAGTCAGCTACGCGAAGGTGTTCTCAGGCACGAGTTGTAGACGCAAGTTGTCTGGTTGATTGATAAAAGAAAAATGGGGAAAAAGAGTAAGAAAGTCAATCCAGTTCATGGAGAGAGAAATCGTATAAAGTGTACGTACTGTCTGTTGGCTCTTGCACCACATAGTAGCAGGTGGCGTGAGGCAAGGGAGGTGGCTGGTCCGCCGACCACTCAGCTCGGAAGGCGAGTCGGAAAAAGAAGGAAGCAGCTTATGGCTCTTGCTTTTATAGTTGTTTCCGGCGGTCTTTTGCGTATCTGTGAATTTCCTTCAAATGGGAAGTGACGTTGCCCATGTGTACATGTGTGTACGTTAGCGTGTGTGTATATGCACGTGAATGTGAGTGTATGTACGCGCATGTGAATATATGTACGCGTGTGAACGCGCGAGCGTATGTTTGTGTGCGCGCATGTATATGACAAGTAATACAGCTAGAGATGTGAACGCGTGTTTTTGTGTGAGACTAGAAAAGGCTCGCGCAGGTTTCTCACCGTGTCTCGTGCGTTTGGTATCTACGTGTGTAGCGTTTGAGGTGCACTCACACAGACGCACGCAGAGAGCCGGTGATGAACACACCAAACGCTGAGGTTCACACAGGTATCTGCTGGCAACGTACCGAAAGACATGGTCAAACTGTCACATGAAGACGACAGGGGGGAAAGGTCAACTATTTGCACCGATTAAATCTATGATAATAAAATAAACTTTTGTTGATAAAAAAGAAATGCCGACCAAGATTTTTATTTATTTATTCCTGGTGTATGCATGAATGGTATACAGCAGCGTCCAAATCTAAGGGACAGAATTTTAAAACAAAATTTTTGCAATGAATAATTGTTATAATTCTTTTTCTATCCTTTGCGAATTATTCAAATTTTCGAATGTTATTGTGGATGATAACGACTACCAGTTGTCAAAATGTAAGCTTTTCACCGTTTTTATTTCTAACAAATATTAGGGTTTAAAAGTTTGTCCCTTAGAGTTGGACGCTGCTGTATGTATGAATTTCGGGCAAACCTCAAGAATATATTTCTTCGTCGGGGAAGCAACCGAAGGATAAACAGGTCTCGAAATGGATTCCGGGTGTTGGTTTTAACCAAGCCGGTTCGCATATTTGTTTTGTTGGTTTCCAGAGTAAATTTGTGATATCGAAAAAAATTTAATTATATTTTTATTAAGAAAATGTGAAAACAGTTGCATTTGAAAGCTATGGCAGTGCGCCTTGTGGTAAACATTGTGAAAACAACTCAGTGAATAAAAGAATAATCAATATGTAATTCTAATGGCAGAATTATTTTCAATTTATTTCAACTGCTCTACTCCTCTCTAGGCCTGACAATCGGCCGCATATAAAATATAATATATAAAACGCTATATGTTCGGCTATCTGACTCCAGATTTTCAAACGCTACCTCTTACGAAACTAACAATCTCAAGGCAACACTAGGGGCCTCAAATAATTGGGTTTATGGACTTTAGCATGTTAAAATAGTTTTTAAAGGGTGCAAAAGGAGTCAAAACGGGGAAAAAATAAACTTAGATGAATGTACAAAATATATAATAACTATTTAAACCGGCTAAAGACCCATAAAAGCTTTGGATGCTCGAGTTTCCATTTCATGCATTGTTTTTCTTACTTTTGAAATCACACCTCCATATTAATATATATGAAATTTGGACAAATTAAAAATATCATATTTAAGCGTATTTTAAGACCGGGCAACGTCGGATCCCGCCCCTGCTAGTACATCATGAGTATTCTTGTGATTTGATAGTTTTATAATGTGTAGATTAAGTTGCTAATTCAATCCCAGTATTATTCATCTTACTCTTGATCCTTCATCTTCAAATGCTGCATGTTTAATAAAATGCAGCAAGTAAAATTTATGAAGTGCTTGGTATCAGTCGACCCAGCAAATAAAGCCGGTCTATTAGCCACTGAGAGAAGACTTAACATTTTGCTAAGCATTCAGTTGCTTATGTGGAAGATAATCCATAATCATGAAAGTATAACATTTTAAAAAAATTAAAAATAAACTTAGATGATTGTACAAAATGTATAACGGTTTTTGATTTTGACCTATTTTTGATTTAAAAAACACTTATATTAACCGGTAATGACCCATAAAATAACGGTTCATAAAACATCCAATCATTTGAGACCCCTAACGTCACTCTACCATTTAAGTTTCGCGAGAGATAGAGTTTCAAAATATGGAGACAGACAGCAGACAGACAGACAGACATACTAATATATACTCTTTTATATATTAGATTTATCAAATTCACTGTCTGTCTGTCTGTTCCAAAATCTATCTATTTTTATTATTTATTTATTATTAATTTATTTTTTATTATTATAAATAGAAAAAAGGGGTTTTAATATAGTTATCAATACCAGGATTGAGTACTGCTGCCATATCTGGGCATGAGCTGCTAAAAACAGCCTATCCTGCTTTGACAGGGTACAAAATAGAATTCGTAGCCTAGTGGGGGATGCCCCTTTCTCTTCCCTGCAACCGCTCTCTCACAGAAGGCACGTTGCGAGCCTGTCGTTGTTATATCGTTCTTTCTATGGTAAGTGCTCGTGTGAGCTCCAATTTCTGGTCCCGACTCGCCAATCTTTCACGAAAAACACCTGTCTAGCTAAAACCACTGTCAGTAATTTTCCTACTCTTTATCTGTGCCTAAATCAAACCGTAGATTCCATGAACAAAGCTTCTTTCTTAGAACTGCACGCCTGTGGAATTCTCTTCCGTTTGCCCGTTTCGCACCTGACTACAACTTGGATGTCTTCAAGTCCAACATAAACAAGTTCCTGATAAACCGGCCCCCTTAAATAAGACACGTTATCAGATCTCCATTACTAACGATTACGACGATATTATTCCATTAATTACTGTACACACAATAACCCTTATCCCCGAATGGCTTCCGGGCCTTGATAAGTGGTGACTTCCTTGTAAAAAAAAAAAAAAAATCAGCACAATTTTATTTGGTTTAGTTTGGCTATTTTACGGTATATTAACACTTTTCGGGATTTTAGAAAATAGTATTCATGTTGCATCCAGTTATTTTGAAGAAGGTTTTTATTCTTCAATATTTTTGTATCTTCAATCGCTGTTTTTTTTTTATACTGATTTTTATCGTGTCCTGCCCTGCAGAACATGAATGAGTTTTGCAATGGGAGAGTGGAAGGGGTTACAATATTAATGTTTGGTACATTTTAAGTTGGGAAACGAGTCAAGAAGTGGGGGAGATGGGAAAATAAAGAGGAAATTGGAAGGAGGAAAAGGGGGGAAATGGGGGGCTGTTGTTTTTGTTTTTGTTTTTGTAGAACATAATTAAGTTTTGAAAAAGAAAGTAGAAAAGTATTTTGTCTCAGTAAGACAATATCTTCAGACAGTCTGATCTGGTAGCACTAGATAAATACACGCGCACACACACGCGCGTGCTCACACACACAACCCCAAATTAATAGGAGTATAGATATAAGACCTTAAGTTGCAAGTAGATTTCTGTTTAAAAATGAATGCCTATTTTTTATGTTGTGGTTCTAGAAATGTCGATTGACAAGTAATCTACCTCTCAAGTTTCCGATAGCAACTATTGGTCATCTGCGAAGCAGTGTGGCTTTGTGGCTCCATGCTATTAGTCTAGGTTTTGATGTATTCGGGCTATAATTCTTCAATACCAAGCATCAGTGAAACCTTAAAAACAGAAGAAAAAAATATCCTTTGGAGCTACCACTTATCAAACCCCGAAAGCCACTCAAGGATATGTGTTAACGAATCTACAATGGTGGTAATTGTTAACGGTGTACATTTGGAAGATTTTGATTAATTAAGGGGACGACGCAACAAAAACTTGTTTACATTAAATTTGAAGGCTATGTTGCATTCAACCGGGAAGCAGGCGAACGAAACAATGTTTCACAGGTGGGTAGTTATTGGAAAAAGGCTTTGTTCATGTAGTCTGCGTTTAGTTAGAGAGTAAGAGAAATTATATATAGTGGTTGTAGCTAGTCGAGTGTTTTTGTGAATGTTTGACAAGGCTGAACCATTGATCGGAGTATAGTGGAGCACTTGCCATGAAAATAACGACGGAGCAGAGAAAGACTCGAAACGTCTCTTCTGTAGGAAAGAATTTGCAGGGAAGAGAAATTAATATCATCTACAAGGTTTCGAAACCAGTTTTGAACTCTATAAAGGCTTGATAGGGCGCGCCGAGAAGATCCTGTCCAGATGTGGCTGCAGTACTACATTTAAGGACTTACCTAATTATTATAAAGGTAGAGGATTCTATCGGCTGCGAGATACCTACTGGAGCGGTAGAGTGATTAAACCATTTTTCCAGCGATCTTGGCAACAGCTTTGATGTATGCGTTACTTGTTGTAAGCAAACGTCGCTGTTTTATTTAGTAATGAAATTCTTCTGCAGTAGCACTGGAAGAACCCATTTACTTGCTGCTGTAAGCGATGTCAGAATCATAAAAAGAGAACTAAAAAAGCAAACAATCAAAGGTTTTACAATGAATGGGAAACAGGCAGTTCACACTCGTCCATTTTAATCAATGCATCATCCGTAATAAATAAATGTAATTATATGCATCCAAGTTTTTGTTTCTTCCTTGTTATTAATCCCATTAGTTCCAACTTTTGTGATATTCATAGAAATTATATTCAATACTAGCCGGCCGCCCGGCATTGCCAGGTCGTACAATACGCTTTAAAATGATATTTTAATTTATGTAGATTTCGTATGTTTTATTATAAAATCAATCCTTTATTGATTACGAGCGGGGGTACTCGGCGTTACTCGGGTGTGTTGCGGTGGTGTAGTAATGGTGGGAATAAAACCAGCCTAGTATGAGGGGGTAAGAAACAATAGGGTGGAGAGAGGTGTTAAAAATTGGTAGTAGGCTCGAACCCGTAACGTGAAGGAGGAAAGAAAGTGAGGTTAAAGCAAAAGTGGTAGTAAGCAGACAGGCCCGAACCTTTAACGCGAAGAAGGGAAAGAAAGTAATAAAAAAAACGTAACACGTTAGCCGATGTATCCATCACGCAGGCAGAAGGTTGTATACGTCAAATTTAAGAATAATCAAAAGAACGTACGATGATTTAAGCCAAACAAAAACCCGAGACGACGCCACAGTGGGAATTTGTGTTTAACTCGATGCAAACAAACAAAAAAATTATAGAGACGGTGTCCGTTTGCTCATCTGGGATATTACAATTTGGGAAGTGTGCAAAGACTTCTCGCGGATGCAGAAACCTTTATTAAAATGCCTTTCACAGACATACACAAACGCTCGTGCCCATTTTGCCTTTTATACATTAGACTAGCTAGGTTGCCCGGCGTTGCCCTGGTGTTTGGAGATGTGTGTTGAGCAAGAAAAGAAAAAGTAGTAATGGGGAGGAAGGTTCGAACCCGTAACATGAAGGAGGGAAAAAAGGTGAGAAAAAACCGTAACACATTAGCCGATGTCGCCATCGCGCACGCAGAAGTTGCATGCGTCCGATTTAAGCATAGACAATTGAACTTACGATGATGTAAATGCTTTGCCACTTTTCCAAATAGTCTTGCTTTATATGAAAAGGCCAAACAAAAACCAGAGACGACGCTACTGTGAGAATTTTGTTTAACGCGATCAAAAAATTGATAGAGACGGTGTCCATTTGCGAATCTGAGATATTCCGATCTGGGAAGCATGCACAAATTTCTCGCGGAATCTAACAGACACGAGAACATCGATGCAAAAACGCCATTCACAGAAATACACAAACGCTCACGCCCATTTTGCCTTTTGTATATTAGACTAGCCTGGGTACCCGGTGCTGCCCGGGCGTTTGGAGGTGTGTTTGGCAAAAAATAAAAAAAAAAGTGGTAGCAGTCATACATGAATTCATACCGCGAAGGAGGAAAAGAACATGAAAAAAAAGACGTGTCGCTTTTGCCGTTGCGTCAATCGCCAAACCGGAAGTAGCGAAGGTTTTTTAAAGGCTAGTCAAGAGGGGATAACTTTCGAAAATATGAGCAAAAAAAATCGCACCCTCCCTGTAGAAAAGTGACCAGTTCAGGGTGAAGCAATTAATATTTTTAGCGATATTTGTCGTCCGAAGTGTCGAGCTAGAAAACGATACCAATCTCGTAAAAATCCATTGTGTCTGTCGAAAGTTTTAGACATACATACATACACACATACATACATACATACATACATACATACATAAACAGATAAACGCATGCATACATACATGCATGCATAATACATGCATGCATGCATACATACATACATACATACATACATACATACATACAATATATTTAAAAATTCAGATGAGATCTACATTATAGATTATACATTACGAGAGATAATTTTCCTGGTGGACTAATTTGCAAAACAATAAATAAATATTAAACATAATAATAGCAATGTCGTTCATACAATTTCATGTTTGTTTACAATATCACACCAGCTAATATTTAAGCTTGACGATCTTAAACATAGTCTTTCTCCTCTCATATATAAAAAGAGGTTTTACACGGGATTATTTTACGTTACATTAACCAAGGAAAATAATAAAGTTATTTTCCTTTGCCAGTGTAACGCAAAATATTCTGTAAAATACCTTTTTTTATCTATAAGATAGAGGTACTATTTTTAAAGTCAGTTTTGTTCCATTTTCAATACTTATCGGATGCATTTCTTTATAAAACATATCTACGATCACTCCCAGACAAATGAATAAACTTTGTGGGTAATTTACAAAAGATAAGCTCGGCCGCTTCGAGACTTATACGGAAGGAAGTCATACACACATAGAAAGTTACTTTTTTATTATCATGTAGATATAGATAGGGATAGAGATACGTGTTAGATAGGGTTAGAGTAGAAAATCTGAAGGGTGCGTCATTATTAAAACGTATAAAATTGAATTGGGTTTATTCTAATTTTATATGAAAACTACAGGGTGGTCAAAAGTCAGGTAACATTTTAAAGAAAAACGATATTAGCAATACACGTATATTTAAGTACCATACATTGAAATATAAAATGAAACAAACATGAAATATGTTTATTTTGTTAATTGTCGTCCATTTCTCTCTATCAATCGCTGGAAGCGATTAACCACTGATTGTGTAACACGTGTAATCATGTCAGCTGAAATCCGCGCAATCTCCTCTTCAATAAATAACTTTAAAGACGCTATTGTATCAGGCTTCTTGCCATAAACGCTCTCCTTTACATAGCCCCAAAGCCAGAAATCAGGAGGGGTAGTTTAATATTACACTCAAATATTTAAACAAATAATATTAAACGAATAGAGATTATAATGGATCATATTGTTTTTTTCTACCTTTAACATGTTACCTGACTTTTTGACCACCCTGTAGTTGAATATACTCGGCGTTTCCTAGTGGAAACATATTGCAGGAAAGGTGGGTCACATCATAGGCGTAGCAAAGGGATGGGGTACGCCGGAATGGCATATTCTAGGGGGCGGCATTTTTAGGGGGTTAAAAATAGAAAATAGCAAAAAAAAATCTGAAATTTTACACCAAAATCAGTTTTTAAGGTCGTAAAATGTTTTCGTATTTTATGCGTGTAATACTTTTTTTTAAACGGATTTTAGATTTTTTATTGTAATTCCATGAAAATAAATATTTTGAGCATTTTCTAGAATTTTAAAGGTTAACGTATTATCACCGGTCAGCGACAGGGGAAGGAACAAATCTTACGACTGCCCCGGATGGACAAAAGTAGTTCTATTTAACAAATGTGACACAAGGGCCCGGAAGTGCGATTGAAAATCAGAACATCAGAGGAGGAGCAATCTACTACTACAAATAATGCTCGTGCAGCCCCATCGGCATTAGCAATAATCTAAACTTTTCCGAAGTGGAGAAGGCAAATCTTTGGGAGCTCTCTTACACTGCATAGAACCAGCAATGTATTTCAATAACCAAGAAAAGGGTATTATTCTCATAGCTTAAAAGGCAAACAAAAAAACTTAAAATAAATTAAGCTTACTTCCGTTTCTGAACGAAAATTATGTCGACTAATAATAATTAAAAATAAGTATAATTAACTATAAAAATAATAATAAAAAACTTCAAATAATATAGCTAAGCAGAACAATTAGTACAATAATAAATAACTTAGAGCTAATTATTTAAATGTAATATTTAAATGAGATTACTTCCTTAATGTAAATTACTTATCAATAAATCTATAACATAAATCTCATATGCCTGCTTAAATGTATGTATGTATGTTTTTATGTCTGCCTAACATCATCTGTGTATAGATACTCCCTCAGGCATTTGTCTATAAAAGTGGTCATGTGGCGATGGAAAAGTTGTGATGCATGGAGGCTTGAAATGCTGGAAGCATGTAATAATTGATCTCAATGACCATCTTCAGTGCCATGCTTGCTTGAGCGTGTGAATTCACCAGTAGGACTAAAAGAAAAAGTCATTTTTGGGCTCATTGGCTTTAAGTGTCTGAGGGAGTGGTACTCGTTTGACAAGACGTTTCAATCATCATCATGTCTGCCTAAAACTTCCGCAGAAGTGACAGATTCTCACGAAATTCATTTTTTAAGCACGATCCTTCGGACGACAAATATCGAAAAATTGGCTAAAAACATTAATTCATGCACCCTAAACTGGATAATCCTATACAGGGAGGGGCCGCTTTTTCGCCGATATTTTCGAAAGTCATCCCCGCTTTTCGATTGAATAGCCTTAATTTAAACCGTCGTTACTTCCGGTGTGCCGATTAACGCAACAACAAAGACGTCACGCTTTTTTTTTTTCACTTTCTGTTCGTCATCGCGCTACGGATTCGAGCCTGTCTGCTTACTAATGCTCAACACAAACTTCCAAACACTCGGGCAACGCCTCAACGCATCCAGGCTAGTAGTTTATATAAAAGATAGATATATTAAATGTATAAAAATATATCTGTGAAACCATGTACGTTTTTTTACATAATAATTAAACATAGGCGAAACAGGAATATTTTAAAGGTAAAATGCTCGGAAACTGCAGTAAATATCAAGTGATAGTGCTGATATTATCAGGATTTCAAAACAATCAATTTATGGAGACCGAAGGAAATATAGATTAATTATATTTGCAACTTGGGTCAGCAATGTAATTTATTATCGTCACAAAATACTGTAAAAAATATTGTATACCATCAGTTGAATACAAGTTGTTATTTACTTGTAAAATATGATGTTGCAATATTTTTGATATAATGAGAGGTATGAGTAAAGCAAGTTAGAAGGTTCTACTTATAGACACTGGCGATAAGAACTGACCAATCAAATGGAGCCACATTCTGCCAGCAACCAATCAGAAACCAGAATTGCTTTATAAAAATATTGAATCTTTCCGCATTTCTGCACATGATTTTCGTATCCAACACAAGAAAGAATTTGCTCTCTGTCTGCAGACTTTAACAGATTGACACTTGTACAGATTAACTACCCAACAGAAAACGCTATTCTTCGTCTTAGCTTTTACAATTCAAAGCTTCTCTGATAACTGCCATTTTGTTTCGAACAAGATTATTTCTTTTCTTTCTGAAACCAAAAATGCCTCAACATTTTTATGAAGAGTAAAATCGAAATAAATTTTGTAATTTCATAGCTTGGAAAGGCATCCATTTTGCTAATCGCATACATTCTAATCTAGTTTATTCTTCGTATTTTTAATAAAAATTATCTAAATTAAATTTACGTTTTCGTTTTGTACTGCTGTCTTGTGTGATATTTATTGGTTAATAAGAAATCAATATTCAAGTCAAAGTGCAAATTTTATTTTATGATATTAGAATATTTCTTTCAAGCTTTTATTGATGGGGAAATAAATCTAATTTTACAGTAATCAATATGTATGTATATATATATATATGCGTATATATTATCTATCTATCTATCTATAGGTATATATATATATATATATATATATATATATATATATATATTTAAATAAGGGCGTGGTCCCCAACAATGTGCACTTTTTAACATAATTTTATTATTCCGTGTTTTGGTATTTAAATGTACATCCTCCTCTCTTTGGAATTTCTTAACCCATTATATATATATATATATATATATATATATATGTATGTGTATATATATATATATATATATATATATATATATATATGTAGAGAGAGAGATAGAGAAAGAGAGAGAGGGAGAGAAAAATGGAGATATATAGATAGATAGACAGAGAGATAAATAAAGAAAGAGAAAGAGGAGTTGGAAAAAAGGAGAGGGAAGGAATAGAGAAGAGCATTGCCACCGACCGACGAACGGTAAGAAAGAATAAGACAAATATAAAGCAAGAATAGGAGTTCCATATAGAAACGTTGGTTTAATTTGAATAAAATAAAACCCAAATCACAACGTTATATTAGGAAAATAAACAAATATTTTACTTGCTTGAAATTTAAGACATAAACATATTTCCGAACTAAACTCCATCCTCAGTATGTTGCTTTCTTTCTTTTTTTCTCTTTTTCTTTCTTGCTATTTTGTAAAGTTGAAGAAAAAATTATGCGTATTTTATTTTATTCAAATATATGAATTCAAAAAGTTTTCGGAAAAAGTAATAAGTCTTTTGTAAATAAGAACAACGCATATATATATATATATATATATATATATATATATATATATATATATATAATTATATATATATATATATATATATATGTCGATCCTGGCTTGAGGTAGTTGCTTTCCAGCCGCACTTTTATGCGGATACACATTTTTAATAACATACCCCAATGCTTTTTTAAGAAGCTCAATGTAATTATAGAGCAATATAGGGAATAAATGACAAAGGACTATATTTCGTATTGCGCTACGAAACAGATATTGTCAAGAATTGTAAATGTTGATTGAATTAAAGGAATACTGTTTAAAATGATCAACATGAATTTTTAAATATAGATAAGTTACAGATTAGAGATCAAATGAATTATCCTGTAAGATATTACGTTGAGGTAATACTAATAACGGTATGGGGCAACCAAACATTCTTGATATATCGGATTACTGACTTTTCCCCTGGATCACTACTACTGGGTTTTGGCAGTAATATCCCGGAAAATATTCAACAAATTCTGATAATGAACTGCCCAGGTTGTATGAAATCCTTTTTCTTATGACTTTTATTCGCGATTCAAATAACATTTTTGATTTATGTGCTGGAAAGCAAAATACTTGTTTATCCATAGCTAAACATTTTTCAGAATTGCATTTCATTTTCTCTGATGATATAAGCCAGTATTGAAAAACCATGGATTAAGGAAATAAACGTAATTTTTCTCTATATATTCCTTGTTTTAAACAATAAATTCTTAACTTGAACATATGTGTATATATTTTGATTTAAATGTATTTATATAATACACTTTATATTAAAGCGCACATGTGTTTAATCAGTCCATTTTACAGAGTATGAAAAAGAGGCAGACATACAGAGAGAGAGAGAGAGAGAGAGAGAGAGAGACAGACAGACAGACAGACAGACAGACAGAAATGAGTGAGAGAAGGGGAGAATAAATGGTGGGACAGACCGACTTAGTCTGAGTTTGATTTAGAGAGATGTAGCGACGGAAGTGAAAGCTTGATATGGAAATGTATATATGTTAACACATTTTGATTTATGCTGAGAGAGATAGAGTTGAATAGATGGAGGAAGGGGGATAAAGAGGAAGGGAAGTCAATTTCGAACAAAGAAAAACTTAGTGAAATAAAGGAGTGATATATATATATATATATATATATATATATATATATATATATGAATAGACAAAGAGAGAGAGAGTGAGAGAGAAAGAGTGTGAGAGTGAGAGAGAGAGAGAGAGAGTGACAGTTTGAGAAGATGAGAAGGAGAGGCAGGGGAGAAAGTGTGAGACAGACCAAGTTAGACTGGATTTTTTTTTTTTTTTTGTAAATACATTTTTTTCTAGATGAAGACAAAGTCAATAGATAGAGATACGTTACTAATGGAGATAAGGTACTAAAGAGAGAGAGAGAGAGAGAGAGAGGGAGAGAGTGAGGGATAGGGGATTGAAAGAGAGAGAGAGTGAGAAAATGAGAAGGAGAGACAGAGGAGAAAGGGTGAGACAGACCAAGTCAGACTGGATTTTTTTTTTTTTTTTTTGGTAAATACATTTTTTCCTGAGAGAGACAAAGTTAATAGATGGAGATAAAGTTATCAAGAGAGAGAGAGAGAGAGAGAAAGACAGAGAGATAAAGAGAGAGAGAAAGAGAGAGTGAGAAAGAGAGAGAGGTCATTTCCGAACAAACACGGTTCATGTCTCTCTCTCGCCGTGGCACACAAATACACGCGTTGTCGAATTTTTTAAAAGAAAATAATTGAATTATGATGAAAAGTCGTCCATTCTTGGTTATTATGTTATTAATTTAAATGGATTCAACAACAAAGTTGACGCTGCCTTTCGAAGGCCGGCATCAACGAGCGCCAGGATTTTATTAAATCAACATAATGTAATAATCGTGTTTTCTGATTTTTGATGAGTCTATGGGGGGGGCAAACGAACAATTCATGTGCAGCTCAAAGATATGTTGGAAATTAAACAATGAGTTTGTTTACTCATTTTTAGTGGATTGTTGTCCTTATCTTCATCTTTGTTGTTTCCCTACGTTCCGTCTTTTTCATTCTCTGGCCTTCTCAATGTGATTAACCGCGACCAGATAGATGTGCCGAGTCTTCTAACTGTAACTCAAGTAATTACTGCCTTTATATACGGCATAGTCACGTGACGAACGTGGCAACAAACAAACGTAAGCGTCCTAAAGGAGGCCAACATACCTACCTCACCATAACCATCATCCGACACCAGCTGTGGTGCACGGGCCATGTTATGCGCATGCCTGGAAACCGTCTTCCAAAGCAAATGCACTACGGTCAGCTAAAAGATGGAAAGCGGTTCCAATGAGGGCAGAAAAAGAGATATAAGGACAACATAAAGACACACCTGAGACAGTATCACTTCAGCCTCACCAGCTCGGAGGATGCTGCTTTTCAGAGGGGCAGGTGGAGCAGGATGGTCCATGAAGGCAGGGCTCACTCAGAAAAGGACCTTCACAGAGACGCAGAAAACAGGAGGAATTAGAGAAAGGAGAGATCTACTACCAACTTACTTCCTTCCGCCTTTTCAACTACCCAGTCCACCACCCACATACCCCTGCTGCAATAAAGTCTGCGTGTCAAGGATCGGTCTCTACAGCAGCCTGAGGACCCAATCTACCCATGGGAGAACAATCATACTCGTCACTAGTGATTGCCGATTATGAGTCACGTGGGAATACCGGTTTCCGTTAGATTACCGAAGTTAAGCAAGGTTGACTCTGGTCATTACTAAAATTGTGGCAATTTGGGATTCCAGGTACTGTATGTATCCTCCGCTTATCTCGGCATTGTTTCCAGTCGTCTAGAACTTCTTCTCACTGGTCTAAAAAGAACCGATTAAGTTTGGTTTGGTCTGCCATCCATAATTGTTATCTCCTCACGGTTTGGTCACCTAATCCTCTGGCCTGCTTGGGTAGGATTTAATCTGCAATTTTCAGACAATGCTCTACTGGGACCGTATAGACGCAACGCCTCTATCCACTCTGAAGCAGGCCAGAATTTTAGTTTGCGACAACGTGGGTAGAGCATAACTTTCGAGGGCAGAAAGTACTGGGATTCATTTACCAGACTTAGCATATGCTGGAAGTTAATCTGCAAGAGAAAGCCAGAGGATAAGTGTACTGAAACAACAACTATGAAGTGAAACAGTCCACAAACGAATATATACACACACTATGTTTCGTCTCAAAGGATTCCAAAAACAAACACACAATAAACAATGTATCTCAATAGGTTTTGAACCAGCTTTTTTTTCTTTTTTTTTTTAAAGATTTGCATTTCGTTTAAAGTTCTTTTTATAGACTCCCCTCTTGACAATGCATAACCCCCCTTTGTTGAAAGGAGTTACAAAAAAGATTATAAGTACCACAAGACATGATATACTTATTGTACAACGAATTCATAGCACAGTGCGTGGTATCTGAAGTAAGGTATTCAGGTCTGCATCTAGACTAAAAAGGCATACGATTAACCGTGACGCTACTTAAGTCCAAATATAGTAGAAAAACAATAAGCAGGAAGACAGTTCTATATGCTTGCAGTTCTTGGAATGAAGCTATTGGAATAGGGAGCTGATTTATGTTCTTGCTTATAGAGTTTTATTTCTTTTTTAACAATATTCCTTGAATAAGCTGTAAATTAAATGTACACAATAAAAGTATACGTAACCTGCAAAAATATATTGTGTTAGATCCCAAGGACGATATTTTCCGACATCTGTCAGTTTCTACTGTTCAGTGGTGGGATGCACTTTTATGACGATGCAACAGGAACTGGGGTATAGAAAACAGACATAACAGAGTAAAAATTCTATTTTGCAGTCCATCCAAAACGGAGAAATTATTTCTAATACAACAGTGTGTAGTTTCAATACTTTACGGAAAAATAGTAGCGTTGTGTATATATATATATTATACTGGAAAATGAAGTAATTTTTCTAGCCCACTATAGGGAGTCTAACTTTTTTAGGGGCTGACTTGTCCATATATTCTATGTACAGCCTTCGAATGTAAATCGAGAGTTTAAAAGTTTTGAATTTAAAAAATAGGCGCTATTTTACATAAGAGTCACCACTTATCAAGCCCGGGGGCCACTCGAGAATAAGGGTTAAAGAGTGTACAGTAGTCAATAGGTTAGTACCATTGTAATCGTTAGGAGTTTAAATTTGGAAAATTTGGATTACTTCATGCACCTTTCTCGCAATATTGCCATGACGTCACTTGTATTTCGTTTGAACTAACTTCTCACAACTATTGACGAGGTGCTGTACATTTTCACCGTTCTGTCCATACAATCGATTATTATTATTATTATTATTATTATTATTATTATTATTATTATTATTATTATTATTAATTTAATTTTTATAATTATTCTATTATTATTATTATTATTATTATTATTAATTTAATTTTTATAATTATTCTATTATTATTATTATTATTTTTATTATTATTATTATTATTATTATTATTATTATTATAATAATAATAATAATAATAATAATAATAATAATAATAATAATAATAATAATAATAATTAGCAAATCTGGTGGATATATCCGAAAAATCAAGGAAGAATGGGAATCGAGAGGAGGGGGGACCAAGAAGTGTCGCAAGTTTGGTATCCCAGTTAAAGCAACTTAAAACTAACAACCTACTTTCAGAGATTGCAAGAGAAGAGATTAAATGGATGGTTAGGAATGAAATGAATAACGAAAGTAAAATTGATGAAACTAGCTCTGATGAAAAAACTGAGAGAGTGGAAGTGCAGAAGGGAAATGTAAGCGATGATGGGAGGCAGACAATTGAGGAGGTATGGAATCCTATGGTTAGGGGAAGTAATGAGAAAGAGTGTGAAGGATCTAAGGCAGATGAAATCATTGACTCTGAGACAATGGAGCCAGTGAAAGGAGCAGATGTATGGAGAAGTGGTAATGAAGTTCGGACTTTGACTTCTGTAGAAAAAGAAGTACTTCAGAAGTTAAGAGAGGTTCTTCTTAGAGACGATATCATAGAGATTCCAAGTATGAAGAGTAGTGATAGGCGGAAGGTGAAAATCAAGGTAAAAATATTTCAAGGAGTAATTCACAACATCATAAGAAAGAACATATCGATTACAGAACTTAACAGGCTTCTATATGCAGCGCCATACGTTATTGCGAATCGTCTTGGCTTATTACAGACGAAAAAGGGAAAAATGAGGGATAGAAAGCCACACTGGCAGAGGCGGCTTGAAGAAAGTATTAAACGGTGGCGGAAAGACATTGGTAGAACCGGAGAAATAAAAGGAGTTAAACTAGGACAGAAAGCTAAGGACGAGCTTGAAAGGAGGTATAGATTGCTGGAAAAAGGAACGATGAACGTTCTGAAAGAGAAGATCCACACTGGTGGTATAAAAATTAGGAACTTTATTGGAAAAAGTGTTGCATTTCGGCAGAACAACCTTTTCCAGAACAATCAGTCTCAGCTGTATAAAGAATTAAATGGTAGTAAACAGGCGGGAAATAACAACACTCCTAATGCAAAAGATGCAAGGAAGTTCTGGAGTGGGATTTGCGCTGTCGAAGGGCGATATAATGAAAAGGCTAGCTGGTTGGGAGATGTCAGAGAAAGGCTATCAGAAATGCAGCAGATGAAGAACGTTGAGATAACCATCGATGACTTAAAGCTTGCATACGAAGGATGACAAACTTGAAGGCACCTGGTCCAGATGTAGTGATGGGTTTCTGGTTTAAACAGTTCCCATGCCTTTATCAACCTATAGTTGCTGCTCAGCAAAGGATTGTAGAGTCGGGAGATGTCCCTGATTGGCTTGTGAAGGGAGGAACAACACTGATTAAGAAAGATCCTGCAAAAGGAGCAGATGCCAATAATTATAGACCAATTACATGTCTGCCATTCATGTGGAAACTGTTGACTGGAATATTTGCGGAGTAAATTTATGAACATCTAGAGAGTAATTGTGTTTTTCCTGACGAACAAAAGGAGTGCCGGATGGCTGGAGAGGTACTAAATAGCAACTACTAATTGATAAAGTAATAATGCAGGAGGCGAAGAAGAAGAAGAAGAAGAAGAAGAAGAAGAAGAAGAATCTGAGCGTAGCATGGATCGATTACAGAAACGCTTATTACATGGTTCCTCATTCATGGATACGTGAAATACTATTGATGATGAAGGTTGCTGAGAATGTGGTAGGGCTTTTGGAGAAAATTATGGCTCAATGGAAAACGGTGCTGACAGCAAAAAGAAAGGAGATGGGACAGGTTGGCATTAAACATGGGATATTTCAAGGAGATTCGTTATCGGCACATCTTTTTGTAATGATAATGATGCCACTGAGCATCCTCTTGAAGAGAGAAAAACTGGGGTATAACTTTGGATCTGGTGACAGACGACTCAACCACCTACTGTTTATACATCATTTGAAAATATTCGGTAGAAATGAAAATGAAATGGAGAGACTGGTAGAACTTGTGGGGACATCCTCAGGAGACATTGGGATGGAGTTTGGGATTAATAAATGTGCGGTGCTGGTTAGGAAATGAGGAGTAAAGGTTCATTCGAATAGAATAGTGCTGCCAAATGGAGAAATGATGACAGAAATAGAAGATACAGGATATAAGTATGTAGTGCTGGAAGTGAAGGCATTATGAACAGAGAAATGAAAAAAAATTCAGGAAGGAGTATCTTAGAAGAGTGAAACTAATTGCAAAGTCGAAACTGTATCAAGGAAATCTAATGAAAGCAGTAAATGCATGGGCAGTCAGTGTTTTGAGATACAGTGCGGGAATTTTTAGAATAGTCTGACAAGGATTTGCATGCCATGGATATCAAAACAAGAAAAGTTTTAGCAATGTTTGCTATATTTCACATTCGAAGTAGCGTAGCAAGGCTGTATCAAAAGAGGGAAGTTGGTGGGAGAGGATTGAAAAGTGTAAAAGATTGTCTTAGAGCCGAGGAGATGTCGCTGAAGGAGCATGTGGTTAGAAGTGAGGAGTGAATGCTAAAGGTTGTGGCCAATGAAGTGGCGGTATTTGAGACCAAGGCTGATTATGTGAAACATATGGATAGTGAAAGGGCAAAGAGGAACTGGCTAGGAAGAAAATGCATGGAAGGTTCTTCCAGGATATCGCAGAAGTGGCTGATGAAAGATCATGGCAATGGTTTAGAGCTGGGTGTCTGGCTAAGAGTACGTAAGCTTTTGTTTGTGCAGCACAAGAACAGGCATTAGGAACACGATTGTTAAAAAAAATTGGTTCTGGAGAGGAAATTGCTGCAGAATACCGGATTTGTGGTAAGACCACAGTCAATTGCGCACCTTGCAGCAGGGTATAGTAGACTGGCCCAGAGAGAGTATCACAAAAGACACGATCGCATGGGACTCGGGATATATTGGGAGGTGTGTAAGAGGGTTGGGGTGAAGTGTGCTGGAAAATGGTTTGAGGACGTGCCTGATGAAGTGAGAACAAGTGAGGATGGCAAAGTAGAGTAATGGTGGGACAAAAGTGTCATAACGATCAAGCAATTGGAACATAATCGTCCGGATTTGGTCGTCATTGAAAAGGTTTAAAAAAACTGGCAGATTGTAGACTTCTCAGTACCCTGGGACAGGAATGTGACCGAGAAGGAGAATGAGACGTTGAGCAATTATGCCTCATTGGCATTGGAGATAAGGCGTATACATGGGGTTAAAACACAAATAATCCCAGTCGTAGTTGATACACTAGGAGTAGTATCAAGTTGTCTGGAAGGACAATTGAAAAAAAAAAAAACTACACATCCCCGATGTTTTAGGTGGCCTTCAAACCTCTGCAATTATAGGTACCACCAACATCCTTAGGAAAACCCTTGATCTTTGAAGCTCCTGGTTTGAAGCTGGGATTAAGGGAAATCCTTTGGAAATGAATCCCATCCCTTTCCAGAGAGACGTTCATAAACGAAATCAGAATTATTATTATTATTATTATTATTATTATTATTATTATTATTATTATTATTATTATTATTATTATTATTGTTGTTGTTGCTGTTGCTTTTCTTGTTATTATTGTTATTATTAATATAATTTTTTATTATTATATTTCTATTATTTAATTATTATTATTATTATTTTCTTATCATTAATATTACTGTTCTTTTTCTTGTCATCGTTGTTATTATTATACATTTTTTTATTATTTTATCATTATTATTATAATAATTATTATAAACATTATTATTGTTATTATTATTTTTCTTATCATTGTTATTATTATTTTTTATTATTTTCACTTTAAAATAACACTACAACAGCAACAACAACAACAACAATACTACTACTACTACTACTACTACTACTACTACTACTACTACTACTACTACTACTAATAATAATAATAATAATAATAATAATAATAATAATAATAATAAAAGTAAACTTAACCATTAATTAATATATGAGTTTTAAAATGACATATTCCGAACACATTTTAAATACCCAAATTCAATTTTGGAAAATTAACTTACAAGATTCGCAATTCACATCGATTTCCCCGCGGGATTTTAATACTCGTCAATTTTCAGAAGTCTTCAAAATTGGCTTGGAATATCAAATTTTCCCGTAGGCATTTTTTTGAAGAATCATAAATCGAAAAATATGGATGTACTTGCCGCAAGCAAATGTTAGTGCTCTTATTGATTCGTGATAATGAATGGCGCAAACGTTTGCGACAAGGACTAGAGGTTCGGCAAACCGCGTAGCAGTTCGATCTATTGGACAACTTCTTATGGCGAGGTTAGGGAATAATTTGGCGAGAAATTCCACATAGAATGAACGCATATCTAATTAAGTTTTTTAAACTCTTGAGGAAGATATTCAGCCTGTATTTAAATGAGGCTGAAACTTGCTGGTAACGTGCAAAGCTGTTCAGACAAAACATATTTTCTTTAATTATTACAAGAAACCTTTTTAAACACAGATTGCCATGAAACAGACAGAATGAGGAAAAGAAAGCGAGATAATTGGAGGGGGTTATTGAAGCAGACGAGTGCCGTACATTACATATGTGTATAATGTTAAAAGTTAAAGACTAGTTGTAAAAACTGGAAGAGAAAAGCCAAGATATTCTAGTAAAAAATATTATAAATTTATAACTTAAAATATTGCAGCATTGATTTTTTAAAATTCAATTTAACATTATATAATCGGCAAACCGCGTAGCAGTTCGATCTATTGGACAACTTCTTATGGCGAGGTTAGGGAATAATTTGGCGAGAAACTCTACATAGAATGAACGCATATCTAATTAAGTTTTTTAAACTCTTGAGGAAGATATTCAGCCTGTAGTTAAATGAGGCTGAAACTTGCTGGTAACGTGCAAAGCTGTTCAGACAAAGCATATTTTCTTTAATTATTACAAGAAACCTTTTTAACCACAGATTGCCATGGCTAATGATACACTACTTGAAAGTACTTCTCTTAACCCAGGGGCTTAACATCCACAAACAACATAAATTGAAACAAATATATTGAGGTAATTGCTAAGCCTGTCGCGAAGAAGTTACGTGCTAGAAAGTTACTTACACCTAAGAGTAACTTGTATCTCTTCAAATACTCTATTCGCTCATGTATGGAGTATTGTTTTCAAATCTGGGCTGGTGTAGTCGCTATTTATCTCTCCCTTCTTCATAGTGCTTATAGATCCTGGATATGACCTTAAACTATATCCGATGGTCAGGCCCCAGCTTGCGGGCTTTGGGGAGTGTGGAGCCACCCTTTAATTTTCATTGCTCCCAGGTCCATTCTGACCTGGAGTGGTAGTATCTGTTAGGGTCCCAACTATGGGTTACAGGGACACCAACTTGAAAAACAAACAAGCAAACAAACAAATATATTCCATCGAATAAATTTTCTTCACAATCACTGTGCCTAAATGAAAAAGCGGATTCCATGAACAAATCTTCTTACTTAGAACTGCACGCCTGTGGAACTCTGTTCCGTCTGCCTGCTTCCCACCGGACTACAACTTGGATGTCTTCAAGTCCAACGTTAACAAATTCCTAATGAACCGCCCCCTTAAGTAAACACTTCATCAAATCTCCACACTAACGTAATGTACTTGCAATAACCCTTATCCCTGAGTAGCTTCCGGGCCTTGGTAAGTGGTGATCACTGTTTAAAAAAAAAAGAAAAAAAAAGAAAAGAACTCAGCATTAAATAACCTGAAAAGGGTTGATAGGTCGTAAAACAATCAACCAACTAACCACCCAACCATAGTGTTTATAAAAGAGTTGCTAGCCTAAAAGCTCCTCGACTGGCGGCCAAACACTAACCTCTATCTCATCGTCGAAATGTAGCATCCTTGTGTCTGTTTGACAACTACTTTTATGGTAAGTGCTCGCAAAAGCTAAAAAGCACCTGTATCGCCTCGATATAAATACCCTCGACAAACTAGACAATCACCCCATCCTTAGAATAGATATTGGAATTCGTATCTCAAAAGCATGGACTGCATTAGATAAGCTGCGGTCAGTATGGACTTCAAGGTTAACTAACAAGCTGAAAAGGCAGTTCTTCGGAGCAGTAGTGGAGTCTATTCTTGTTTACCAATATTCACGGAGAGTTGGAAATAAAACATGGTGGCATTAGACCAATATGCTGCAAACAGTGTTAAATATATATTGGCAAGACAATCTCACAAAGCAGCAACTTCATGGCAACCTACCTGCCATATCTACTACCAATCAGGGCGCGACGTTTACGATTTTCCGGTCACTGCCAGAGGAGCAAGCAAGAATGAAAAAAATAATGTAAATGAATGACAAATACTGAAAATGATAGAAATAATAATGAAAGTGAATGAAAAAATAAGGAGAATGAATGAACATCGGTCCAGTCGCTGTGGAGTCTATAAGAAATAAACTCTCACACATACACGTGCAGACAGACACATTAGTTTTATAGCAAATATTAGAGTTTATTTAGACTACTGTTATCATCTTGAGTTTTTTTTCTGATATTCTGGCCTAGTTATTATTCGAACTTCTTCAGATATATCTTGTTGAACTCAGAACTAGATGCCGGAAAGCCTTTTCCTCAAACAGCTTCCTCGTTCGAACTGCCAGATTTTGGAATTACCTCCCACACCCCTGCGTCCCTAACTGTACTGACACTCGGAAGTTCAATTGTAATGTGAACAGATAGTACGCTGCTCAACTCCCTACATTGTATCTTTGAAAAATTTGTTCCAAACAGTAACCCCTTACGACCTAGTGACATACGTAATCGATAAAAAGTTTTTGTTGCCCCGAAGAATGTGTAAATTCACCCTTTTCGATTCCTCTGTTCGTCTGTCCGCACTTATCTCAATAACTACACCTTAATTTTTTTCTGAAATTTTGTACAAACATTAAACATAATATGAATAAAGAAGTAACAACACGAATTTTCCGGGAAAACTCCGGTTGCCCCCCTAGGTGTTCTTTTCAGGTTAAAATGGCTTAAATTGACACTTTTGTGCTTATTAAAAAAAATGATGCCTTGGATTTTTATAAAACTTCCTGAAAAGTTATAACTAACTGATTTCTATATAATTTTGTTTGTCTATACTTCGCGATACTAATTTACTGCTGTCGCTAAAAGAGATGTAACAAGTGAAACAGACGGAATGAGGGAAAGAAAGCGAGATAATTGGAGGGGGGTTATTGAAGCAGACGAGTGCCGTACATTACGTATGTGTATAACGTTAAAAGTTAAAGGCTAGTTGTAAAAACTGGAAGAGAAAAGCCAAGATATTCTAGTAAATAGCATTGATTTTTCAAAATTCAATTTAACATTATATAATCAATTTTGAATGCTGCGTAATAAATTGAA
Source organism: Euprymna scolopes (assembly GCF_053919585.1). NCBI lineage: Eukaryota > Metazoa > Mollusca > Cephalopoda > Sepiida > Sepiolidae > Euprymna > Euprymna scolopes. The sequence goes on along the minus strand of NC_136519.1, from coordinate 89,287,551 downwards.
ATAAATGGCTATCGTCTTAGGGAAGCGTCAATCTTAGTAAGATTCTGTGATTTGCTACTTTTGATCTGAAACGGATCACACAGATCAAATTTGTTGCCACAATCGCTGAAAAAATGATTGGATCACTCTACCGCTCCATTAGATATTTCCCTGCTGACATCTATATGTCTACCAAGAGCTAGACACGCCCTAAAATTGAGTAGTGTAGCCACATTAACTGCTCGACCTCAGTATCCTGCAATGATAGAGTCATCGAAATCTAGTAGGTGATACGCTTTTCTTTACATGCAACAGGAAAGACGTCGCGAGCCTGTCTCTTCTCTATTGCAATTTTTTATGGCAAGTGCTCGACTGAACTCCAATCTATCGTTTCCCCTTACCCAACGTCCCAGAAACACTTGATTAGCTACAATTATTATATATAATACCCCCCCACTCTCTATATGTGCTAAAATCTAAACAGATTCCATGAACAAAGCTACTTTCCCATAACTATCCGCCGTTGGAACACCGTTCTTCTGGAGGGCTTTTTGATTCGATACAACATATTAGCCTTCAAATCTAATATAAATAAATTCTTACAAATATTTCTTATTAATACTCAATATGTTTTCAATTTTTTCCGGTTTTAACAACTAGTCTTTAACTTTTTCATATTTAAATATAACCATATAACTTTCCATGCTCACATTTTCCATTGTATTTTATGATTGTTCAATACATTCACTTGTCCTTTGTTTCATTCCAGTCTTAGATTTTTGCCCCCATAAACATAACTTTATACACATATGTAACGTACGACATTCGTCTGCTTCAATAAAAAAAAAAAAAACAATTTTCCAAATCTTTTGGTTTTGATTCTAACTGCCGCACAAGTCTTATTTAATTTTACATTTTGATATGAGTAATATATATTGGACGAAATATAATAATCAATTGTAAATTGACTCGAATTATAAATATGAATTTAAATATCATATTTTATAATCGGGCAATACCGTGCGCCATGCTGTATACAATGCATTTTTTATTTGACGGATTGCATCTCTTGATTCAATCAGCTTTATGAATTCCATACATCTCGTGAAAATATATATCCAGTCTTTTCTTCAGGCAATTCCATCTTAGAACTCTTGTTAGAATACGTGTTTTATGAGTAGGTTTTGCATCAGGATCATTCTTCGTTTTTATACCACTCTAAAAACTATAACTTTCACGAAAAAAATACCAATTACTAAGATTAGTCACGTTAACGCAACGACATTTTTTCAAGTGAAAAAGTAGACACGAGAATAAATGGAAATGGTTTCACTTACAAACCAAAAGAACTCGGCTTATCGGGTATACTTTATGAAAACTAGCATTGCTACTTAACGTTGCCGGGAAGACAACACGACACAACAGTACGAAAAATGTGGGACGCACAGTTTTCTTACTTTTTTTTTACATGGGTGTCACCACTTATCAAGGCCCAGAGGCCACTCAAGGATAAGGGTTAATAGGTATACATTAGCCATTGTGATTTTAGCATAGTAAACAGTGGGAATTTTGTAACTTGGATTACTTAGGGGACGATTCAATTAGAACTTGGTCACATTGGACTTTTTCTTTTTTTTTCATAGGCATCAATACACTATCAAGGCCAAGAGGCCACTCAAGGATAAGGGTTAAAGAGTGTACAGTAGAAATTGGACAATATAATAATCATTAGTAATGAAAATTTGGTAAATTTGATAACTTATATGGAACGGCTCATTGCACACAAATAAACAAATAAATAATAAAAAGAAATAAGACAATAAAGAAACGCACACAAATAAACAAATTAAAATTAATAGAAAAAATAAAAATAACAAATAAACATGCAAAAATTATAGGAAAACAAGAGGAATGAAACAAAAGAAAAAATTGACACAAAAAAAGCTGAAAACGGATACAAAAAAGACAAACACAAAAAGAATAAGGGGAAAAACGATAAAAAGACGAGAAAAAAGACAAAAAAAGAAACGGACAAAAACAGATGAAAAAGAATAGAAAAAACAGACAAAAAAGAAACGGACAAACAACAAGTAAAAAAGGGTATAACAAAGACAAAAAAATACAATAAAGAAATAAACAGACAAAAAGAACAAAAAAGAGACTAAAACAAAACGAACCAAAAAACCCCCAGATAAACACGGATTGAGAAAAGGCAAAAAATGAGACAAAAAAGAAACAGACACGAAAAACAGATGAAAACGGAAAAAATGGGACAAATAAAACGTAACCGATACAAATAAACAGACTAAAACGAATGGCAAAAAGACAAAAGAAAAATATAGCACAAAAAGAAACGAACACAAAAAAAGATAGAGGAAAAAAACAAAAGAAAAAGTATTAGACAAAAAACGACAAATAAACATAAAAAAACAGAACAGAAAAAGGCAAACAAAAGAGCAAGACAAAAAACGTAACGGACAAACATGCACAGATGAAAAGGGACATAAACAAATTTTAAAAAGGCAAAAGAAGGAGATGAAACAAAAAAAAAACACAAAAAACAGGTACAAAAAAGGAAGATGTGAGAAAAAAAAATAGAAATGTAAAGAGAAAATTGTTTTGGATATTTTATCGTGATTTGGTAACTGTTGTGTCGTGGAACAACAGTGAAAATAAGAACATTCAAGTCGAGGTTCGGTTAAGGAACAAGTGTATTAACAATAATGTACAAATATAGGAAAGCGTGTATATCTGCTGGGCACTCGGCTAGCAGTTGAAGTGCAGTCGCATCTCTCTCACCGATGTTGGAATTACTAGCGCTATTTATAGTGCTAATCGGTGTAAATTATACTGTTCAAGGAAGGCCGGTATAACAATAATTCATGATATATATATATATATATATATATATATATATATATATATATATATATATATATATATAAAGTAGTTGCGTTCGCGCGTGTGAGTCTGTGTGTACAACATCCTATAGCTGACATCACTAGACAACTCCCTATAGCCCACATCGCTAGACAGATCGTTACTAAACCTGTCATGATGATCGCTCACCAACGAATAGTGTACACTAATTTTTCAAGGTTAAAGTTAAGTCTAAAGGTTATTGCTTATGTATATATACCCTCGAACAGCTCACACCACTAGAGCGATCATGACCAAACCTGACATGATGATTGTCTCCGACCTAGGAATCGTGCACACCATTTTTCAAGTCAATTGTTAAATAATATTTTTTGCAGCTTTTAATAAAACTCCCCAACCTAAGGATGAATTTGAATTAGATCACCTTCCGCCACTCGCATCGACTCAATAATCTTAATTAAATTGGGCATAATAGCGGCCCTTCACATAGGTCAGATGTTATTATATTTTCTATGTTGATGTTATTATAGCTGGTATTTAAAAAAATTATTTTTGTTATACTAAATAAATGTTATTTCAAATTTTATGTGATTCAATATAAGTGTCAACTTTGATATAACCCATTTGCTTTAAAGTTCATAGTTAGATTTCAGTCATTTATGAGGTAGTTTAAAACACAGTAAATATTCTTACATCATGTTATTACTGCATGAGTGCCTGTGAAGAAGGTACCCGAGCGTACTGCAAGGTTCCGCGTGAAGTGCGGGTGTCTTTGCTTATATGGGATATTTTGGCTACTGTTATGATCTAATATCTATACTGTGATATTATAAACATACCCGACTAATAAGTTAAATGTTTGACTTTGATTTCACGTGGTTCATGTTATGCCGTTTGGTTTTATAACTATTTGGTCCAATTATTTCATAACAAGATGATATCGTAAAAATTACATAAAAAATCATCATAAAATTATGGAAAGCAACAACAAAAAAGACAATAGCATAAATACCATGAATTATTTTAAAACAATTGATTTTTGAATAAACGGTACATGTAATTATTACGACATCGTTTAGTCATCGTATAATTAAACCTGTTAAGTTTTGAGACATTGTGTTGAACAAAGATGGCGGCGTAGTTCAGATCAGGAATCAAGATGGCGACCAAGAATCAAATGCGGTTCGTCGCGTAGTTAACCTCTTAAGTTCTGAGATATTATGCTGAACAAAGATGGCGGCATAGTTCAGATCAGTAACCAAGATGGCGGCCAAGAATTAAATGCGGTCCGTGACGTAGTAAACGGCGAACTGATTGAATCCAAAATTCGACAATTTTTATAATAATTTTGGGACGTTTTCATTGGTTGTTTAGCACAGCCGTTGGTTATAAAAATGATTGGCATATCCATTCGTCTCATACCCCCATCAGAAGTCAAAAACTTGTTACAAAACCAAATAGTAATAAAACTAATACAACATCACTAAAACCACGTTAAATCAAATACAACAATTTAACTTATCAACTTAATATGTTAACAATGTCACAATACATATATACTGCTTTCGGGATGTGTGTATTTCGTAGTCAAACCCTCAGCCGGTGATGAGACTGAGGAAAACTCCAATAAAATAAGAAAAATAAAGGGAGATAAATACTAAAGAATCAATCTTACAACACAAAGAATATATCATATACCATATCATATACAGTATAATATAAAATATAATATACAACATCTTATACATCATCAAATACAATATCATATACAACATTATATACAGCATCGTATATAATTTCATATACAATACCATATACAATATCACATAATATATCATATACGACGTAATATACAACGTCATATACAATGTCATATACATTATCATATACAATATCATATACAATATTATATGCAATATCATACACGAAATTATATACACTATCATATACAACATACTAAACAACGTCATATACAATAGCATACACAATATCATATGCAATAACATACACAATAGCATATACAATATCATATACAATATCATATAAATATCAATTACTATATCATATAGAATATTACATAAAATATCATATACAATATCATATACAACATCATCTACAACATAATATACACTGTCATATACAAAATCATATAAAATATAACATACAATATCATATACAATATCACATACAGCATTGCAACATAATATACACTATCATATACAATAACATATTTAACGTTATATATAATATTATATACCATATCACCTACAATATCATATACAGTATCATATACAATATCATATAGAACGTCATATATAATATCATATACCATACCACCTACAATATCATACACACTATCATATACAACAGCATATACAACGTCATATACTATATCATATACAATATCATATACACTATTATATACAATATAATATGCAACATCGTATACAATATCATGTACTTATATCATATACAATATCATATGCAATATTATATACATCATCATATACAATATCATATACGATATCATACACAACATCACATACAATATTATATACAATATCATATAGAATACCATATACAATATTATATACAGCATCATATGCAATATCATTTACAATATCATATACAGTATCATATACTACATCCGCCACAACATCATATACAATATCATATACAATATCATATACAATATCATTTACAATATCATATACCACATCCCACACAACATCATATACAATATCATATACGATATCATATACAATATCATATACAATATCATTTACAATATCATTTACAATATCATTTACAATATCATATACAATATCATATACGCATATACAATATCATATAGAATACCATATACAATATCATATACAATATCATATACGCATATACAATATCATATAGAATACCATATACAATATTATATACAGCATCATATGCAATATCATTTACAATATCATATACAGTATCATATACTACATCCGCCACAACATCATATACAATATCATATACAATATTATATACAATATCATTTACAATATCATATACAATATCATTTACAATATCATATACCACATCCCACAGAACATAATACACAATATCATATGCAATATCATATACAATATCATTTACAATATCATATACAGTATCATATACTACATCCGCCACAACATCATATACAATATCATATACAATATCATATACACTATTATTTACAATATCATATACAATATCATATACAATATCATATACCACATCCCACACAACATAATATACAATATCATATGCAATATCATATACAATATCATTTACAATATCATATACAGTATCATATACTACATCCGCCACAACATCATATACAATATCATATACAATATCATATACAATATTATTTACAATATCATATACAATATCATATACAATATCATATACCACATCCCACACACCATCATATACAATATCATATACAATATCATATACAATATCATATACAATATCATATACCACATCCCACACAACATCATATACAATATCATATACAATATCATACACAATATCATACACAACATCATATACAATATCATATACAATATCATATACAATATCATACACAACATCATATACAATATCATATACAATATCATATACAATATCATTTACAATATCATATACAATATCATATACAATATCATATACAATATCATATACAATACCATTTACAATATCATATACAATATCATTTACAATATCATATACAATATCATATACAATATCATTTACAATATCATATACAATATCATTTACAATATCATATACAATATCATACACAATATCATATACAATATCATATACAATATCATATACAATATCATTTACAATATCATTTACAATATCATATACAATATCATTTACTATATCATATACAATATCATTTACAATATCATATACAATATCATATACAATATCATTTACAATATCATATACAATATCATATACAATATCATATACACTATCATTTACAATATCATATACACAATCATATACAATATCATACACAACATCATATACAATATCATATACGATATCATATACAATATCATATACAATATCATATACAATATCATATACAATATCATTTACAATATCATATACGATATCATATACAATATCATATACAATATCATTTACAATATCATATACAATATCATTTACAATATCATATACAATATCATTTACAATATCATATACAATATCATATACAATATCATATACAATATCATATACAATATCATTTACAATATCATATACAATATCATTTACAATATCATATACAATATCATATACAATATCATATACAATATCATTTACAATATCATTTACAATATCATATACAATATCATATACAATATCATATACAATATCATATACAATATCATATACAATATCATTTACAATATCATATACAATATCATATACAATATCATATACAATATCATATACAATATCATATACAATATCATTTACAATATCATATACGATATCATATACAATATCATATACAATATCATATACAATATCATGTACAATATCATTTACAATATCATATACAATATCATTTACAATATCATATACAATATCATATAAAATATCATATACAACATAATATACGATATCATATACAATATCATATACAATATCATATACAATATCATATACAACATCATATACAATATCATTTACAATATCATATACAATATCATTTACAATATCATATAGAATATCATTTACAATATCATATACAACATCATATACAACATCATATACAATATCATATACAATATCATATACAATATCATTTACAATATCATATACAATATCATTTACAATATCATATACAATATCATTTACAGTATCATATACAATATCATATACGATATCATATACAATATCATATACAATATCATATACAATATCATATACAATATCATATACAATATCATATACAATATCATTTACAATATCATATACGATATCATATACAATATCATATACAATATCATATAACATAACATATAAAATATCATTTACAATATCATATACAATATCATTTACAATATCATATACAATATCATATACAATACCATACACAACATCATATACAATATCATATACAATATCATATACAATATCATATACAACATCATATACAATATCATTTACAATATCATATACAATATCATTTACAATATCATATACACTATCATATACAATATCATTTACAATATCATATACGATATCATATACACTATCATATACAATATCATATACAATATCATATACAATATCATATACAATATCATATACAATATCATTTACAATATTATATACACTATCATATACAATATCATATACAATATCATATACGATATCATATACACTATCATATACAATATCATATACAATATCATATACAATATCATACACAACATCATATACAATATCATATACAATATCATATACAATATCATTTACAATATCATATACAATATCATATACAATATCATTTACAATAGCATATACAATATCATATACAATATCATATACAATATCATATACAATATCATTTACAATAGCATATACAACATCATATACAATATCATATACAATATCATATGCAATATCATTTACAATATCATATACAATATCATATACAATATCATACACAACATCATATACAATATCATATACAATATCATATACAATATCATATACAATATCATTTACAATATCATATACGATATCATATACAATATCATATACGATATCATATACAATATCATATACAATATCATTTACAATATCATAGATGGACTGAGTGAAGATTTGCATGACGAATGCAGAGAGGATAAACAGTTTGGTTTGTCATAAGATATGCATATAAGATACGGATGTAGTTCGAATATAACAGACAAATTCGAAATAGACTAAACATACAAATCATTGAATATCATCTGTAAATGTGAACGTGATGATGAAGGACGCATGTTATATCGGCAGAATTTGATTCCAGCAGCGTTTCGTATAGTTCATGCTTTTAGAAAGGATAGAAACGACCAATTCCCCTAATGCAAAAGCTACTCACAAAAAGGTACATTTTAACAAGGTTTTATGATGGAATTGCCTGCAGGAGCGACCGGATATGTATTTTCACGAGATGGAGAGGATTGATAAAAGAGACCAGATCGACAAGTTGCAATCGATCCAAAAAAAAATTGCAGGAAAAAATAGAAAAAAAAACAAAACAAAAGCCAAAAGAGCAAAATACAAAAAAGTAAAAAAAAGTAAAAGGAAATGATAAAATGCGAACAAAATAAAAACAAATGTAAAGAGTAAAATTCTTTCTGAATATTTTTTGGGGTGATTTGATCATTCGTATAGTATGGACTTTTCTGGCTATTTTTATCACTTTCGTTCTTATTTCCACAACTGGAATTTAACAATAGGCTCCGTGCTAAATTCTGTGCAAATTCCCGAATTTAAAAAGATACACATGCTGATGGTTGGAGACTACATCGACCGAAACCTTGCGAAAATAACACTAAATAGGCCAAAAAATGTAAATAATATATTTTTAAAATATAATTTTGCTCGCTTACACATTGCATAAACTGTGACCGCAGAGTCAGAACATGGGATTGAGAAGTCAGTGTACTCGAAGAAGGAACACTCTGACCTGAGCAGCCCAGTCGGCATTTTCCGGTTAGAGTACCTCACTCGATTAGCAATAAACGAACCCCCTTCACCAAGCGAGCACACAATAACTGGGAGGGCGGACCTCCTAGAACTGTACAGAACTAAACGCCTACGGAAAAATCAATAGGGACCAATCATTACAGGAATTGTCTAACCTCTATTGATTTTGGTGGTCCTCATAAAAATACCTAGTCGAAGTAAGGTGAGAAAAAAGTGTTTAGAATTATAGGAAACAAAAGGTTGATCTGCCTAATGTTGTCCGAATCGACCGAACATACAAATTCTCTATTCTGGTCCGAAAAGATGACTCCGTAAAAAAAAAAAAAAAAAAAAAAAGTGCAGGTTATATCAGCAAAATTTACTTCAGCAAAGTTTCGACAATGCACCTTCCGCCTTCCTTGTGGTCCATATTTCCGATAAAGTGATTTGTGCGAATTTCAATTATATATGTACAGGATAGAACGATAACGTTGTCGCCTTAAAGAAAATATAATTCAGAATTATTTAAAAACTTTTATTTAAAAAAATCAATTCAGGTAACTTGATTATGTAGTGTAGCGGACATTTATTCAATGTAGCGACCTTCAGCCTCAATCACTGCCTCCATACGGGGCCAAAGCTTAGAGCAAGCGTTTTCCACAAGTGACGACGGGAGCTCGGCGAATACTTGTCGAATGGCGTCGATCAGACTAGCTTTCGTGTTGTTAGAGGTACAGTTGGTTATGTCTTTATGTATGACCAAACGAATAGTCCAGCGAGTTTATGTCGACGAGGGGAAGGGGCAGTCGTAGCACGGCTACAGTTATGGATTTGGTCTGGTTTCAAGTGAGTGACACATCATGCCACCTCACATCTTCGAGGTCGGTGAGTACCTGGATGTGTTTAAGAGTGTGGTGATACCCTAGTGCAATCAGTTGGAGGCTAGCAAACCCTGAGTGTGATAGCCCATAAGTCCAAAGACACCTCGCATTGGCTTTAGGCGGATTACTATGACTTTGTACCATTTTTTCACTGCCTCCTACTCCCACGACCAGCTAAACTACTTTGTTTGGTCATATTCCGAGAACACCACCAACATAACCTCCCACCACACCAAAGTCAGCCTGATCCCTGCCATTTGACGAGTATTTACCGAGCTCCTGCCGGCGCTTGTAGAAATGGCATGCTAACAGTCCCGGACTCGTATTGAGGCGGTGATTGTGGCTGAAGGCAGCTACATTGAATAGATATCAGCTCTACTACACAATCATGTTACCTGAATTATTTTTTCAATAAAAGCTTTAAAATAAATTTGTTTCTTTTTTAAGGCGGCAACTGTATCAGTCTACCATGTAATAGGTTGTTGAATTAAATATTGATTTATAAAGACCAACTTCGCTAACTCGAGAAGATTACTCGATGTTATATTCATGAAAATAAATGTATGGAGTGTTCAGAATTGATTGGATCAAATGTTCCGTATTTTTATGTGTGTGTTTCCCGATAATCGTCGACTAAATCGGTCTTGGTGCCAAAATTAACAAAGACTAAAGTCACTCCCTTTGTCTTCCAATATACGAGTCCATTGCAACCTTTCTTTTGAAATGGTTTCTTTGATAGACAAACCCGGGTTCCTTTTCGAATAAATCTACAAAAGATCAAAACCAATCAGTTCAAAGCAGAAATCACATCGATGAACAATTCTTATATTGAATTGCTTTTTTTTATCAAACGCGTCCAAAGGACTGGACGAATCCCAAATTCCAATCTCTTGTATTCTTTTTAGTAAAAGATAACACGCAGTGTTACCCGGAAGGTAACTTAGAAAAATTTTCTTTTGTAGAATTGTAATATTCACAATAATCCCGTGGTTTTGTGATACTAACTGTTATGCGCAAGACTCCAAATATTTACTGCTGGCAGATGTACCCGGCGTTGCTCGGTATACAAGGTAACGTTAGATTCCTTTAATAACGAATTAAAAAATAAACGAAAAAAAATAAGACATATGTATGCGATTAATAGGGGTTTTTTTTACAAACAATACACTTCTTTAAGTAAAAAAAAAACAAAAGAAAAAGTACTCGAGCTGAGATCGAAACCAATACCTTAAGACAATTAGTCCAGTTCGATAACCATCAATTATGTGCAGTCGTGAAACAGTCGACAAACAAATAAAATCCGATGACCCCCCCCCAAGTAGCAATTTATTTCTTATTTTTTACCTTGACAGCTCTTTTTCCTGATTAAAACGGACGAAAAAGTTTTTCACATATCTGAATACCCTATATACTATTTAATTTCTGTAAATCAAAAACTGTTTGAATATGAAGATTGATGATTGTTCGCACATAAACACACACATTCTCACTTTGACAGATAAATCGATACGTTTGTTATTTCCATCCTTAGGGACACATCTTGACAGTATGGTCTAAGATACGACCTCTGTGATTACTCATTTGTCATGAGTCTTTCGGATTGTGTGATTTATTTATTTATTTTTTTTTTTACATAGGCATCATCACTTATCAAGGCCCAGAGACCACACTAGGATAAAGGTTAAGAGTGTACAGTAGTGAATTGGACAATATAGTAATCGTAAGTAATAGAAATTTGGTATTTTTTTTATAAATTAAGTGAAACGGCCCATCAAGAACTTGTTTACGGTAGACTTGACAATAATAAGATTATAGACAGCTGGAAAGTAGGAAAACGGAAGACAGTTTCACAGGCGTGCACTTCTAAGAAAGAAGCTTTGTTCATTGAATCTACTTTTAGGTTCAGGCACAGATAAAGAGTGGGGGGAAATTATTGATAGTGTTTTCAACTAGACGAGTGTTTCTTGTGAAAGTCCGGCGAGGGGGGGGCAAAGATTGAAGCTCAGTCGAGCATTTTCTCTGATCTCGTTATAATGCGTGTTCCAATTTCATGAACTTTTTACTAAATAACGTTTACTTGTCGAACTGTTCTTTTTTACTTTGGAGTCACTATTTAACAAGGCATAAAAGCCACTCGAGGATAACGGTTAATGAATGTAATATGTTACTGTAATAACCTTTAATGGTTTTAATTCGGTAGAATTTGATTATTTATGGGAACAGCTAAACAAGATCTTGTTTACAATGTATTTGAAAGCTGACATGTTGTATTCAATCAGGAAGCAGGACAGCGGAACAATGTTCCACAGGAGAGCAGTTCGAGGAATTTGAGTTTAGATTTAGGCACAGTTAGAGTGTCGAGGAAATAGTATGTAGTGATTTTCGCTAGTCGAGTGTTTTTTGTGAAGGTTTGGCAAGGGGGAACCATAGATTAAAGTTGCCTCGTGCACTAGCCATAAAAATAACGATAGAAAATTGATAGCCTCGCAACGTCCATTTTTCCATTTTTTTTTTAAATTGTGCTTCACCTGATTGAGTTTTATAATAAGGCACTCTCTGTTTTTATGGCAATCAACAATTTACTTTTAGCTTCTTCAAGTAAGGTCGTCCTTCCTTTGCGTTACATGTCATACCTCGGGACCCTCACGTTGTATGCAGACTGTCGCGAGGGAGCAAAGACAAGAAAAGAATTCGACACACCCTTTTTTGTGAAACAACAACCATTTATTTACCGGTACTTTCCAGAATAAAACCTTGCCCCTTTGTATAAAAGCCCTCGTGCACTTCAATGCTTAACAAGGCTCTGCTTTCCGTGTCGGTCGATGTAACCTTCGATCTTCTTCATGTGTATCTTGTTGAACTCGGAAATGTTTCTGTCGAACACGAGAATTTGTGTAGTAAAATAAAGGGTTCCGCTCGAAATTTTGACGAAACTCTTATTTTCTCCACGGGAGTAGCATATCCTTGTTCCGTCAACCATAACTGGATAGAGATCTTACGTAATTCGCAATTGTAATTTTCGGTGGTCCATACTGAGGAATGAAGCTTCGACCTTCAGGACAATATAACATTTTACAATTGCTTTTTCCAAGTGCTGTAATCACTACGCCACGAGTCCGCAAAGAGCTCTATCTAGTCATGGCTGACGGAACAGGAACATGCTCATTTCGTGAAGTAAATAGATGGTTCCGTTCGAAATTTCAGTCCAAATTCCCGAGTTCAACAGAAACATTGCCGAGTTCGACAAGATACACGTGGAGAAGGTCGGAGGTTACATCGACCGAAATGACACTCAAGATGAGAACAGTATTTCAATGAATACAACTAATAAACATTTTGATGTATTTGTTTCATGTCGGGCGGTTTGCTAGTTTAAAGCATTCCTTTTTTTTTATTTTTAACTTTTCGTTCGCAAATTTATCTACGTTTATATTGATCCTAAGTGTTGTCCTGGGACTTTCAAGGATGTAATTGCCGTCAAAAAAAATATCTGAAGCTAGAAGCAGTGCCAAAAAGGAACTGTACTATTGCATTCAAAACTAAGAACGGGGTGACATAATAAATCTCCATTCATTCGGGAAGAAAACTATGAAATTGTGCTTGTATTTGCTCAATATACAATCTTTGCTATTTATCCATCTCTAAATTATAGTTTACAAGCTGAAATTCCACAGGGGACTCCTTCATATATAATATATTGATGTTGGTATTCTGCAGATGTTTAGCGTAAATCGATATGCTCTGATATTATTGTACCTATTTACTATGCCTCCCCACGGGACAGAGTTAGACACCAGGGTCGTTTTTTTAACGTGGAGAAAAGGTACAAAAATAAAAATTGTCTCAGTCGTGAAAGATTTCTCCTCCACCGAAAGAGAACAAGAAATAGAAGTGCAGCATCTGAAGAACAGATTATATTTATTTGCTCCCCCACCGAGCAAATTAAGCACAAGGCCAATTTTTAATGTGAGGAGTGAAGGGAGGGGGAAGGGAAAAAGGGGACCAGCTCCCGAGAGGAGGGAAATGGGAGCTGGTTAAAGGTCAGGCATGTGGGGTTGCCCCCACATCTGGTCTTTGCTAGTCATCGCTAGTCATAGCTTGCAGTATCTGCCGGGACAGATGGTATTTATTTGCTCCCCCACCGAGCAAATTAGGCACAAAGCCGATTTTTAATGTGAGGAGTGAAGGGAGGGGGAAGGGAAAAAGGGGACCAGCTCCCGAGAGGTGGGAAATGGGAGCTCGTTAATGGTCAGGCATGTGGGGTTGCCCCCACATCTGGTCTTTGCTAGTCATAGCTAGTCATAGCTTGCAGCATCTGCCGGAACAGATACTACACTTTGAGCTTGTCCCGAAGGCTGCTCTGATATTATTGTAGATCTTTTGTTAAAACTGCAAAAGTACTTATCAAAACTGATTATCTTTAGTTTATTAGTAGGAGGAGCGTGCAATAAGTAATGTCACTGGCTAACTTCCCATAGAGCAATGAAACTTGGAATAGTTGTTAGTCTTTCTCTACACCCAGAATCATGCATTTTTCCATTGTTTGATGCAGCTCTAGAGACAGTTTTTGTAGAACACTCCAGGTTGGTCCTCCAACAACGACGTGACTTAAGAAATCAAGGCTGCATCATCTGGGAAACGCTTTTCGTTCGCAAACCACTTCATGGCTGGGAAGAGGTTAAAGTCAGAGAGTGCTAGGTCAGGAGAGTAGGGATGATGGGGGATGATTTCATTGCCACACGCCCGTACTTCTGATCTAGCGATATGCGAGTTGGGGACCGGAACGTTGTCCTGTAGGAGGAGGGTACATTTGCTGATCTTGTCCCGCCTCTTGATTTTGATAGCTTCCCTTAATTTCCTCAAAAGTGAAGCATAATTGGTTCCTGAAATTGTGGTACCCTTTGTCAGGAAATCTGTCAGCACTACTCAGACCTGGTCCCAGAAGACTGTAAGCATGACCTTGCCAGCGGAGGACTGCACCCTTGTCTTCTTTGGAGATGGTGAGTCCAAGTGCATCAACTGCATTGGCTGGGCTTCGGTCTTTGGATCATAGTGATGGACCCAGGTTTCATCATATGTAATCAGTCTTTTGAAAAACCGTGACTCATCTTCTTGGCACAACTCCAAATTCATTCTCGAGCACTCGACGCGTTCTCGCTTCTGGAATAAGGTGAGCAACCTGGGAATCCATCTGGCAGAAACCTTATTCATATGCAAATGGTCATGAATAATAGTTTCCACATACCCTCTACTAATCTTGACATCTTGGGCTATTTAGCGAATAGTAATTCCGATTAAAAAGCCTGCCCTATGCCTGAATACAATTTATTTAATATTTCAAATGTTTAGACCAAAAATTGGCTCAGTAATTTGGAAGTGAGCGCAAAAGTTAATTTTTTTAAACTTTAACCCAATTTTTTACTCCTTAACGTCTACTGTTTGGAGCTCAAATCAAATTAAATAGTTTGATATATGTCAAAGTAACCTACATCAAACAGTTCAAGTTTGTAGACCCAAACCGGGCGGAGGAGATTGGTAGAGATTTCAAAAGTTAAATCGTTGATCTTTGACCCCGTTGACCGCAAAAATTCTGTCGGAAAACCAATGAAAATATTTTCCAATATCTCCATACCCCTTATGTAAAATCACGAGTCTGTAAACGAAAAATTCACAGAGTAGTTTGGTAGGGAAATGTCCACACACAGATGCACACATACAGGGAATTTAACTTTTATATGTACAAGAGCGAGACCCGAGGTTTCGCAGGATTGAAGGATGGTTAGCGAATGTTCAACATTTCCATGTTATTATTGTCATAAAATCGGTGAGATCGCGCATTTTTTAAAAATTAAATCAGTTAAATGCCAGTTATAGTTGAGTACCTATAATAACGCACAAAGAAAGACCTCCACATTCTTCCCACGGTTACAGTCCACAATACATAGTAGTCTACATTACACTGTAGAGAACATACTGTTGATTCTATAAAATTATTTTGTTATATAAAATGGTTTGAATCAAAGTTTAATATACAATTGTCTAGTAACATGCTTAAATAGTGCACTAAACAAAAACATCTATATCGACCTCGGCTTTGTCATAACAAAAAAAAACTTACTGTTGCTTTTATATTTCTAGCCTTACTGCTTGTGCGATGATAATATCTGGCATTTAAGCTTTAAATACAAAAATCATATAACATTTTTTCGAACGCACCCCTTTCATATCAATGGAGCTACTGTTGAGTTTATTTGTCGTGCTTTTCCGCTTGTGTGGTAATAAAACTCCTTAAATGCACGTGTGATGTTAGGCTGTGTAATGGGTTTACTTTGGTCAAAATCGCTAGTTCCTTCTTTCACAAGTTCTTTATATATAAAATAATTGTATAAACTCAAAACTAGGTTATCTTGAATTCAATGTAAATGGCGGCGAGAGGCGTGTGAAGCTTCCTCCAGGTGCACCGGGCTGGGTATCAGTGAAGAATAGGCAGTTAATCGATTTGATTGAAAAATGGTCGATGTCACCGATTTCGATGAAAATGAAAAGTATGTGAGTGTGAAACATTCGCTGATAACCACTTCATCCCGGGCAACATTAGGTCATCTTGCTAGGAGTAAAATAAATATTCCATTAATAATTCAGGAGAATGAAATCTATTAATAACATTGAATATTTTCATGATATTCTCATTTCCCGTATATTTAGGTCTCTACAAAGATTTGTACACATTAATGGCGATTATTTCGTGATGCATTTAATAGTGGCGTCTTTTTCTGCATTTTTATCCTTAAGTCGTATGCGCTTTATTAATCACTTAGAAATCTTGTTAATAACCCTAAACTTAACTCTTACTCAACCCTAGAAAGGCCTAATAAAATCAAGTCAAGACGTGTTAGGACACTGCGCATGACTTTAAATTGCAAAAATATCTTTCGCATCCATGGCGAACTTTAGCTATAAAACGTCCGCCATTTTATGAAAGTTTTGACTTTAAAGCTCATTTTGCCAAAGTTCAAACCAAATTAATTTCTTTCGATATCATTTTTTTTTGCCAATTCCATCCGACTCCATTAAGAGATGTTCTTATCGATTTGATGATTCCCGTGGGTTCTGTAACACATTAAAATAAATGCTGATAAACCGTGAGCGTTTAGAAAGTGCTATTACGTTTGCTAAGGCGTCGTATTGTCTCAATTAGGTATGGAAATATATCGTTTTGTTTTTTTGTTTTTTTTTATTTTTGACTTTCTGTGCGCTAGCTTGGAGATAGGCCTAATGATCGTGTCAGCATCAAAAACAGCTGTTGAATGGAAGTCTAATTAACAAGGAGATTGGTTTATCGAATTTCGGACTCGATTGTGTTTGACTGAAAAACGAGATAAACATAATTTGAGAAATAACAAAACTATCAATATAAAAACTGCTACAAGTCATGATTAATACAAACGCTTTATCAGTGTCACACAACCACGTATAATGCTCGGATTTTACAATAATAATGGTTATAATAGAGCTGAATTAGATTTTTTTTATTATGTGAACAATCCCCGGGCAATTCCGATTGCCTTGCTGATTCCATTTTTTGGTTAGTGTGTCAAACTAAAACAAGGAAAAATAAATTCAGCTGAGCGGATTTGAGATTGACAATATTTTGATACATATATTGTTTCGCTAATCAAACCATGTAATTCGAGAGAATGGTAGTGAATATTGTTTATGGTTTACTAAAAGCTGGGATGACCTTTCAGATCAGGCCCCGGAATTGGCTCGGCGTGAGAACTTGTTAGGAAATAGTATGATTACGTCCTGTAGTAGTGACCGATTGGTGAAGAGTGGATTATTACATAGTGATTACTGATTGGTATGAGAAAACACCCTGGTTGTCCAGACCCACACCGGTACAAAAACACTGACAGGAACAAACTTTGGCTGAGTTTGAACTAGTTGCCACCCACTGCACTCACCTTTTTTTTAAGAGAGGCAGAAAAAATA
This sequence comes from Euprymna scolopes, assembly GCF_053919585.1. Taxonomy (NCBI): domain Eukaryota; kingdom Metazoa; phylum Mollusca; class Cephalopoda; order Sepiida; family Sepiolidae; genus Euprymna; species Euprymna scolopes. The sequence continues at coordinate 89,269,081 of NC_136519.1, read as the reverse complement.
TCGCTCGTTGCAGATAGATATTTCTTTTTTTTTTTAATTAACTGTTACATTTAACTGCAAATATTTGCGTTATTGACAACCCCCCCCCAAAAAAAAACGCATTGCCAATTTAAGTTCACCGTATAATACCAAAAATTTGTAGTTAGAAGGTTTATTTGATAATATAACTATTTGTAAAAAACAAGAACTGACGACTGGAGATTTTATTTGTTGCTTGCGGAATTTATAACTTAACTATCAAGTTGAACCGTCCATTATTTTCTTACAAAGGACAGCGAAGGAAAAAGGCTCAAAGATCTGTTTGTTCCTCATTGTACAAAGGTTTTCTTTTTGTTACGTATTTTTCTAGACATATGGTTGTTAGTTTGCAGAGATTAAACAAATACCCAAACAAAGATCTTCTAACATTAATCATACAATTTTATCTGTGGGGTATATGGTTAGAAAAGAAGAAAAAAAAAGAAAAAAAAAGAAACGTACCGAGCGTATCTGCATCGCTCTTTGGGAAAGAAGAAGGAAAGGCTGATCAGCGCATTTGTATACGCGAAGGGCATCTTGGGAAGGCAGAGAGAAAAGAGTTGTGAACATCTTCTCCTGAAAAGAATTTCGTATTGCTGACGTTCGGATTGTGCGGTGTTACATTGGTGGCGATAGGCCAGGTGTGTTCGATTGGAAAAGAAGAGGGCAGAAACGTGATGTTGTCGAGAGAGTGACTCACTCCTTCCCGAACCCCAGAACCGAATCCTAATTATAACCCCAGAAGAGATTTCGGCGAGTCAAGCAGGTTAACATGGCTGACTGGAGACTCTCAACTCAGATGTTGAGACCCTTCACTGGGGAGGGTGACCTAATTAAATGACTGGAAAAATTAAAGATGGTGGAAAGGTTGAAAAATATCGAAGACGTGGTCACCCTGCTGCCGCTCTACTTTGAGGTGTAAGCCCTCACTATTTACCAGGAGATGCACGATGAAGATAAGAGAAACGTTGCCTCAGTGGAGCAAACACTGAAATTGGCTTTCGCCGAGAGTCCATTTGAAGCACTCGGCAAGCTTGCAAGTTTGCGGTGGACCAGCGAGTCTGTTGACGTCTTTGCTTCGAAGATCAGAAGACTGGCAGGGTTGGCTGGTTGCGTGGGGAGGAGTCTGGAGATGACGGTAAAGCTATACCTAGTGAATGGCTTCCCAGAAGAAATCTCCGCGAACATGCAGAAAATCACTTAGATCCATATGATGGAAGTGGACGATCACTTTGTCTACGCCAGAGTCCTAGTCAAGAATATCAAGGGCCCAATCGTGGCAAAAGCTGTGAGTTGAAATATGTGCATGAGGCCCCACTTGAATGACGGGAGACAGGCAGCGAGGCGACAGGAGGGGAGGCCTTCCATCAAGTGCTTCAGGTGCCAGGGTCCTCACCTTCTCAAGGGCTGCAAAGAGCCGAGACCGGGGGTCATCTGCTACCTATGTGAAAATGGCGCACAACGAAACGTAGCCTCGGTTACCGGTAGTAGTCAATGGGAAGAGAGTCATGCCCCTTGTTGACTGCCCCACGACGTTGGTAACGAAGAATGTCGCTAGATCATGGAGCGGAACAAGGAGTATTAAGACCGTGGATGGCAGAGAGGTGAAATGCCTGGGAGAGACGACAGCGTAAGTACTGGTGCAGAGTGTGCCTATTGGACTACGAGCCCTGGTGTTGGATTGTCTGGTTGGTGATGTTGATGTGGTTTTAGGTGTAAGTGCGATCAACCAACTGGGGGGCGCTATGTTGAGAGGGGGCCAAGTAACTTTTGGACGCCTCGGCGCAGTAGGAATGGCAGCAATGGAAGGTGATAGACATATCAGAACATAAAAACCAGAAGTTTGCTGCATCGAGGACGAGGATTTCCTGGCGAGGTTCGATGGTGAGAGGTGGACGGTGGAATGGAAATGGATCTCCGGGCCTCGGGAACTACGAAACAAAGTAAACTGCTACGAGAAAACACTGCGAGGAGAAATAAGAAAAGGATTCGAGGAAGAAGTGGAGATGTGGATAGAAGAGGGAATTCTGAAACCGTGGACAGGGGAAGAAAAGGAGTGCTACAATTACTGGCGGTTGTTTAACCCACAAAGAATAAGTTAGACCGGTACTGGATTTCAGAGAATTAAACAGATACGTAGCCTGCCACACTGGAAAGCGGATTAATGTATGCGAAGATGTGATGAGGAAATGGAGGAGGATGAAGCAGGCCACTAAGATTGTCGACCTGAAGTCGGCTTATCTCCAGATCCATGAAGATGAAAAACTCTGGAAACATCAATTGGTCCGGTACAATGGGAAGTTGCATTGCCTGACGAGGTTAGGCTTTGGGCTGAGCTCAGCCCCCAAAATTATGACTGCCGTGTGGAAGACGGTGCTGAGTAAAGACTGTACAGTGGACAAGGCCACTAGTTTGTACATTGACGATATTCACGTGGAGGAAGCAGATGTTACAGCAGAGAAAGTGAGAGGCCATGTCGCGAGGTATGGGTTGACTGCAAAACCGGCGGAGTCCCTGGATGGAGGTGCGGCGTTGGGGTTGAAACTATTTCGAGATGGCAAAGGAAGCCTTGTCTTTAGACGAGGGAATGCAATACCCGAAATCGGAACCGACCTGACAAAACTCTTCTCGGTCTGCGGAAGACTGGTGGGGCACTATCCAATCGCCGGCTGGCTCAGGATAGCGTGCAGCTTTATTAAACGACAAACGGGCACTGATGGCTGGGACGGCCGTGTAACGAAGGAGGAGGAGATCATGCTACAAGAAATCATCGCGAGAGTAACGAAAGAAGACCCAGTAAAGGGGGAATGGTACGTCAGCGGTTGAGACGCAGGGGTGATTTGGTGTGATGCCAGCAGTCTGGCATTGGGTGTCGTATTAGAGATGGGAGGCGTAACTGTGGAAGATGTGGCGTGGTTAAGGAAAGAAAAACGACTATTCCCATATAAACGTAGCCGAACTGGAGGTCGTTATGAAAGGAATAAATCTGGCCTCGAAGTGGGGATTGAAAACGATTGAAATCAAATCCGATCCGGCAACGGTAGTTTCATGGATCAGGTCAGCAGTGACTGTCGATAAGAAAGTTAGGACCAGAGGTGCTGCAGAAATGCTGATCAAGCGCAGGCTTGGAACACTTGCAGATTTGATAGCGGAATTTCAGTTGAAGGTATCTGTAGTGCTGATTCCATCAGAAAAGGCGGATTCGATGACACGGGTAAAGAAGGCCTGGTTGCAAGAGAGAAATGAGGTTTCTTCAGTATGCTGGGCAGGGGAGGAACTTAAAAACTTACACGAAATGTACCACTTTAGTCGAGAACGGACGTTATTCCTGGCCAGAGAGGTTTACCCGGAAATCACCGAGAACGAGGTCAGGGAGGTAGTGGAGCACTATCAAGAGTGCCAATCGATAGACCCCGGATCATCCAGACATGAAGCAGGAGAGTTACACATTGCAGAGGACTGGAAGCGATTGACCATTGGTGTGACCCATTATTGCCATAAGCTGTATCTGTCGATGGTCGACTATGGACCGAGGAAGATTGTCATATGGAGAGAGATCAGGGAAGAAGCTGCATGGGCGATCGGAGGGGTCATCGAAGAAATATTTTTGGAAAGAGGGCCGGTTGAGGAACTGTTAATGGAAAATAGCACCGCTTTCCGATCAGAAGCCTTTAAAGAGGTTTGTGATAGGTGGGGAGTAAGGCAATTATTTAGGGCAGCGTATCAGCCGAGTAGCAATGGGATAGTGGAGAGGAATCATCGCACCATCAAGGCTGCTGTGGAAAAAAATCAACATTTCACTCATGGAGGCGGTGTTTTGGTACAACATCTCACCGAAAACCAGACAAGATGAGACAACTTTGCCTCATAGAACCATCTTTGCATATAAGTGGCGGCATCCGTGCAACAAAACAGTAGGAATTGAGGGTAAAGAAGCTACCATTAAAGTGGGCGAGGAGGTGTAGGTAAAACCCCCAATGCAAAATGTACCACTCGCTGGGGGAGGGGGCTAGCAACGGGAACGCAGTCAAAGAACAATGTAATGGTGAATGGCGTTCCCTGGCATATCCTAGACCTGCATTGTGGTACCCTGATGGTGCCCAGTGATGGCAGTGAAGAGGAGAAAGTCGATATTCACCAAGAAGCTAAAGTGCACCCCAATTCCACTAAACCCCACATTGTGGTTCTTTACAACTGGACGAGAATGTCTATAGTGAACCTGAAAACGTCAACCCCCAAGAAGTTGTCCCCCAGAGGCCTCAACGTGAGAGGAGGACGCCTGCGTGGATGAAGGGTTACTAAGTGTCTTATTGATCTAAAAGATCAGGAAGCGTGTGGGGTATATGGTTAGAAAAGAAGAAAAAAGAAAACAAAAGAAACGTACGGGCGTATCTGCATTGCTCTTTGGGAAAGAAGAAGGAAAGGATGGCCAGCGCATTTGTATACGCGAATGGCATCTTGGGAAGGCAGAGAGAAAAGATTTGTGAACATCTACTCTTGAAAAGAATTTCGTATTGCTGACGTTCGGATTGTGCGGTGTGACATTAGTGGCGAGAGGCCAGGTGTGTTCGATTGGAAAAGAAGAGGGCAGAAAAGTGCTCTTGTCGAGAGAGTGACTCACTCCTTCCCGAACCCCAGAACCGAATCCTGATTATAAGCTTATATAGTATAAATTTTCTCAATAAACACATAATTACACATTTTACACAATATAAGGTACTTGTGCATTAATATCATGCAACATTTTTTTTTCATTTTGAAGATCTCCGAATAAGGGGAGACAATTCAATTTCAAAAAGGGGAAACAGTAGACTGTATCCTAAAATGTCAAGAATACAATAACATAAAATAAAACATTTTTTATCTGTACATTAATTAAATTAAAATAAAATTAAGAAAATTCTAATAACACAAAATAAAAGCTATTCTTACAAAATATAAATTTCTTTAACAATTCAAAATTCTGAAATGAATGAAAGTTGTCATTATATGAAAATGTATAACTTTTACATTTTATAGTTTTGAACAGTCATTATCAGAATATGTGTGATTCTTTTTTTTAAATGAATTATCTCCCCCTGAGCTAAGGCTGTGGTCCTCGGATCTAAAAGAAATACTACGTGGGGTGTGCATTACACTTATTTTACCGGAGACTTCGGGTTTTTTTTTACCTTTGTTTTCTTTTCCTTTTACCTGCGGGCGAGTTGTGGAAGAAAGGGAATAACTAGAATCGCGCATTAAACTCTATCATCGTGTAGACGAGCAAAGGCAAGTTGCTGAACTTTCTTGGGTGTTCCGAAAATTGAAACCATCCAGAAATGCACTTACGTCTCGCTGAACCCTCCTTTGCTTTCAAATCAAAGATGTGATTTTCGTTGATATTTATATTAGATACTGCTGCCATTTTATTGTGTCATTTCACAATTTATATAATGTGTACAAGAAAAACACGTTTTTTTCTATGAATGTTTTGCTGGTAAATATTGCTACAGAAAAGGTTTAATATTTATGGAGTAAACCTGGTTTCTGATTGGTTGGTAGCAGAACGTGAATTAATTCGATTCGTCACTTCCTAGCAGCATCGTTTATAAATAGAATCGCCCGACTGTGTGAGATCATACCCCATTATACTTCTTTATAAATGGGATGCGTCTCCTAGCGGCTTCTGCTGCAGGGAGACAAGGTAGAGCACTCGTCAAGGATCCGTTCTTGAAACTCAGCCCGACACTTGTCGGAATCAGGTACGCCGCCTGGGTAATAGCTAGGAGTTCCTCCTTCCCAAGCCTTGCCACTGGGCTTTCCGGTGGAGTAAGTTCATTGCTTACTGCTTGAGGCGCCCCGACCGGGGAATGCTGACGGGGGTACTCAGGAAATTTTTACAATTGCAGGAGTCCCCTGCTTTAGGGGAGCCTGCTGGATCCTCACTTTCCGACCTTGTGCCACATTTTGCCGAGGTGGGCGGCAAATAAATAACTACCCCATTATACTTCTTTATAAATGGGATGTGTCTCCTAGCGGCTTCGACTGCAGGGAGACAGGGTAGAGTACTCGTCAAGGATCCGTTCTTGACACTCAGCCCAACAGGTGAGGGGCTGGGAACCGGCCCAGCATCTGTAGGACTCAGGTACGCCACCTGGGTAATAGCTAGGACGTCCACCCTCCCAGGCCTTGCCACTGGGCTTTCCAGTGGAGTAAGTTCATTGCTTACTCCCTGAGGCGCCCCGACCGGGGAATTTCGACGGGGTTACTCAGGCAATTTTTACAATTGCAGGAGTGGCCCTGCTTTAGGGGAGCCTGCTGGAACCCCACCTTCCGGCTTTGTGCCACATATTGCTGTGGTGAGCAGCAATTAAATCTCTACCCTATTATATTTCCAAAATATTGTAACATCGCCCCTATTTTTTTATAATGGGGAATTCCCTTGTGTTCGTTCTGCTCATAAAAAATATATATTTTATATTCAATTATTCATAACAAAAATTAGAAATAATTTGGATCTTAGAATTTTAGCATGAAAAAGACGCCATTTTTAATTGTGTTCAAATGTCAAAACAGATATGTATGTGTACAGAGAAGAGAAATAAAAGAAATGGAAGGTATTTCAACCTTAAAAAGGGGTGGGTATGTGAAAAAGAAGCCATTTCTTAAATTTGATTTAGCAGTTTTGTAAAAAAAGAGAATAAAACGCATACATACATACATAAAAATAAACATACATGCAATATGTACCCGTTTAAAGAGCTTTTTGTTTTGTTGGATTTTGTTTCTGTTTTTGTTTGTTTTGTTAATTAAACAATGCAAAAAATTGGACATTTTTGAAAAATAAGAAAGAAAACTAATGTGCACAAAAATTAATAAAAGTCAATTGTAATTTCTGCGCTTCTTAAAATAAGCATGCAAAAAGTATTTTGTCGAAAAGGAAAATGACAAAGAGATTTTTTATGTAAACAAATGTATTAGTTACGCATTATTAGGTTAAAGTGTTAATATAAATAAAATGGATACAGTTTAACGTCTTGTCCAGGACTATTTTCTTTTTTTGATATATGGAAATTTATATACATAGAGCGTCGATAAAATAAAAGAAAACAAACATTATTCAGTCGAATCCCCCAACAAGTTTTCAGAAAAAAACGCTTTAACTGTAGTCTTGTTGCGAGTTTCGTGAATACATCAGCGATATTTTATTCTGATGATATGTAATTCAAAATAATGGATTCCTTTTTCACCTCGATTTTTATGAAATGGTATTTTATATCTATATGCTTAGATCTTTGGTTGATTATCGTGTTCTGTGCTAAGACTATACTGGCTTGATTATCACAGTTAATTACTACGGGGTTATTAGTTAATTATGGCTCTAAAAAAGGCTTTAGGGTATTTTTTAGGTAGTGTGCTTCCTGGGTCGTGTGTGTGATCGCGATAAATTCTGCTTCACACATTGAGAGAGATACAATCTCTTGCTTTTTAGATTTCCATGAAATAATCGGCCCATTTTCTGAGAGTCTGAAACAATATCTAGATATACTTTTTCGATCTTTGTCGTTTCCTCAATATGAATCAGAAAATCCTTCTAATTTTAGGGGGTGTTTAGGTTTTCTAAATACTAACTTCTGTTTTTTAGTTCCTTTTAAATAATGCAGGACTTGTTTAGCTCTGTTTAAATCCCTCATTGTCGGTCGTGATAATTTCTGTGATAGTTTTGTTACTGTATAGTATATGTCGGGTCGGGTTGCAGTCATTAAATAGACAAGACTACCTATAATTTTGCGGTAATGTTTTCCATTTATTATTTCAGATTCTGTGTGTATATTTTTATTAATATCATTTTCGACTGGTGTAGAGCGTTTCTTGCATTCCATTCCAAATTTTAATAGTATTTTGTCGATGTATCTCGATTGAGTCATCGTAACAAGTCCTTTGTTTTGAGTAAATTCTATCCCCAAAAAACAGAATATTTGTCCAAGATCGGTAATTTAATCTTTTACTTAATTTGTTCTTAACATCGGTTAACATTATGCCACAATTTGATGAGATCAAAATATCATCGACTAACAAAACCAACATCAGTAGTTTATCGTCTTTGTGTTGGGTATATAAACAGGGGTCTACAGCGCATTGTCTTAATTGTTGTATAATAATATAATCATGGAATACTGTGTTTCCAACACTGAGCACTCTGCTTTAGACCATATAATGACTTGTTAAGTCGCCACACGCTATTTTTATTTTTCATTTTAAATCCCTCTGGAGGGGTAATATAAATTTCACAATCTATTGGAACATTCAAATAAGCATTTTTATGTCCATTTGATGGATGTTTAGGTCATATTGTGATGAGATTTGCAGTAAAATTCTGATTTTCGTTAGGTTTCTTGTCGGTGAAAACGTAGAAAAATATTCTATACCGTAAATGTGAGAGTACCCTTTAGTAACCCATCTAGCTTTCTACGGTTCTACGTCTGATACTGTGGTCTTTTTTTTGTAAAGACCCATCTTGTAGAAATAACATGTCTATATTTTTGGAGAGGCACTACCGTATAGGTATCATTTTCGGTTAACGTGTCTGTGAATTTTACACATCGGATTCTTTTTATTTTATTATTATCTGGAAAAATACTAAATTGGCTGGACTGTTTTTATCGTATCCAAGAAATATACCTATGTCGGCTTTAATATTCAATTTACTCTTTTTATCTATATATGTGAAGCAAGTTGAACCAAATATATGCATTCTGTTTAAATTTGTTTTTTTTTACCACAGAAAGATTCATATGGAGTTTTAGATAGTGTTTTGTTAAAAGACATGTGGTGTATATAGGCTGCCGCCATAAGTGCGTACGTCCAGAGGGTTTTCAGGAGTTTTGATTGAATGAGTAGACCTCTTGCCATTTCAAATAGTGTCCGCCACGCTCTTTCAGCAGTCATGTTTTGGTGTGGCGATCTAGGAGCTGATTTTTCATGCTTGATATGATGGTTAATTAGTAAAAGTTCAAAGTCTTTATTGGTGAATTCCGTACCGTTGTCAGAGCGAATACACTTGACTTCACCGTAGGGGCCATGTCGGCTAAATATTTTTTAGTTGATAGCAGGGTATCAGATTTGTTCTTTAAAAAGTAAACCATTATTAAACCTGAATGGTCATCTACGAAATTCAACACACATCTATAATGTTCTCTGAGCATCGGTTCCATGGGACCATTCAAGTCACAATGCACCATTGATAGGATTTCTTTGGCCTTCTTGTCTGGTATCTTGATTTGATAGTTTGTCATTTTCCCTTGCATACAGACGTCACGGTTGAAGTTGTTTAATGTTTGTATTTACATTCCCTCAACTGCAGTTGGCAACTTTTTGATATCAGCAATATTGCAATGTCTAAGAATTTCATGCCATGTCTGTAGATCATGGCAGGCGGTTTTCGATGAGACCATGCTATTTACAAAATATAGTCTTCCATTTTCTTTAATGTCGAATACAGTTCCATTCGGGTATACCAGTTTTGATGTATTTGGGCTAAAGTTTATATTTGCACCTTGTTGAGTGGCAGCTTGTACAGAAAATATATTTTGTTTACATTTTGGGATTAGAAGGTTTTCTAGAATACAGAAACATATTTCACCTTTATTGTTCCTTAGCGAGATTTTAGCATCGCGTCTTTTCAAAACGATATCATTGACTCGACTCGCGTCAGCTAGGTCTACAAGTGTATTTGTGGCTTAAAGTTGGGGTCAAAATTGATAAAATCAGATTCCTTTGTAATCACATGTGCCGTGGCCCCACAATAAACAAGAAAATTATTATTGTTTGTTGAAGCATTTAACGTACACGAAAATAAAAAAAAAGTTGTATTCGCTAAAAGATCTCTCCACATTTTTAATGGGATCGCCATTTTGAGTCCTGTATATACATTGGAAACTCTTGTGATTAGGTCGTACACAATTATAGCAAATAATCTTTGTACTTTACTTAGGAGAAAAATTATTTTTGGCAAAGTTGCGGTTTTTATTCCTGGCATGGGTATAATTTAATTTTAGTGTGTTTATGTGTGGATTTTTAAGTTTCATATTTGTAGATTCATTTTTTTTCTGTGATCATTTTTTCAGTTTCCTCGTAACTTCTGAGTGTTACCTTGAATTGGCTAAAATGGGTTTTCTTTCTGGGTTATCACGGTGGTAAATGACTTGAAATTATTCGGTAATCCCTTAAGAGCCATGGAAATTAACAGACTGTCACTCATAACTCCACCAGACATTTTTAAAGAATTTGCAGTGGTTTTGACTCTTATATTATAATCAGTAATAGTTTCGGCTTCCATTCGTTTTAGAGAGGTCCGTTCAGTAAATAAAGAAATAATTTTGGTGTTTCCTTTCGATAAATAATGCGCTCTCAATATGTGCAATGCTTTGCAGCCATCGTTCAGGGCTTCTCTCATTACCACTGATGAACTTCGGTTATCGAAACACTGAATTAATTCCGCAAAGACAGTTGCATTCTTTTCAACGAAGTCGGGATCGTTTCTGTTTTTAGGTTGTGTTTGAAGTACTTTGTGTAGCTTTTGGATTCGTAGATATTCTAGAAATTTTAACTTGCCTCAATTCGAATTTGGATTCGGATCCTGTGAAATAAAGAAAATGCTGGCCCATAACCTCTAGAAGTGTTGGCTATGTTTAGTTTCGGAACAGTTTCTCATGGTTCGTTGTTCCACATTCAAAATTTCATAATGCTGGCCATCTGATAATTTACCCTTTTAATTCAGATTACTTTCAATTCTTGCCAGTATCTGTTTCGTTGCACAAAATCAATCCCTTAATTATTCTACTAATCAGAGAATATATTGTGCCCATATACTCATCAGAAGAGATAGCAACTATCAATCAACCAAAAGGAATTAAAATGCGTTTCGGCATGATTAAGCATCCGAAAATTGGAAGAGAAGCTGCAAACATCTCATATTTTTCTGTCATTACTTCCTTTTGAATGAATGATAGAAATAAAGTCACTAAAACCGAACGATACGTATTAACAAATTCTATTAATTTAGGTGTATTCTGCCAGAAATGTTCTTTTTATTAATAAGTAAATATTATTTATAATATCCATATGGATCCAAATGACAAGAATATTAAGTTTAAACTGAATTAAAAGAAATAAATTGTAGATGGTCAACATCATAAATTTCGGAATATAGACTTTTGCCATCCATTTATTGTATATATATATATATATATGTATATATATATACACATATATATGAGTATCATTATTATTACTACAATAATTTTTTAAATTGGAATTAAATCGTGTAAATTAAATAAATGCGACAAAATTATTTTTCGACAGGGCATATGTAATTACTAGCATTTTTCCTATTCTATAGCGTTTCCAAAATTACTTATCTCGGATGAACTGTTTTAGCAAAATAATATTCATAGGTATTCATAAATTTCCTATAAAACATACAAGCTAAAAACTAAAAAAAAATACATGAAATGATTAATAGGAGCCAAGGTTAAAAGGATATTTCATTGTGTAGTTTGGGTCAATGAAGAATAATAACGGCACGGTCGTAATGTGACGTGACCGTCCTAGGGTACGGTATATCTCCCCGGGGGGGGTCAAGATTCCTGAAATACTGAAGAAGCCGGGTAGATATTATTATTTTTTATTATTTACTTATCATTGGTGTGCCTGGGTTACGGCAAAAGACCCTGCCGAGAGAACGCTTGGATTTGTGATTTTCATTGTTATGAAAATCAGTAACAATATCATTTTTTTTTGTAAATTGTACTCAGAAAATGGAATGACTCATGGTTCAAGACTAAGGATGTTTATAGTTTGAGTACAATGCGCGCGACCCAGAGAGTCGCGGTGAATGACCTCTCGGGGCATGAGAATGTTTGCGTTTATAAGTGAGTATGTCTATATATATATATATATATATAAAAAAGATATATATATATATATATATTATTAAAGAGAGAGAGAGAGTGAGAGAGAGAAAGAGAGAGAGAAAGCGAGAGAGAGGGAGAGAGCGTGTCAGTCAGCGGGGCGATGAAAAAATTATAAAGTGCTCTATCGTGCATGTGAGAGCTGACAATACAGTATTTATTTCAAAAGTATTTATACATATTTCAAAGGCATACCAGTTGTTTCATTGCATTGAATCACACACACACACACACACACACACACACACACACACACACACACACACACACACACACACACACCTTACATTTCTCATCGCTTTCTTCTTTCCATAATCAGAACCTATTAGCGTCGGTTTCTAAGATCTATTTACAAATCACGAACTCTGGGTTAAAATGCGCGTTTAACGATATTTATTTTAATCTTTTTTGTTACTTTGCATTGTTTCGCCTTTTCAAAGTCGCTGATGAATTTGCGCTGAGACCATTCAGCCTCTTATGCTTGATTCAACGCAATAAAACCACTGGTACACCTTTGAAATATGTATATATAGTTCTGAAAAAATATTGTATCCATATATATATATATATATATATATATATATATATATATATATATATATTTATGATTATTCATTTAATCACACAAATTAATATACTAAGATATAATTTTTTGCGTAAGTTTAAGTATTTACTTCAACAGTGCTCAATACGTAGGTAGATCTAGGTAGCAAGTTATGAAAATTTATATAGCAATTAAGCTACACAGATTATTCCGCGTTTCATTACCGTGAGATGTCGTCAGTAAGCCTTACGATTTCTCACGAGAATGAAACGCGAAATATTCTGTGTAGCTTAATTGCCATTTATATTTTATAACTTAATATATATATATATATATATTTAAGTGTGGGTGTGTGTCTATCTCTACAATTATATAAATGCAACTTTGTCTGTATGTGTACGTTCGTTTCTTATAGATTCCGAAGCAGCTGAACATATTTCCTTTAAAATTCACAGAACTTTAATGTATAAGTCTGGGCGTGATCTTCGTTGAGTTTTGTCTCCAATCACCCCCGATAACTACCGAAAATCGATAATCGAAACCGTTATTTTAATTCATCTATCATCACTAAAGTCATTTTTCTAAGTCGTCCCTTAGTAATAATGATCTCACAAGGGACCCTGAAAATTGTACTGAGAGTAAATTGATATCGTGCTTTTTTTTATTTTTGCATGACGTGATCTGAAGGTTTAAATTCCGCACATAAGTAACCTATTTTTTTTCTTTTCATTAACTGCAAATAATTTTTATAAGACTTGATAATTTAAGTGTTTTTTTCCTTCTTTTTGCATGAGGTATCTGTAGGTTCAAACTCCGCACGTAAATTTCCTAATTTTTTTCATTAACTGCAAAAGAATTTTATAAGACTTAAAAATTTACTTTTTTCTTTTCTTTTTTTTTGTTGTTGCATGACGTTGCCAGTAGGTTCAAATCCCGCGCGTAAATGTCTTAATGTTTTTTCCTTTCGTTAATTGATTGAAAAAGATTATATGAAATAATTTTATAAAATAAACAGTACGTTCTCTAGAGTGCAATGTAGAATAACATATATTTCGGACTAAGTTACTGTGTGGAGGCATGTGAAGCTTCCTACCGAGCAATTTCATGGATTTCGATGACAATAAAAATATAGGAGTGTGAAATATTCGTTGATCATTCAATCACAAGTAACGTCGGGTTTTCTGCTAGTGTCTCTCTCTCTCTCTCTCTCTATATATATATATATATATATATATATATGTATATGTGTGTGTGTTGTGTATCTGTATATGTATATACATACACACACATATGAAACGTAAAACGTAACATGCGGCCGCAGCCGAGATGTAACTCACTACCTTTATGTGTAATGTAGTCCGTAGCTGAATACTTGATGATATGCCTGGGCTATCAATCTTAACGTGAATTCCGCGTGACCAAACGCAGCGTTCCGAGATTAAAAAAAAAACAAACTACTGTATAAACAGCAAATAAACTTATGCTTGCTTATTCTCTGCCCCAGCAACAACATGGCAAAAATAAAAATTAATGTCATACTGAAGATGAAGGTTTCCTTCGAAATACATTCATGAATTTCATTATAAATTTCAAACAAAATAAGTATGTGTTTTTTTTGTAATAATACGTTGTTTTGGCTTCAAGCGTACATACTACGTAATCATTATATATATATATATATATATATATATATATATATATATATATATATATATATATATATATATATATATATATATATATACTAAACTACCCGTGACCCGTTGGGTCAGTATGTTATATTAGCTATGGAATTCATGTATGAGCGTGACACTTGTGACGTTAAGACAATAGTTTTTTTTTTTTTTTACTTAACAGAAACATTTCTATGAAAGTATATTAAAATGAAAAAAGAATATAGATAGATTTCTAAGAGTCGGTCTGTCTATTATAATTGATTATTTTTGAAAAAAAAAATTACAGTTACTGAATTATAAGTAGTAAGCCATACTTATAGGTAAATATGCACTGAATAGATACCATACTACTTATTATAGTTAAATTCAAATTTTGATATATCTGCTTTTTTTTTTACATCGTTCATTTCTGTTTTACGTTTAAGTTATTTTACACCTCACTCTTCCCATGTTAAATAATAATTTCAAAATAATAACGTTAATATTTCAGTGCGCAGGTTATGCGCGCATGCGCAATCGAATGCCGTAAACCAGAAAGTGAGTTACATGCATCGTTATAAGATTATATTTATATAATCTATATATCTATAAAAGTGAACGTGTCTGTCTGTCTGTCTGTGTGTCTGTGTGTCTGTCTGTCTGTGTACATTTCCCTACGCAATAACTCTGTCAATTTTTAGTCTATAGACTCGAAATTTGAAATACCGAGTACTGAGATTTGGGAAAATCGATGTGACGGGTGGCAGCCAGAAATTTGGCTGTTAAGGGGTCAAATTTCAACGATTTGACCTTTAAGAACTCTACCAAACTCCTCCGACAATCTTGGGTCTAGACACTTTAAATTTTAGATATAGGTTCCTTGAACCTGGATCTAACTTACTAAAGTGATTTGAGCCCGAAACTATAAATTTTAAGGGGTCATAATAGGGGTCAAAGTTAAAAAAAATTGACCGTTTTTTTTTCGTTTTTTTTTTTTTTTTTTTGCTCAGCATACACCTCCAAACACCCGGGAAACGCCGGGAACCCATGCTAGTTATATAGATTTATATAATATTTCTCTCGTGTATCTATCTCTTGCGAGCGAGTTAGCTGTTTATAAACAGTGAACAGGAATAAAGAAATAAAAATTAATTTGAACAAAATAATATGAAACCGCTGTTTTATTTGATGAGATATTTCCGCTATGATGTCAGATGTAGAAAGAGAAAAACTTCAATTCAATCATCTGAGATTAAAAATTAAATGGAATTTTCACGTTTTTTTCTGCTTTTTTTTCCTTTTGCCAAAAATCGTCGATATGCTGTGGCTTAATGTAAAATGTGCGTACGGTATTTGTGAACATAAATTAACATATGAAGCTATTGTGTCAGTTATCCCAGATAGCATTTCAATAGAGAAATCAATTGTTTAAGGGTACTTGCAAATTTTCATGTTTTATTGTTATGCTATTTGCAATTTGTGTAAATGAATTAGATACAACTGTTTTTCTCTCACTCCCTCATCTCTCTCTCTTTCTCTTTATGTATCATTCAACAATACCGTGTTTGAATGTTTAAGTGGCAGTTTTAGTCATTTAGAACTGCTTTAAAGCTTCACCGCTTACACATTTTTCGACCAAATTTCAAACAATTATTCTAGTTTACAGATCACTTTCTTAGCTATATTGTGAAAAAATTTTTTCAATTTTCGTTCAGTAAAAAAAATTATGATTAATATTCTTGTGTTCAAAATCGTAAAAATATGTAAGGAGGTGAGCGACGCATTTTATGACTGATTTTCATAGCAACCACGTCGCTTTAGCAACTACTATTGCTACTCATTCACAAATGTTTCGCAAAGAAAAGAAACAAACCAAACAGAGGGAACAAAAGCATTAAAGGGAGATAATTGGGGAATTTTTGAAAGCAAACGATTGCCGTACATTGTTATTGCATGGGTTTGTGGGGGCAAAATATAATAGAATGAAATTAAACAAAGAACAAGTGAATTTATTGGAAGCCTGGAAAAATAAAGGATTACAATAGAAAACTACGAGCATGAAAAGTAATATGGTCAAGCTTAAACATGGAAAAGTAAAAGAGTTATTGTTAAAACTGGGAAAGAAAAGGACAAGATATTCTAGTAAAAATTATAATGAGTTCACAACTTAAAATATTGAGCCATATATATTTTTTAAAAATTCAATAATTAAAATTATATAATTAATTCTTAATGCTGCAATATTTTAAGTTATAAATTTATTATATTTTTGACTAATTGGTGGCTACTTCATTTGGTATGGAGGACCCTCAGACGACATTTGTCTTGGAGTTAGCCTTTCCATCAAGATGGAAGTGGGCTTCATCTGAGGTCCAAAGGAAGTTAAGGAAACTTGGTGTCTCCTCGATCTTCTCGAGTCTCTTGACTGCCATAGTCCTCCTCTGCTTCTTGTCTGATGCTGTAAGGGTCTGCAGCGTCTGTATTCTGTATGGGTAAGCCCTGATATCGGTCACCGGGCCTCTCCTGCAAGTCTCACGGGAAATACCGAGGGATTGACTTCGCTTACGCACAGAGCGTTTCGGACTCTGCTGGAGAGACTCTCTCACTATTTCGACCAGCTCGGCTGTTCGCTTCTTACGACGTTACGAGTGGCTTGGACGGTTCTCTCTGGCAGCGTTGAGGTTCTCCACGGTCCCATACTTCTCAGAGTGGTCCACGCCGTTCTGAATTCTGCTTTTAGATGGAGTCTTTTCACATTCGAACTGACGCATGAAACCGTCCTGGGTTTTCTTAAACGATCCTGTCTTGTAGTAAAATTTTACACAGTGTCTTTTTTGTTCCAGATTTCACTGGGGTCTTGGTGTACTCACGGTCGTTGATTCTGCCATGTCCTGTAAAATAAGAGCAATCGGTGAATAAATAATGGAGATATCATATAAAGTGTACACGGGGCCCGATTTTCTGGGTCACCCTGTAGTAAATAGAACATAATAATGTGTAAGTATTGGTGCGGTGACACACTCAATCACACGATATTTTTTTTTATAACCGGGCAAGCAATGCACGGACTATGTATATTGATTTAAAATAAACAAATAAATATTTTAGTCAGAAAAAATAAAAGCCGTATTACTTCTGCAATTCATCGTACGGCAGTCATGAAATGAAAAAAAAAGAAACCATTTATAAATATTATCTGAAGCTATGATATTTTTATTGGCAAAAAAAGTTTTCTCTTATATTTATAGATCACTTCCTTACATTCCATGTGTACCTGGTTCTGGAGTGTACAGGCACAAGAGTGGTATGCTCCTTACAACAGAAAGTGACTAGATGTGATTTCCCCTGGTCAGAAAATAATCTTCCCTAACCAGGAAGTAAGTAGTGATTAATCTTCCCTAACCAGGAAGTAAGTAGTGATTATCTCCCTTGGAAGCCATATATTGCAGATACATAGGAGCAGCCATTTGCTTTTTCGTGGAACTCAATAACGACCTGCATGCAAACATTTTCCCATATTACATAGAGGACGCCAGTGTTGTTATAATCCCTTTGTGTTGTAAGTATTTAACAATAATTACCATTGCGTCTTCTTTAAGAAAAGTTAAAAGCTTATTCACGTAGATTTAATTTAGCTATTCATTTTTATAATGATTCTATAAAAAAATAGTATTTCTCATTTTACCCGATTAATTGTTTTATTCAAACAGATATATAAACAGTAAATACGAATAATAATTTGTAAGTGAGAAAACCATGCACAGACACACGCAATGTTGTCACATAGTTTGACGGTAATTCATCAACAGCGTATATTGACGCAGTAAAAAATCACGCAGACGATTATTTTATAGAAAGTAAAGCCTTATTGTTTTTGCCTCTCATCGTATGTTATTCATTGTCTGGCAAAAAAAACAGAAGTTGAATACGAATAAAAAAAACCGTTAAAAACAAAGAAAATAAACGTTTCATTACATGAGATGTTCTGCCATTTTGACAGATATCCAAAAACAAAACCGTGATTTCCTATCAAACAAGTGAGATTAAAAATTGAATAGAATTTTCACGGTTTTAACTTTGTCTGTGTGTGTGTGTGTGTTTTTTTTTGTCAAATGTCGACGTTAAAGTAACAGTGATGTATCATTTTCATAAACTATTTCTGAGCATAGGCAAACTATCAAATTATTGTTCGTGTGTTTGTTTGGTGCTTATTTAAAAATATACGGCATAATCACATTGACAGACCGGCTTCTGTTATATCAACACAGTTTAGCGACGTTAAAGCAAATCAGTACTAAAATTGGTGACCATTTGGGAATTCCAGGTGCTATATGTGCTCTCTGCTTATTTTCGCAGTGTATCCAGTCTTCTCGAACGTCTGGACACTCGTCTCAAACAGTTGAGGTGCGGTTGGGATTGCCAAACAATTCATTCACAATTACTCTCACAGCTACCCTTTCTCTAAGGACTGAACGGAGACATCGAATTACATTTACACTTAATAAATAAATTTAAAAAAATACAGAAAATGAAGATAAATATTTATGTCTACGTAAACTCCAGGGAACAAAGATGTCATATTCCATAAATCATAATTGGGTAGATTATCCCAATATTCTATAAGAATCTTTCACTTAGTGATAAAAGCACCAAAATTGGCAGAAATCGCGTTCAGAACATACATTTCAAGAAAGAAAGTTAGCCATCAGAAAATTCAAGATGGCGGCAAGTTTTCAAGATGGCTGCAGAAGCAAACCTGACAAATTTCAATTTTGGTGCTTGTATCACCAAGTGAAAGATTGTTTTCGCAATCTGGCCCACTAAAAGGCTGAATGGAGACATCGAATTATAATTACACTTAATAAATAAATAAAAATGCCGAAAAATGAAGATATATATTTATGTGTACGTAATCTTCAGGGAATGAACATGTCATCTTCCAAAAATCACGTGAATAGATAGAATAAGTTTTTGTTTTAAATAAATTTGGAAATCAATGTTCCTCGGTATTAAATGAGGATCAACGAGTCTTCCATTTTTCCGATGATTCTATTTTCGTCGTAATCGGTGTAATCGCCCATTCATCAATCCAATTGATTGAATACATGCTCTAGTCACAACGAAAATATGACGGCGGAGACGTACTGCCAACAAATGAATGAAATGCACCAGAATGTTCGACAGCAACACCCAGCATTAGTCTACAGAAAAAGGCTCAATTTTCCTTTACGACACTGCCCGAACGCACATTGCTTAATCGATCCTGCACCATTTAAATGAATTAGACTACGTAAAGCTGCTCCATCCGCCATACTCTCCAGACCTCTCATCTACCGACTCATGCTTTTTCAAGTATCTTGACAACATTCTTCGTGAAAAATACTTTAAAAACCTAAGCGATATCAAAAACACTTTCAGCGACTTCATCGCCACCAGAACGCAAGCTTTTAAGATACTGGCAAAAATACACTTGTTTCGCGTAGACAAAACAGTGTTGATTCTGCTTGTAGTTATTTGATCAATAATTTTGTTGATATTTTAATGTGATTAGAAATTTAAAGTTAAAAACCGCTATAACGTTCTTGTCAACCTGATGTTTTCTAAATATTTAAATCACACAGAATTGTTGTATAATCATTTTCTAATTTATGGAATGGTTTTATGTTAAAAGGAATCATTCAATTTCATTAATCAGTGCAGCGGTGGCACATATTTGACGAGAACTACAACCTCGAATTTAAATTAGAAATAGAAAAAAAAATCAGTCTTGTTTTCGCTGTGAAAAAATATTTGGCATATATTCGACAAAACCAAGATTTATGCGAGCGAAATATGGAAACCGCTGTTTTCTTATAATGAGATTTTTCGCCAATTTGACAGATTATGAAAGAAGAAAAAAAACGTGAAATCAAACACATTTAAAATTAGTGAATATTTATGTCTTTTATTATTACCGCCATTTTTCTTGTTGGAATTGATTTGTTGAAGACGTGCAAAAAAAATATGCTACATTCTCAACAAACAAATAAACAAAAAGAGTCTACATTGTGGTCGACTGAAATCACCCAACCAGAGAGCTAAGAATATCCGGGAGTTCATTATTCGACATCCTCATCTTAGCATTTAATGCGACCCCGTGCCGGATAATCAATTTGCGGACATTAGCAAAGTTGCTGCAAAGTTGGAAATATGCTGCCTTGCTAAAAATTAATCACCTTTTAGAGTATCCTATATCTGCATAAATAAACGTTTTGTCCAGGCAAGATCTATGGCTTCAACATCTGAACTGATACATCTACCATTGGTCTCTCATCTTAGTCGAAATCCAGAAAAGCATCTCTTATTTAATAAGTGCGGCACTATCAACCGATCCCAACCGCATATCCATCGCCGCAGTATTGTATCCCTGTGCACGTCTAACGAGTACTTTTAATTTAAAGTGCTCTGATGAGATAATTGCACTTGCGTCCCAACAACGCACATGCCACCGACTAAGCCATCAAACGACAAAATGTCACCAATTCACTGTTGAGATTCATACATGCCTGAAATATTTTTATTCCGATACTTTCATTTCTCGAAATCTCCTCCCGGTTGCATGCTTCTGAGACTCTACCAACATGTAGATGTTTAAATGTAATGTAAACAAACATCTTGTTTGTATCCTCATATAGTCGTTTATAGACATAATTTAAAATATTAAGTTATTGCATAAGTTCCCGCCGATTTTTTAAGAAAAAAAATATTTTTACAACAAAAGTAACGTGTAGGACCCAAACTCCAAGTCTTGTGTGAATCTCATCTCATCTATTGAAGGTCGTGTAGAATTGTCACAAAAACAAACTTCATCTTTTCATCCAAGTCTCTACATATCTAATGACCATCTTCCTTCAAAAGAACTCTGTGTTGGTCTTCGTTTATATTGATTGGTCTTTCGGAACGAGGAGCGCCATTGAGGTAAAAATTACCGTGTTAGAATCTGGTAAACCAATCTAGAACAGTTCTCTGAGCGTTTTCTCCATATACGGCACCAATATCATTGGTCACTTCATTCGCTTTTTGACTAATTAAAGGTGAAAAGAGGTGTTAAAATGTGTTGTTTTATCTACTTCACAATCTATTTGACGGTTCTGAAAAAACTAGAATAAATTACATAATAAAAAAAAACAGTAACCATTATATTGTAGAACAAAATAAGGTGCTTTCCAATGTATGTAACACATTGCCAAATATAAAAACATGTTTTAGAACATATTTTTTTTATTAAACGGTGGGAACTTATGCAGATACCTGATAGTAGCTCTTTAACGCCCAAATGAGAATAAGTCTTGCTTGAGCGGAGAAGAGTAAGACATAACACGTTAATTACATGGACAAGTCAACATTTAAGACTGCAAAATAGGAAACACTTCTTGTTATCAATTTAAGGACAAATGATCACCAACTTATGTTTTACGGATATCTCGAGTCCTGTTAAATCGTTACTAATTTATTAATTTTGATAGGATCAACTGTTGGTGTGTATGCTTGACAAACTTAAAGTCGTAGTATAGCTGGTAGCCACAGAATAAATTAATGGGGTGAGGTTAGTTAACTAGGTTATTAGTGTGCGTTTAATCTATTTATCGCCTAAGAAATTGGGGAAGTGGTTATTAATATAAACCTTTATATTTAGTATATATATATTTTTTTCTGTAGAATATTTTGTCACTTGAAATCAATTTGGCTTGATTAATTATTTTTTTCTTTATAATTTGATGTTTACACGAAAACGTAAAATACGATGAAAAGGTACTAAATGATATAATACATAGAGATATATCCCCAGGCCATATTAATAAAATCAAATTAATCATGTACTACAAAAAATTTACAACCGCTACGATTATACATAAAAACAAAACATTCCGGGCAACGAAACCAGTCGATGAAATGAATGCGGTTTACCATCCAAATGCCTCTTGGGGGAATACATCTCCAACATTAGAAACAACCATATCTACATTATACTCACGACCAACATATTGTACAGACGATTAACCCTACATCTTAAAGATACAAGTTCGATTTGCCAACACCTAAAATAACATGGCTGGTCACATAACCAATTAAGAAAAATCCCAGTTTAAAACACGAAAATCATTCATATGGATCTAACCGTAAAAAAGGCTAAAAATACTGGAAGCCAAGTACGTCCAAGGATAAATATTGTTGCCATATCTGGGCAGAAGCTGCTAAAAACAGCATATCCTTCCTTGACAGAGTACAAAATAGACTTCGTGGCTTAGTGGGGGATGCCCTTTTCTCTACCCTGCAACCTCTCTCCCACAGAAGAGACGTTGCGAGCCTATCCTTGTTTTATCGTTATTTCCATGGCAGGTGCTTGTCTGAACCCCAATCTCTGGTCCCCCCCCCTCGCCAATCTTTCACGAAAAACACCCGTCTAGCTGAATCCACTGTGGAAAATTTCCCCCACTATATATCTGTGCCTAAATCAAAACGCGGATTCCATGAACAAAGCTTCTTTCTTAGAACTGCACGCCTGTGGAACTCTGTTACGTCTGCCTGCTTCCCTCCGGACTACAACTTGGAGGTCTTCAAGTCCAATGTTAACAAATTCCTAATGAACCGCCCCCTTAAGTAAACACTTCATCAAATCTCCACACTAACGTAATGTACTTGCAATGACCCTTATCCCTGAGTGGCTTCCGGGCCTTGATAAGTGGTGATCACTGTGTAAAAAAAGCATTGTATATAAGAGCTAAACAACCAAAAAATAACAATGTAAAATTTGAAAACAGTATAACAATTTAATGTGCCTGCGTACGTAACCATCTCATATATGTATGTATGTATATATATATATATATATATATATATATATATATATATATATATATTCAATGAATTTAAAAAATTATGAAGTGAAATGTTTGAATTTCAAATTAAAAGATTTTTTATTATTCTATCTAAGAAAATTTCCTCTGCTTCACTTTTTTGTTTTCAAGTAAGATCTTTGACTTACTTGTTGTTTCAAATACTTTTGCATGCAAAATCCGATCCCGCATTTTGCTAATTCCTACCCTCTGAGGAGAAGGAAAGTATTTCTTCGAAACTCCGCGGATTAAGGACTATCCACTTATCTAGTGTTTCCTTTTCAGATTAAATATGTTTTTAACTCATTTCAAAGTGTTTTTTAACATGTTTTATTAACTGTTTGTTCGTATTACAAGCTCTATTTCCTATTTGGTTTTATCGAACTTTTTACATCTGTCTGAGATAATTTTATAAATAGTAATTCTTTAATATTTATAATATACTTTAATTTTGCCATCTTGGATCATTTTGGTAAATTTAATTGTAATTTATATATATATATATATAATGCATTTTCAGTGTGT
Source organism: Euprymna scolopes (assembly GCF_053919585.1). Classification (NCBI taxonomy): domain Eukaryota; kingdom Metazoa; phylum Mollusca; class Cephalopoda; order Sepiida; family Sepiolidae; genus Euprymna; species Euprymna scolopes. The sequence continues at coordinate 89,245,512 of NC_136519.1, read as the reverse complement.
GTATGTGTGTGTGTGAAAGATAGAGAAATATGGATATAATATAAAGCTGAACGTCTGTGTGTGTGTATATCTGGTCACGAATAGGCTCCTATATTGTTGAGTATTTAAATTAAAAAAAAACTGATTATATATAATTATAGAAGATGGATCGAGGATCAGGAATGGGTATGTATAATGTGGCAGAACGGTGGTTCATAAAAATTTGGGGGTCTGCGTTCGCGCCTGGTCCCAAAAGTATGGAAATATATACTGGAAAAAAAAACGTTTACAATGTTTTTGATATAGATGTATATATGAATACTTTGATAAGTATGTTTCAACTTAAATAGGGATGGTATAATAAAATTGTGGGGTCTGCCTGTACTCCATGGAAATGTGGCATAGACTTTAACAAAGACTTTTCATATCTATTTGCGTAAGTATACATTGAAAATTATATTTCAGTTTGAAGAAATAAGGTATACTAAAACTATTGGGTGTTTGTTCGCGCCTGACGTCCATAGAATGTAAATATGTCACCAAGTTTAACAAGGTTATTAAAAGGGATGATGGTCCACAATAACACCTTGACTTTAATCTTAATTCACGTTAGCATTTATTTGTTTTTTTGTTTTTTGAGTTGAATGATATTGTGTCGAATAAGTTCACCTAATAAAATCACGTTCTTATTAAAGTGAAAGCAAAAAAAAAAAAAGTCGGAACTTTAGACAATTCTCGACACAAATTTTCCATAACTCTTTTTTTTTCCTTCTCTACTTGCGCGTGGCACTCTTTCGAAATCGATAAATAGATAAATAATAAAAAAAATAAGAACGTTACTTGTTATCGTGCCAAAAGAAGGAAAATCCTGCTCACATGGTTACCTGTCTTTTTAAAAACGTTTGCATAACCTTTTTATTTGTATTCATATATCTGTTTAAGCTTTTTGTCAGTGTACTAGAAGAAATTCAGTTGATTACAACCCTTTCTACGTGTTCTTTACATTACAAAACTGAAACGAAGTTTCTTCTTATTCATATTCATATCGATTCTTTGCTTTAAAAAACTAAAGTAATTACGTGTTTACTTTTTTAATATCCCATTTTGCTGTTTCGGTTATTTTACTAAAGTAAGTGAAGCTTCATTATTTTTCAAAACTGGTTTTGTTTTTATACAAGAAATAAATGTTAGCTTAGTCAATAAAAGTTCAGTTCATGTTTTTTTTCAGGTTTGAAATAATTTTTAATGCTCTTTACTTGAAATAATTTCAGCGAACCGAAATTAAAACGAAATTTTAGGCGATAACTACTTAAATGAATTTTTATATAAACTACACATGCCATAATCGAATATTCCTCAAGCACAAAATAACAGAAAACATTAAAATATGTTTATAAATAATCCTTACGTTGACGGAACTCTTTTAAATTGTTAACACATAATGCTCAGTTGCCCCTCCTTCAAATTTAAAACGGGGCTCTCCATTTCAAAGTCGCTGCCATTTTGAATTTTTAAAAACTGGTTCGTGAATTATAAAAAACATTACAAACTACTTAAAAATACAAACCAATGAACTTTTCTACCATAAAAGTAACTTTTATTGACTATGGTAACATTTATTTCTTGTATATTTATATTATTATTATATATATAACATTTTCTCTTTGTAAGGAAACATCATTTTGTTGGTCACTCTTGGCTACGAATGGAAACAAAGTTGACATAAAAAATATATTTTCGCAAAATTTATCTTTACTTTCATCAGATTTTGCTTAGGGTAAAATGTTTGAATATCAAAACCTATCTCTTTACAACCCCCTCCTGTTCATAACCTATCATATTTTCATCAATCACAGTCCATTTTCTGTAGGCTGTTTTTGAACCCAGTCAACGACGGGTACTTCTGCTAATATATATATATATATATATATATATATATATATATATATATATATATATATATATATAAAGAGAGACAGGGAGATAGAGAGAGAAAAATGCAGTTTGTTACGAGTAGATTAGTAAACATCTACATCCGTTTTCCAAACTACCTTGCCCCAACTTTACTTTGCAACTCCCAACCCTACCAACTTCATTCCTTCACCCCAACATAGAAAAATTTCGCTTTTCAATTTAAATGCAATTTTCATTTTGTTTAACTTCTAATGCTCCGATTTAAGAAAATTCTAATCGAAGGGGGATCACTCCGCATTCCTAATGTAATTGCTATACCTAAATTTAAAGTTGTGACTTCATACAAATTCCAAATTTCGGCTTAATTATGTATTTAGTTTATCCAATTTCTGAAATTAGCGTATTTTCTTTTACATGGTAATCGCCACTTATCAAGATCCAGAGGCCATTCAGGGTTTAAGGGTTATTGCGTGTACAGTAATCTATGGGATAATATCGTAGTAATCGTTATTAATGGAGACTTGATAAAATGTCTTACTTTAGGGAGCGAGATTGTCGAACTGACTTCCTCATCTTGGTTGTTATTGTCACAACGTTTCGGCCTTTTTGCCCTCCGGCCTTCATCAGGTGTTTTGTATCGAACTAGGGAACCGTTTGTTAGGAGTCTCGAACCCAACCCTTTATTATTATTATGGGGGTACCGTGTTCGGACTCCAGCTTGGCTCTGGGACATAGTTGCTGATTCTCTGTTTTGAATGTTACTTTTTCACTGCCTTCGTTCAGGATTAAACTCAGTACCTTTCCAAAATACAGACAATTACTTTAGGGAGCGGTTTATCAGGAATTTATTTATGTGTTACTTGAAGACATCCAGGTTGTAGGCAGGTGGGAAGCAAGCAGAGGGAATAGAGTTCTACAGACGTGCACTTCTAAGAAAGAAGCTTTGTTCGTGGAATTTACGCTTTGATTTGGGCACAGATAAAGAGTGGGGTAAATTATTTGCAGTGGATTCAGCTAGACGAGTGTTTTTCATGAAAGATTGGCGAGGTGGGGGGTCAGAGATTGGAGTTCAGACAGGCACTTGCAATGGAAATAACGATAAAACAAAGATAGGCTCGCAATGTCTCTTCTGTGGAAGAGAGTTGCAGGGAAGAGAAAAGGGGATCCCCCACTAAGCTACGAAGGATATTTTGTACTCTGTCAAGGCAGGATAGGCTTTTTTTTTGCAGCGTAGTTTCCTGATGAGATCTATAGAAAACAAATGCTAAACAAGCAAGTACTGAAATAATCGTAGTCGCCTAAAGAGGTTATAGTGACTAAATACTAGGAGAGCGAAATATGCTCATGATTGTGGAGCAACAAATTACTGCGTATATCAAAACATATTGAAAGTATATATATTATTGAATATTTTTTATCCCAAAATTTAATATAACAAAAGATATCAACCAATGGCAATGCACAGATACACATAAAAATGAAGCCAAGTAATTTGACTCAAATATAAACCTTCACGAATAGCAAATTCTGTAATCGAACATTCATATACAGTTTTCAAAACCAAGATAACAAGGGAAACCTTTTTTATTGCGCATTTTTCAAGCGTATGAAAATTGTTTCGACACTAATCGGACAGTTTTAAAATTTATGTGGTTCAGAAATATTCCAGAGTAGCATTTCATCAGACGTATTAAGAAAAATACAAAAGTGTATACGTATCTGAACAGATTTCCATCTGCCTCACCATGATTATATTTCAATTATTTTCTGATGGTTGAGGATTTTTTTTTTTGACCCCCAAATTTCATATTTTTATTTTAAGATTTAAGTTTCGGTAAATTGTCAATCTTTATATTACGATTGATCCGGATGTGATTTTTCTTTTTCAAGTTTTATTTGTTTTTCAAATACTGGACGACACCTGCATATCTTCGCTTAAATTTCTTGTTACACCTCTACTCTATTCATTCGTGAAATTTCGTATCTTATTTATTTCCTTTGTTACAGGTCAATTTTTTTGCAAGATGGTCACCATTTATCAAGGCCCGGAAGCCACTCAGGGATAATCGTTATTGTACGTACAGTACGTTAGTGTGGATATTTAATAAAGTGTCTACTTAAGGGGGCGGTTCATCAGGAATTTCTTTACGTTGGACTTGAATACATCCAAGTTGTAGTCAGGAGGGAAGCAGGCAGACGGAACAGAGGTCCACAGGCGTGCAGTTCTAAGAAAGAAGCTTTGTTCATGGAATCTACGTTTTGATTTAGGCATAGATAAAGAGTGGGGAAATTTTTCACAGTGGATTCAGCTAGACGGGTGTTTTTTGTAAAAGATTGGCGAAGGGGGGGGGGCAGAGATTGGAGTTCAGCCAAGCACCTGCCAATAATTGCGTCTAATTTTGTCGGATATATACTCGAGAGTAAAGACAATTAAAAGGATATGCTGCTGTCATAGATCTAATTATAACTAAGGTAGACATAGCATTATTACGTGGTGGAAATGTCGAAGATCAGAAAGGAGAATTGAAAAAAACGTAACATATTTAAAAAAAAGAACTTTTTTTTTAAAAAACGTAACATATTTAAAAGAAAAACGTAACATATTTAAAAAAAAACGTAACATATTTAAAAAAAAGTAACATATTTTTAAACAATTTAAACTTTCTGAGTGACAAACAAAACAATATCCACATTAACGTTTTGTACTTACAATAACCCTTATCCATGAGTGGCCTCCGGGCATTGATAAGTGGTGACTACCTTGTAAAAAAAGAGAGAACACTCACACTCTACATAAAACATATGCGATATAATGGATACATATCTGAGAATCAAAAGAAGGAAAAGAGTATGCTGTTGTCATAGCCCTACTTATCATACACTATTGTCTTCTGACTCTACAACTGACAAGTAAGGGCACATCAGTCGCGGACAAACACATCAACAGGGTGCATATAAGAACATCTCTGCTGCACTTATCAGTGATTTTATGCCATGTAACGCAAAACAAAGAAGAAATAAACATCCGATTGTGCATTTTTTTAGTGCAAATAAAGTTCATTAATTCGTGGTTTTCCAAAACAACGCATTTCATTATATTTCCGAAGGGTTTTCACACAGGCATGTGCATTTTTAAAGTTTCCATATCAAGAGACTTCAGCCAGCGTTTTCCCGCCGTCAACATACACGTCCATCTTGCACTGCTCGCAACTGTCTTCTGCTGTTGATCACGTGGAGTATTTTCTATCCTTTTACCGTGACGCAAGTTTATGCTCATTTGATAATTAGCATACGTGATTTAACGGCTGCTGCTGCTAATATATTAATTAGCCAGCTATCCTTTGGCTGCTGCTGATTCTTTAACACGCGCTCATACGCGCTCTGTTACAACCACCCATTTCCGATTTTGTATGCAACATATCTACAGTTATATTATGAAGGTCATCGTAAAAAAGGATTATTTTAGGTACTGCCCATTGCACGGCGTTATTAGATGATATTTAATTAATGTAGATAATATTTCAGCAAAATAGACGTGGTCTCTGTGCAGAAATACAATTCATTCACAAACATAAGAGAAACGATTTATTTAAAATCGATTAAGTTCGACCCAAAATGATAAAGAAAACATTGTAATACCTCTTTAGTGGGATATTTTAAGAATATTCGACGGTTGTTTGTGATTAAATTAGAAGTGGGCTATTAATTAGATGTGTGGAAGTATGAATGTTGACATCTAAGTATTATAGATTTGGGAGTAGTTAATGTAAAATTGATTACATAATGTTATAAGTTGATTTAAAAAATAATCTTAATGCTGCAATATTTAAAGTTATAATTTGATTATATTTTTTTACTAGAAGATCCTGTCCTTTTCTTTTCCAGTTTTAACAACTAGTCTTTTACTTTTCCATTTTACCCACATTACTTTTAATGCTCGAATTTTTCTATTGTAATCCATGACTTTTTCCAGGCTTCCAATAAATTCACTTATATTTTGCTTAATTTCAATCCTATTTTTGTGCCTCTTTAACACATATGTAATAAAAATTTACGGCAACCATCTGCTTTCCAAAAAATAACGAAAATTATCTCCCCTTCATGTTTTCACCCTCTCTGTTTCACTTGTTATTTCTCTTTTCGAGACAGCAGTTAATTAGTAGCAACAGTAGTTACTGAAGCAACGTATGGAAACCAGTCATAAAAGCGTCGTTCATCTCCTTACATATTTTTACGATTTTGAACGCCAGAAAACGCATTATAACTTTTGTTTTACTTAACGTGAATTAAATTTTTTTCACAATATGGCTGAGAAGGTAATCTATAAATTGTAATAATTGTTTGAAATTTAGTCGTAAAATGAGTGAGCTGTGGAGTTTTAAAACAGTTCTAAATGACTAAACTGCCACTTTACTATATATTACAACAGTACCGTGTTTGAATGATATCTATCTATCTATCTATCTATATATATATATATATATATACATTTAATATGAATAATTTGTGTGCATACGTATATATACACGTATATCTGTATGTGTATATATATACACGCTTGTATATATATGTATATATATATGCAATACATATATAAATGTTATATGAATAATTTATGTATATATATATATATATATATATATACATATATATATATATATAGTAAGTTATAAAATGTATATGGCGATTAAGCTACACTGAATATTCCGCGTTTCATCCACTTTAGGATTCTTCAGGCTTATGTATATATATATATATATATATATATATATATATATATATATATATATATATATATATATAAGTTATGAAAATATGTATGGTAATAAGGCTACACAGAATATTCCGGGTTTCATTCTCGTGAGAATTAATCCGGCCGTATTGCCATATATATTTTCATACATCTCTACGTATGTATTGGGCACTGTTGAAGAAAATACTGAAAATTTACGCATAAAATTTATCTTCGTATATTACTTTATGTGATTAAATGAAGTAATCACAGACACACACACATACACACACACACACACACATATATATATATACATATACATATACATATACATATACATATACATATACACCAATATCTATCTATATGTACACAGCATGTATATACACATTGCACTGAACTAATATTTTTGTCACTCTGCTGGTTGTTAAATAAGATGAATTTAGTAGCATAAACTCTAGCCATCACTTTTAGTTTCATTCTTGTACAAACTTAGAGTAATTGTTTAAGGATTTTTAAACTCAGTTTCCCATCTTCCATGCCATTCACTATTTTTTCTCTGATCGACTAATCGATTGCAAAAAATGTCCAAATAAAACAGTCAGAATCGCCTTCTTATTTATTTAGTTTGTTCAGTCAGAAAGAAGAAATGGCAAATCGATACATCGATTTTCTCTTAATCAAATTTATGGACTGATCTCATCTGTTTAGTGACAGATAAAAATACTTGAAAATCATTTTAATACTCTAATTCCAAACAAAAAAAATATATAAGACAAACGTGAAGACTTGTTAACAACGAAAGCAATGTTTAGAAAGAAACAAATACGTAACAAATAACTGTTACCAAAGGATAGGAACGTTAATATTCTATCGATCTCTAAAAAAACTTTTAGGAAACTGTTTGGTAGTTTTATTATTTGAAAGTTAATTTCTTTCTTCGAGTTAATCGAGTTCGTCAAACCAAATTAACTTGATAAGCAGTAACACATTAGTGATAGAATATTTCGACGAATGTATAAAGTATTATTATTTTTTTTTAATTCAATTTTCACCCCAAACAAGGCACAGTGCCACTTTGAAGCAGGGGCTACTATCAGGGACTTAATTAGCGGTGTCATTATGAAGGGAGATGAGTAGAAAGATGTTTGTTGACATTTCACTTGAACTTCTGCATATCTATGCAGTTGGGAAAGCAGAATCCCGGAAGGGAGTTCCAAAGACCCGCAGTTCTGGGGAAGAAACTATTGGAGTAAAAGGCTTTCTTGCACCTAGGGATCTCTACTGTAAAGGGATGAGACTTAGTAGCTTGTCGGGTTTGTCGGGGGTAGTTACGTCGGGGAGGTACAAGTGTTTGCAGTTCGTCAGAGCATTCACCATTGAAGTATTTGTAGAACAGGCAGAGGGATGCAACATCTCGTCGATGGGACAGAGGCTGAAGCCTAGATGACAGTTCAGGACCTATCAGGCTGGCGACTCTCTTTTGAACCCTGTCCAGGAGCGAGAGACAAGTATTATTCGAATAGCAGTTTGTCTAACTTCTTGATATTTCATCCATACTTATGGCTATCATCTTGGGGATGCTAAATGTTTTGACAAGCTTCTGGGATTGACTTTTACTCCTCATCTGAGGGGTACATCAAATCAGTTGTCAAAGTCACTGGAAAAAATGGTGGGGTTTTCTACTATTCTCCCTCTTATACTTCCTGATACCTTTTATCATCTAAATTAATTCAGAATGTAGAATAGAAGTTAAATTTGAGATTTTTTAAATTTTTAGGCGCAGTAAGTATAACCATTTTTACTCATGCGTTTTTTAAAAATATATTCCCAAAAGCTGCATCTCATTTTTAAGCAACCTTGAGCTTTGTGAGACCATCTAGGAATAGCAGGTACTGTCTGGAGAAGCAAGTTAATACCTCTTTGCAACAGGTGTAAAATCATAACATCGTCATTTTTGCTGCCCTGAAGGAAATATATATGCGACTGTAGACCGCTTGTTAATTTAATACTTCTATGAACTTCCTCCTTTGAATAAAGTCGGTTCAAACCACCTACGCTGATGGCCGCTTCAATAAAATACAGGAGTAGATGATCCCATTTTTGTAATGGTAGTTCGAATAGACCCATCATCCAATTATTAGCATTTGTTAATATCGTACAAATTAATTATATCGGAAGGTACTTGTACAGTTTAATCAAGATATCAAAAATGAAAATACCGAAAAAGGTTATATTGTACATATACATTATGGGACGAAGTTCTCCGAAAAAAAGTTCACTTAATTTCATCAAATATATTTTTACAGCGAAAACACAATTTGTTATGATACCGAGCAAAAGGTTCGATATTTTGGAAGAAACGCTAGTAATAAAAGTTGGAAGGGTGCCTCGGCGCTTTACATAGAGTTACCTCCCCTGGCGTGTTAAAAAAAATATCCATAATGGCTGACTTCAACGCTCTCTCATGAAAACGTGTTTTTTCGCGGTAAAAAAAAAAAAAAACAAAAAAAAAACTAATCGATCAAATTAAATGAAAATTTTTTCGGAGATCTTCAGTCGAAAACGGATACGTACAATATAACATTTTTACGATATGTCTTGATTAAACTGTACAAGTACCTACTGGAAACTAAATACAATAATCTGAAAATTCAAAGAATCTCTATTACTCGAATGTAAAGAAAACAAATTGTTAGTCTCTGTCAGTTTGAAATGCAAAGCGTAATGTTTTAATTTTACTCGACAACTTTAAAGAAATGGCGAGGCTTTTTACAAAATGGCGGTTAATTTGGCGGCCATATTCTTTCCCAGAAAAAAGTAACGCATCATTTATCGAATACAGATGGACAAGTTAAACGGTTTCTAATTTTGGAGCGACGCAGACAGAAATAACAAAATATCCGTCGGGTGATGTTGTCGTCTGTAATAACTGACGAGAAAACGCTTCATCCGTGTTTTTCATTCGTTCAACTTAAACCTCGAGGGAAATGCTGTCTCGCGTGAGATCTGCAGAAATTCATAGATGTTATTAACTGTTTGTGAAGGCGTCGAGATAGAAAATAATTTAGTTTAAAAGCGACTTCATTTTGAACAATTTGCAAAGAAATAAACACCGTTTTATGTAAGCAAGTAATTGATGTTTGGATTAATTTCCAATATCGATAAAAAAACTATTTATATGAGTTAGTTGAGTTAAACAGCGTTTTCGGCGGGGCGTGTATAATTATTTATAAACAGCGTTGCTGGTACTATGCGTCGTTGTCTAAAATATTCACAGGGGTAGAAGAAGCTAATTTTAAATAGAGTATTACTTATTTGCAGGTGGAATAAGATATTCACGGGTTATATAATTAAGAAAGAGATATTAAAACAAAAAGAATCTCAGAATATAAACGATGGAGATGAGTTAGTGATGACATCACGTGATTTACGCATACTAATGACGTAATAATATATTTTAGAAAAGGCACGTATAGTTTTTAGGGTTTTTTTTTTACACAGTGATGACCACTTATCAAGGCCCGGAAGCCACTCAGGGATAAGGGTTATTGCAAGTACATTACGTTAATGTGGAGATTTGATGAAGTGTTTACTTAAGGGGGCGGTTCATTAGGAATTTGTTAACATTGGACTTGAAGACATCCAAGTTGTAGTCCGGTGGGAAGCAGGCAGACGGAACAGAGTTCCACAGGCGTGCAGTTCTAAGAAAGTTTAGAGTTTGGAGTCAAACTACAGGGTGGTCAAAAAGTCAGGTAACATGTTAAAGGTAGAAAAAACAATATGATCCATTATAATCTCTATTCGTTTAATATTATTTGTTTAAATATTTGAGTGTAATATATAAACTACCCCTCCTGATTTCTGGCTTTGGGGCTATGTAAAGGATAGCGTTTATGGCAAAAAGCCTGATACAATACCGTCTTTAAAGTTATTTATTGAAGAGGAGATTGCGCGGATATCAGCTGACATGATTACACGTGTTACACAATCAGTGGTTAATCGCTTCCAGCGATTGATAGAGAGAAATGGACGACAATTAACAAAATAAACATATTTCATGTTTGTTTCATTTTATATTTCAATGTATTGTACTTAAATATACGTGTATTGCTAATATCGTTTTTCTTTACAATGTTACCTGACTTTTTGACCACCCTGTAGAAGAATCGAACAAGTATATCGTCACCTGTTTTTTTATCCGTGTTAGCGCATCTGCCTTGTTTCTTTCAGAAGGCACAAACACTGCTTTTATCTGAACATTAGTGCACCCATCTTATTTTTCATAAGCTTAAGGCCCAGTGCCGCTCCTCCGTCCAGGGATTCCGGAGATTTTGCTGCTAACCCAAACCCCTTCAAATGTTCCACAACTTCCTGTGTCGATATTTTCGTTACGTCTACCATTATATCATCAATGTATGAATCAGTGGCTTCTTTCGTCCTACTTCCTTTCTTTAATACTGTTTTTAAAATGGCTGCCATAATCTTTGGTGCGACATTAAGTCCGAATCCTAATCGTGTTAGGCAATAGGTTTTTCCTTTATAACATACCAGCTGGTACTGCCATAGTTCCTTTGCCACATGTAGTTGCAGGTAGGCAGACTTAAGGTCCACTATTGCGGTCCCTCCTACCAACTGTCTCCACTTTCTTATCTTTTCATCACATACATCTGTTATGTCGCTCCCTGTATGACACGCCACAAAACGTACAATTATTATATTTTAATCCATGCAGATAATTTATTTATTATTATACAGTCAAGTTTTTATCGATAACTCTCCAATATATATCGGACACATTTTAAACTTTCAACTATATGTAGCCAATGTATTTATGCAAGAGCCAATGATGTTTTCGTTTAGCTAATAACTTGAAATTTTTTTCAGGTACCTCATCAAAAATGCTTGGAACTGGTGCACATTGTATGTTTACTGTAGAAATGTTTTTAGGAAGGACACACCTGTAATGCAACAAAGAGAGATTTCCAAGTTCATTACAAGTTAGGGCAACATGCTGCTGTTCCAGATAGGAAATCAATAGTATTCTGAGCAACACCGGAATTATTGATGGGTGCACACACGCATATGGAGCTGGATGAAAACACGCAAATATTGTTGACAAGTTTCAAACCAAGGAATGTCATCAAAAGCCATAATGGGTAAGCCATATTCAGAAGCTTTGAAATCAACATTCTTCAACTTACAAGTTTTGAAAACAGTCATATTAAAATTTGGCCTTGGACAAATTTAATAAGGGTCAGTGGAATGCGGCATCGAAAAACGAAATTCCCATCTAAAGTTTTTTTGTAAATGAAAACAAATGCCAACCAAGGAAGAAGTCAGTCAGAGAAAGTAAGGAACACCGAGCCGATCAACTTGTCGTTTTGTTGTCACGCACAACACTCCATCACGCACCATCTCTCTCTCTCTCTCTCTCTCTCTCTCTCTCATTCTCAATCTCTCTCGTTCTCAATCTCTCTCTTTCTCGCTCTCTGCCGAACTCCATAAAATATTGTGGACGTATTATTAAAAGATTAAAATTGTCACTTGTTTTTACATACCCAAAATTGACAGAACATTTGGGTACACGATTTATGAAGAAATATAGCTACAGCATAACGTAACGGATAGATAAATAGACAGACAGACAGACAGACAGACAGATAGATAGATAGATGGTTGTTTTGTTGTTTTTATTTTACGGCATATCAACCATTTTCAGGTTATTTTATGCTGAATCCAAAAATTTTGAAGAAACATTTTTTAATAGAATATATTTGTTGTTTTTAAGTCGTTTTCTATTTAACCCATAGTTGTGACGCTAACAGGTACTACTACCCCGGGTTAGAGTGGACCTGGGAGCTATGGCAATTAAAAGGTGGCTCCACACTCCCCAAACCCAGTGAGCTGAGGCCTCACCACTGGATATGGTATAAGGTCATATCCAGGATAAATAGATAGATACATAGATAGACAGATAGATAGATAGATAAATACACAGAAGCATTACGTAACATAACAATGGGTTGAAATTTCAGATATGCATGTTCGGCACTTAAAAGAAAGCGCAACCATGTTTTGGCTTTGAGATTGTCTGATCGAACAGTCAGAAGAATTGTACACACTAATATGGAGTTCCATCCATACAAATTAACGATTGATGATAAACTGCACGAGCACGACTGGGAAGATCGCATGTCAAAATGTGGAAGATCTTTCTGCCGCATTCTATACTAATGATTTCAAAACTTATAAAACATATTCCTTATGTATCATCCGCTAGATTCAAAACCTGAACGTTTAGCGCCCAAACCTTTGTAGGTATTTGTTTCCCCACCCATTTTTACCATGTAAGGTACGGACAGATAAACACGCAATGTCAGAATCTAAAAGATTTCAAGCAATGAGTGTTTAATTTTCAAATAAATCACCACGGGTAATGTTAGATTAGATATACCTGGCCAAGGTCAACCGTTTTGCTTTCAATATTAACCACTTATATCAGTTTTTGGCAACAAAAAATAAATGAAAAGTGTACTCCAGTTTCAACTAGACTATTTCTCAAATTTAAACTTGCATGCTAAATATTCAGAAAGGAGCTTGATAGAGACAGTTTGCACAAATATAAAAAAAGATCACTTATATATATATGTATGTATGTATGTATATATATGTATATATATATATATATATATATATATATATATAATAAAAATTACAATTAAATTTACCAAAAAGATCCAAGATGGTAAAATTAAAGTATATTATAAATATTAAAGAATTAATATTCATAAAATTATCTTGTAAAAATGGAAATTCTATGTTTTACATTTGGATTTTACCGTCACTGGATTTTTTATCTTCCACCAGACTATCCATTCATGTGGAATCACCTTTTTCTTCACCATATTCCCTCTGCTTCACTGTTTTGTTTTCAAGTAAGATCTTTGGCTTACTTGTTGTTTCATCAAATACTTCTGCATGCAAAATCCGATCCCACATTTTGCTAATTCCTTCCCTCTGATGAGAAGGAAAGTATTTCTTCGAAACTCCACGGATTAAGGACTATCCATTTATCTAGTGTTTCCTTTTCGGATTAAATATTTTTTAAACTAATTTAAAAGTGTTTTTTTTAAATGTTTTATTAACTGTTTGCTCATATATATATATATATATATATATATATATATATATATATATATATATATATATATAAAAAGCTGAATATCGGTGTGTGTGTGTGTCTGGTCACGAATAGGCGCCTATATGGTTGACTATTTTGAAAGAATTACATATAATGATAGAATATGTATCGAGACACAGCAATGGGTATGTTTGATCTGGCAGGATGGTGGTTCATAAAAATTGTGGCGTATGCGTTCGCGACTGGTCCACAAAGTATGGAAATAAGAAATTTAAAAAAAAAAACGTTTATAAGTGTTTTTGATATAGATGTACATAAGAATACTTTGATAAGTATGTTTTAACATAAATAGGGATGGTATATACATATGTATATATATATATGTATATGTATATATATATATATATATATATATATATATATATATTCTCTGATGAGAAGGAAAGTATTTCTTCGAAACCCCGGGGATTAAGGACTATCCATTTATCTAGTGTTTTCTTTTTCAGATTAAATATGTTTTGTAACTCATTTCAAAGTGTTTTTAACATGTTTTATTAAATGTTTGCTCATATATATATATATATATATATATATATATATATATATATATATATATACGTATATATATAAATATATATATATATCAGCAGACAGGTATATGTATATATATATATATATATATATATATATAAATATATATATATGAGCAAGCAGTTATATGCATATATATATATATATAAATATATATATAAATATGAGTAAGCGTCTAATAAAAAAACTATAATATATAAGTTATTAATCAAAAATAGTTTTTTTTCAAATTAATATGCAAATTAGTGTATCTTCAAGTAGTCAACGCATATCCACGACTCAACATATTAAAACGTTCGTTTTCATAATTTTTAATTTGAAAAAAAAAAGCAGGCTTTAATACAAATGTAAGTACAAGAACAAAACTCGATATATATAGTTGAAACTCCCCAGAATTAAATATCCACCCGCGGGCAATTCGGAAGAATGGTGTATGCTTGATCATTCAACAAGCAATGCATTACATAAAGAACTGGATAGAAAGAGGTATGATCAACGATAAGAAGAGTGAGGTAATGTTATATACCGTATTTGCATTGCATTGTATGGTGAGAAATTGAAATTAACTAAACCACCCGCCAAGAAAAATAGACGACAGCGGGAGATGGCAGATCTTCGGAATAAGAAAAGACATCTGAAAGGACAACTCCGCATTTCAAATCCTTTTAAAAAAGTGGGTTTATTAAAGATCTGGAAAGATCTCAAAGATAGACATAGCGCCCTTAGCAAGGCGGAACGCATCAGGAAAAAGAACGACTGAAGCGGAGAAAAGAGCGCGAACGGTTCATTCAAGGACCGTATAAATATGCCCGAAATCCTTTTGAACAACCAAAATCAGGAGTACTAAAAACGGAACAACATGTCTTAGAAACCCATCCAAGATACACATACGCAGACCACTACCGGCACGTCCCACTGGAAGAAAATAGCAAATTGATATGGTCAGAAATTCCTTGAAAAAAGTTCAATATTAACAGAATGACGTATGAAAAGATAAAACGCGTTGTCTTCAAAGCTAGAAATAAATCTGCACCAGGCCCGAATGGAATCCCCTTCTTACTTTACAAAAGATGCGCAAAAGTACTTAAATAGCTTTATATTAACTTGAAGTTGGCATGGAAAAATTGTCATGTCAGTAACCAGTGGATGAAAGCAGACGGTGTGTACATACCTAAGGTGCAAAACGCAGAAGCTATGAATCAATTTCGCCCAATCTCACTTCTTAACGTAGAAGGAAAATATTTTTCGCAGTAATGAACAGTAAAGTAATGACAAAGTACCTACTATCAAACAAATATATCGATATTTCCGTCCAAAAAGGTAGGATCCCTGTAATAGCAGGTTGTCTGGAACATGGGTGTATGATATGGGAGGCTATCCAAAGAGCGAAAATAAAAAAGACTGACTTGGATATCATATATCTCGATTTGGCTTATGCATATGAATCAGTGCCTCATCAAATGATTCAACTATCCATTCAAATGCACCACATCCCAGAGGGAATACGCAAGATGATTGCAACGTATTTCGATGGGTTTCACATGCGTTTTACCACAAATGACTACACGACAAACTGCATGAGACTCGAGGCAGGAATTGCAATGGAATGTACAGTACCGTCTATACTTTTTGTTTTTGCGATGCAAGTAATTTTTAAAGCAGCATGAAACAATGTAACCCCAAGCAACTCAGCATTATGGATGAAATGATGGTTTGGTCCAGAATGACTTTCAAGACTAAGAAGTCCAGAAGCTTCTCTCTTAGAAAAGGAAAAGTGTATGAAGATATCTGTTTTTCAGTGGGTGGTCAGAAAATTTCTACAGTCCCAGAAGAACCGATAAAAATCCTGGGAAGATGGTACGATAACACCTTGAAAGACTTCAAACAGGTTAACGTGACGATAAACCCCGTCGATGAGAGTCTAAAGACGATCGGGCGTTGTCCACTACAAGGTAAATACAAGGTATGGTGTCTTCAACACTTGCTCATCCCAATTCTTTTATAGCCTTTTCACATATATGAAATACCTATGAGCAGGGTTGAGGCAATCGAAGCGAAAATCAACAGATATACGCGGAAATGTCTGGGGTTGCCTCTAGGATTATCAAATGTTGCTTATATAGCAAACAATCGAAATTTAAATTACCGCTCAAGTCTATTGCAGAGGAGATCAAAGCAGAGAAAGTCAGATTCCGGATGATCTTAGACAATTCAAACGACACTGTTGTAAAGACAGTACAACCCTCTCTTAAAACCGGAAGGAAATGGAAAGTCCCATATGCTATAAATGAGGCGCAAGAAAACCTAGCCTTCAAAGAAGTCATTGGGCTCACTGAGACAGGGAAATCTGGACTGAGAATGACCAGCATTCAAAGATGCTCTACGGCTACAGCCGAAATCTGGTCATTCAGGAAATAAGCAGCAAGGAGGAAAGCAAAAAGCTCGTAAAAGCCACGTAACAGTCACAGCAGGGACAATGGACAAACTGGAAAGAAGATCTGCAAAGATCCATTGCGTGGAATGACATCTGGCAAATGTCGCCGTTAAGGTCGAGTTTCATAGTACGCTCAACTTACGACAAGCTTCCATCAATGACTGAACTTGCCAAATGGAAGAAGGGAGATGATCCAACCTGTGCTTTATGCAAATACAAACCTCAGACTATGGTACATGTTCTTAGTTCCTGCAGAGTGGCCCTTGCTAATATGCGATATACGTGGCGGCACAACAGGGTATTGGAAGATCTGAGCTCTAATCTATGGGTCACCCTGTCCTGACCTTCACGAAAAATACAAAAAAAGACAAAAACAAAAAAAAAGAGTTCTCATACTCTTTATCAGTACCTAAACCTTAACGTAGATTCCATGAACAAAGCTTCTTTCTTGGAAATGCACGCCTGTGGAACCCTTCTGCTTTTGGCTGCTTTCCAACTGACTACAACATTCAAGTCCAATGTGAACAAATTCTTGATGAGCCATCCCCTTAAATAAATCCAATTTAAAAAATTTCCACTACTAACGATGACAACCACATGCTCCCTGTACACTCATTAAAATGTATCCTCGAGTGGCCCCCGCCCGTTGATAAATGGTGAATCCTTTGTAAAAAAAAAGATATTGAGGAATTTTTAGTAGCTATGTCTCATTAGCTAATCCGAGTAAAAGAATATTTTATTTACTTTAAGTCGAATATTATACAGCACATATATGACAAAAAAGTACCTTACTTAGACGGGTAATTTACAGAACATATATGAAATAATTTTACCTACCATGGGACGGGTACTGTTAAACACATATATGAAATAAGTTTGTCTTCTCTAGTACTGGTAATGTTAATACACATATGAAATAATTGAACCCACTTTAGACGGGTTATTGTACAGCATATATGAAATAATTTTTCTTCCCACCAACGCCACTATAAATTTAAGAGAAATTATGTAATTTTAAAAAATGACTAAATAGGATTTTCAAATTAATACATAAATACATTGCCTGGGTTAGAGATTATGCAACCCTTGTTTAACTATAAAATTCGTCAATACCGTGTTGCTTCTACAACCACCACCATTTAACGTTAAGCGAAATAGCTCGGTGGGTTATCTAAATTGATATATAAATACATTGACACAGTTAGTGATTAAGGGACCCTTGCTTCACCATAAATGACCACATTTTGTTATTTTTCTTCCCCACCACCGACGCCATAACTTTATGAAAATTTATGTAATTTCCAAAAGATGACTGGGTAGAGTTTCCAAATCTAATATATAAACGGCTAGATGTCTGTCTGTCTGTCTTTCTGTCGATCCGTCTGTGTGTCTCCATATTTTCAAACTCTATTTCCACCGAAACTGTAAGTCGCAGAGCGGCGCTAGGGGCCTCAAATAATGTGACTTTTTTACGCGTCGTTCTTTTATAGGTGTTTAATCAGTAAAAATTGTTTTTAAGAGGTCAAAAATGGGTCAAAATTGAAAAAAAAAGTAAAATGTTTTCTATATTAATTTTAGTTTATTTTAATTTTATTTGTACTCTGTTCAAATGCGTGTCACGTTAGTATAGTGGTAACGTCACCAGCTTTAAATGCTGCGTTTTCGGTCTCGATTCCAACTGCTTTCACTTTTACTTTTGAAATCGCGACGCTATCACAATATATACGAAATCTAGTTTTTTTGTTGTTTTTTTTAATAATTTAAACTAGATCCATTCTGTGCATGCGGTTAATTAACATGATACCAGACATGAAAGAAGAGCAAGTTTCTCATGCTTTCACTTCCGTCAAATTTTGAGGTAACAACTCTTTAAATCACCCCAATCAAACTATGTCTCAATCTTTTTAACGTATTCCTTTCCATATGAAAATTGCTATACTCTCATTCTTACGTAAAATACGTTAGTTAATTATCACATGAAAATCTAGACAAGTTAAAAGTAAACCCGTTCAGTGAAAATATTATTTCAATGTAATGCTGTTTTCTTAGCAAGAATAGAGTTTTCTTCCAAGAGAACACCGTCTGCATGCCATCATCGTTATCTTTTTATTTACATGGAATTCACCACTTATACAGGCCTGGAGGCTACTCGGGGATAAAGGGTTATTTCATATATAGTAATCAATGGGACAATATCGTAGTAATCGTTAGTAATGGAGCTCTAATAAAGTGTCTTACTTAAGAGAGCGATTCATCAGGAACTTGTTTAGGTGGGACTTGAAGACATCCAAGTTGTAGTCAGGTGGGAAAAAGGCAAACAGAAGAGAGTTCCACAGGCGTGCACTTCTAAGAAAGAAGCTTTGTTCATGGAATCTACGTTTTGATTTAGGCACAGATAAAGAGACCGTTGTCCTTTCCTTTTCTGTTTGCTGAAATAATACTGTGATGACGTGGACTTGTGTGTGGGCGCAGTGTACGCCGATGCTAAAACCTGGGAGATAAAAATCAAGATTGTATTATTTGAATTCATCGGACTACTGCTCTTATCTTGAATATGATTTTCACAACGTTGCTGTCGATGTAACCTCCAACCTTTTTCAGGCGTATCTTTTCGATATAAAAAATGTTTCTATAAAACTCGGGAATTTAGACGGAATTTCGAGCGAAACGCTTTAATTTACTTGACGAGGGTAGCATGCTCTTCTTCCGTCAGCCATGATTGTATATAGGTCCTAACTAATTCGCATTTGTATTTTTCGGTCGCCTAAACACTAAGGATTGAACTTTCGAGGGAAACCTTTTATTTTCTTACGTGATTATAGTACGTGGAAAAATTAATTATCAAAAGTGATATTCTTCTGCAGGTTGAAGGTGCAATCTTCAGTGTGGGCGACCGAAAAATACACTTCCGAATTACTTACTTATATTTTCGTATATTGATTTGTGTTAATAAATGAAGTCGTCATTATATATACATACATATATATATATATATATATATATATATATATATATATATATATATATATATATATATATATATATATATGATAGCTGCATCTTTCCAGATGATCGCCGCCACATTGAATTCTCCAAATCTTGTCGTCCATGCCATTTCAGATGACTCTGCACTCCCACCGCAGATTTTCGGCGGGAGTCACACACACAGACACACACACACACACACACACACACATACATATGTATATATATGCATATATAAATTTATAAATATATATAAATATATATAAATATATAAATATTTATATATATATATATGTTGTAATTATGAAAGGGAAGACTTTTATGATTCATGATTAAAAGTAATTTTGTATATATATACATATACATATACATATATATATATATATATATACAAAATTACTTTTAATCATCATAATATATATGTATATATATATATTATTTATATATATATATATATATATATATATATATATATATATATTTATATTCCTTTAATCGTATCTCCAAAAAGGGGAAAAAGCGGAACAGGAGAGGAAAGAAAGAGAAATGGGGAGCCAGCTTCAGCCGACCGGTTTCGATCCTCGCTTCTCAAAGCGGTATCGAGGGAATTTTTTAAACAAAGAATGAAAAAGCGATTAAAATTGCCTTTTTTTAATTAACGGGGATAAAGGAAAAGTCGGAAAATGATTAAAATACAACAATGTTATGGTCGAATACCCTACAGATTAATCACGTTCAAACTCAGGAGGCATTTCCTTTGCTTGCAAAGAGAAGCTTTTCTAAGTCGAACGTGAATAGTCTCCAAGATATTAAGGTGATACAGTGAATGAGCACGACTCAGAATAGAAAAAAACGTCAGTGCTAATATATATATATTCCTTAAATCTTCTATCCAAAAAGATGAAAAAAAGAGGAAACAGGAGACGAAAGAAAGAGAAATGGGGAGCCAGCTGACCGGTTTCGACCCTCGCTTTTCAAAGCTTTATCGAGGGAATCTTAAAACAAAGAATGAAAAAGCGATTAAAATTGCGTTTTATTCAATTCACGGGGAGAAAAAAAAGTGGGAAAACGATTACAATAAAACCGCGTTATGGTCGAATACCCTAGAGATTAATCAACTTCAAACCAAGGAGGCATCCCTTTGCAAGCAAAGGGAAGTTTTCTAATACGAAGGTGAATAGTCTCCAAGATCTTAAGGTGATATAGAGAATGAGCACGACTCAGAATAGAAAAAAAGAGTCCGTGCTAAATTCGCTGCACAAGACGGATTTTTAAATAGATGATTAGTAAATGATATATGTATGTATGTTTGTATAATTTACTATAATAATTATTAAATACTTACAGTGCAGGGTGCCACGATTAACGACAGTTGAGAGATTCGATTCCCGGAAAGACCCGAACAATTAGGCTAATGTGAACCGCGAGAAATACAGTTGAAATTAAATATTTATTCTTATTAAATGCTTTTTAACGCCAGTAAGACTGATCTAATGATTATATGACTGAAAGTGCTTAACGATAAATAACAAGTTTATTAAAGGGGCTGACATTATAACTTATTATAATAATTAAATACCTGCAGACACTACTGTTTCATCCTTTCGGGCATCATCAGTGTAGGGTGTCAAAATTAACGCCAGTCGGGAGATTCGAACCCCAGAAACAAAAGTGATGCCTGGCTTAATTAGCAAGGAACCGAATCATTCGGCTATATATATATATATATATATATATATATATATTTAAATAAGGGAGTAGTCACCAACAATGTGTATTTTTTACATTATTTTATTATTCAGTGTCTTGGTTTTTCATTGAGAATTATGTTGGGATCATTGTAATAAGGTTTTTAAGTCATTGAAATCGTTTACGCGCGTTTCAGAAGGTCTGTGATGCGTTCTCGTCAGAAATAATTTCTGACGAGGACGCATCACAGACCGTATGAAACGCGCGTAAACGATTTCAATGACTTAAAAACATTATTACAATGATCCAAACATACATAATTCTCAATGAAAAACCAAGACACGGAATAATAAAATAATGTTAAAAAATACACATTGTTGGTGACTACTCCCTTATTTAAATATACATCTTTCTTTCGTTGGAATTTCTTCACCCATTTCATATATATATATATATATATATATATATATATATATATATATATATATATATATATATATATGTGTGTGTGTATATATATATGTGTGTGTGTGTGTGTGTGTGTGTGTGTGTGTGTGTGTGTGTGTATGATTATTTTGTTTTTGGAAAAAGAAATCCAGCAGAGTGCCAATTAAAAGAAAACTCGGAAAAATAAGAGCGTATTTATATTTTTTTTATTTTGTGTACAGAAAGTTGTCCGATGAGAAGTCATTGGTACCGGCGGTTTCAAGCCTGCTAATTAGGACCGTTTTAGATATCAAGCTCTCTTCATGAGTATTTGCTTAAGAGAGCTTGATATGGATATCTAAAACGGTCCTAATAATCGGGCTTGAAACCGACGGTACCAATGACTTATCTCATCTAACAACTTTATATATATATATATATATATAAAATGAGAATTACAGTCAAGTTTACCAAAATGATCCAAGATGGTAATACTAAAGTAAATTATAAATATTAAAGAATTACTATTTATAAAGTTATCTCAACCAGATGTCAAAGCCCGATAAAACCAAATAGGAGATAGATCTTATAATGAGAACAAGTACTTAATAAAACATGTTAAAAACACTTTAAAAAAGAGTTAAAAACATATTTAGTTTTTAAAATGAAACACTAAATAAATTAATAGCCGCGGAGTTTCGAAGAAATACTTTCCTTCTTATCAGAGGGTAGGATTTAGCAAAATGCGGGATCGGATTTTGCTTACTAAAATATTAAATGAAACTACAAGTGAGTCATAGATCTTACTTGATAACAAAAAGTGAAGCAGAGAGAATAGGGGGAATAAAAAAGTGATTGCACGTGAATGGATAGTCTGGTGAAGGGTAAAATTTTCAATGATAGTAAAATCTTAAGATGCAGAATCAAAGAAAGTTAGTTAAATTTCCATTCGCACAAGTAAAATCAAAGGGAACCGCATAATTAGAAGATTATCTAAAGTAATCTAAAAGGCAGAAATCCATGGAATAATTCACAAATAGGTACAAGGAAAAGGGAAAGAATTCCAATAATATTATTAAAAGAAAGATAAAATGTGCGTAAAAAAGAAAGGAACAAATATACATCTCGACTGTCGATGCAAGATGTATGTGAGCGTGTGTGTTCTTTTCCTTTATTGTTAGAATCATTTTAGAATTAAAAAAAAAAGGAAAAGTATATTACGAACTAAATAGGGAGAAACGTGAAGAATTCGGTAACAGAATAATGGAATCGCAATAAAAGGCACGGTGGTCATTACCTTTCTTGAAAAATCAGAACAAGGTTCGGGCAAAACAAAGGGGGGAAGGAGATAGATTTATATAGTAATGTATGTGTAGAAAAAACTGTCCGTTGGCTCGAGGCCATTTCTCAAGAACAAAACGAAATCGAATTTAATAGGGAATAAACCAACTTGAACAATTCTTCAGATGCGTCGTTTAAACGAACGCGTTTAATGCGGAAACGTGATAATCGACCGACAGATCATATCGTTGCTATCAGTAGCCGTTTCTTTTTTTATTATTCAATTTTCACCCCAACACAGGCACAGTGTCACTTTGATGTAGTGGGCTACTATCAGGGACATACGCTAAAGGGGTACTATGTGGGGAGTTGGGTAGCAAGATGTCGGTTCACGTTACACTTGAACTTCTGCATGTACTACACTTTGAGATATCAAATCTTTTATTCAGGCAAAAATTGACATGAACAAAAAATTTAGGCACAAGGCCAACCCAAAATGTGGGAAAAAGGGGGCCGTTGGTCATCCTTGTTACTATAGAACTAAACAAAAGTGTCTCTTTCATAGGCTCTTCTTTCACCATAATACCGCATTCGCGCTTTCGTACTTGGGGACCGCATTCGCATTTTCGTACTTGGGGACGTCCTACTTAGCACCCAATTTTTAAAACATTTTTTATTAGCGTGAAAAAACAAAAAAAAAGATAACAATAAAGATAATACAATAATTCTTTGCAGTTTGATTTTGGCTCGAAGGCCAAGAAAGCGGTTGGTATTTATTTGCTTCCCCACGAAAGCAAATTAGACACAAGGTCGTTTTTTTAATGTTGAGGAAAACCAGCTCCACAAAATGGGGGTGGCACTCGGGTAGTGTCCGAATAAATAGCACTTGTTTGGTATGAAGGGTTTCCCCCACATTGACCAAAACCTATGTACTTATGTGAAACATCAGAACAGATTCTACACTGTGATCTTGGCTCGAAGTTAATCAATGCGCGTTTCCTACTAATGGCTGTTTAATTTTGCGTAAAGTAAGTTAAGATAATCTCTCTTTCATATTCTAATCAAGTTTAGTACTAAGATGTTTATTTCTTAGTATCTTTAAGTCGTATTTTCTTTATTGCGTATTCCTAACTAGCAGGACAAAGGGAAATTTCATAAAATAAGAAATATATTTAACCAACACATAACATTTAATAAAGCTAATATTTTTCCGGATAGCGCGAAAAAGATATAATCTTTGGATATTAGAACCAAGGACACGCACATAATATGCGTTTGCTAGCATCGATATGCAAATTGTGCGCATTGTACTTTTAATATAACACCGAGCCGAACGAGGAATTATTAAAAACTAATAAATAATTCCAAGATAATATTGTGCTACATAAGTCAAGGCAAATCATAAACTCATATTGTATGAGGCAATTTTAAATTTACTCCCTCAGTTCAGACCTCTGGGCAGACAAAGGTCTATTTTTTTGGACCTGTTTTTTTTTTAATGTTTCTTTTTTAATGCAAGGTTTCGCTGGTTTCTTTCTTCAGTAGAGAAACATTGATGGTCCAAATTACTACGAGTTCTTTTTCACATTATTTCAATAGTGCTTACATATTATTATAATGATATTGGAAAACGAGGCTACATCGACAGGAGATCAAGTCAGATTATTGCTGATGATTTCTATATTGGGCTTGTTAAAGAGAGATTTCGCAAATTTCTCCTCTTTTGAAGCCGTTTCGCTTTCAGAAATTATATTTGTCATTTTTCGAGGCGTAATGTTCATAATAAGGAAGAAACAAACACAATGTCATACAGATGTCTTAATTACAATTTTCTAATTCTCTTTGCGTTTATTGTTATTTAAAGCGATCTCAGAAAATTTCCTCAAACATTTAAATTTAGGATTTAGGTTAATTCAAAAATATTAAAACAAAAATGGAAATCGTGTCAAATACATTCTGCTTCACTTGTTCCAAAGACACAGTCAACTATTTTCATCCAAAATGGCTTCCAAGTAATTCAACGATAATTCTTTTCGCCATTGTAATTGTAGTGTTTAGGGGTTTTTTTTTTTTTTGAAAACGTTTCTACATTTTATTAAGATGCATTTAATTATCCGCCATTATCGACAGTTACTTCCGCTTAAGGGAGATTTGAATTGCTTAAGTTTCATCACGTGATGTAGCCACGGGAATGAGAACATTAAAAAGCATTAACACACCTGAATAGTTCATTTAATTTCATTTCGGAACGGAAAATGAAAATTTAAGAAAAATACAATGTATTACGTGGATGAAAAAAATGAGAAATTCGAATTAAAAATCTTTGCTTTATTGAAAATTTTAAGCGTTACATTAAATTGCAACTTTATATATACACTTTATTTTCATTTATGCAGATTTCATATTTATACTTTCAGAATAAGTCACTTCATATTATATTGTACCCAATATATATTAATGATTTAAAAGTTGGAAAAAAATGATTTAAGTACCGTCAGCTAGAATCGAAACAGAAAGCAAAACACAACACAACACAGTTTCTTGATTGAAACTATGCCTAGAAGTAAAGGAAAGACTGAAGTTTTTAGTCGCGTGCAAGCGACTCTATAAGTCACTCCGTCGGTCGTTCGGTCGGTCGGTCGGTCGGTCGGTCGGTCTGTCGGTATGTCCGTAACACTTTTGTGCTTGGACTTTTTGGTTAAGATCAAAGGTACGTTGTATATAGATGCTGTTTCTTAGCTTTTTAAGCTTTTCTTGCCCTTTTGGCGAAGATCAAAGTGTAGTATCTATTCTTACTATATGCTGTACTTATGTTTGTAACTTTATGATATAAAGCAGGGGATCACTTTTCTGTATTAATTTAATGTAAAATGATCACCCACTTTACAACCAGTCAGTCTCAAAGACATTCACATCATTCTCCATATCATTCAAGTTGTTTTTGAAGGATTCCAGTTATGTTTTAAGCATTCAAGTCATTCTTAAGGTTTTTCAATTCATCCTTAAGTTCATTAAAGTCATTCTAAGTCACTTACTTTTTATATATTTAAGTAATTTCAGCTCATTTTTCGGCCATTTTAGTTTATCTTTAAGAGTTTAATGCCAATCCTACATTCACGCATTCATTGATTACACGGCGGCACGCGACTAATGGCTATCGGCCTTGTTTGTACTCAATATGGTTGGATTGTGCAAAGTTGTATGAGTTTCATTGGATACAAACTGGTTTCCATAGCAACAATGTTTTTGATTGAACCGCCAACGAAATTATTAAAATATATATATACCGTAAGGTCTGAAAATATATATGAAGATTAAGCTACACAAAATATCCCGAGTTTCATCATCGTGAGAAATCGCCAGGCTTATAACAACAGAAAAATGCGAGCGAGAAAAGTAATATGTCTAAGCTTAAATATAAAAAAAAAGACAACTGAAAGTACTTCTTTTAAACTCCTCGGCCTGACGTTCACAGGAAACATGAGTTGGAACAATAATATTGAGAGCATTGTCATGACCGCTGCGAGGTAGGTAGGCTCTCTCTACCGTGCTAGAAAGCGACTCCCACCCGAAAGCATCCTGTACCTCTATAAGGCAACCATTCGCCCATGTATTGCGTATTGTTGTCATATTTGAGCCGGTGCATCTGCTCCTAGACAAGGTCCAAAAGGGAGTTTGCTACCTGATAGGTCCTGAACTGTCATCTAAACTTCAACCTCTGTCTCACCGACGAAATGTTGCCTCCCTCTGCCAGTTCTAGAAGTATTTTAATGGTGAATGCTCTGACGAACTGCAAACACTTGTGCCCCCATGACGTAAATACTCTCGAGAAACCCGACAAGCAGCTAAATTCCACCCTCTACACAGATGTCAGAGAGCTTTTAATCCAGTACTTTCTTCCCCACAACCGCTAGACTTTGAAATTCCCTCCCGGGTTCCTGCTTCCTCAACTGTACTGACATGCAGAAGGTCAAGTATAACATGAATCGACATCTTGCTGCTCAACTCCCTACATAGTATCGCAGTAGCTCATGCCCCTGATAGTACCCCTACACCAAAGTGGCAATGTGCCTTGTTTTGGGTGAAAATGTAAAAAAATGTAATAAAAAAGAAGATATTTTAGTAAAATATATAATAAAGTTATAACTTTGAATATTGCAGCATAAAGATTTTTTTTAAAAATTCAATTTATAACATTATATTATTAATTTTTACTGCTGCACTATTTTAAGTTATAAATTTATTATATTTTTTTACTAGAATATCTTGCCCTTTCCTTATCGAATTTAAACAATTAATTCTTTTTCCATATTACTTTTCATTTTTGCATTTTTCTATTATATATATATATATATATATATATATATATATATATATATATATATATATATACACAATATAAAGCTGGACGTATGTGTGTGTGTCTGGTCACGAATAGGCTCCTATATGGTTGACTGTTATAGAAAACTGATCACATATAACGATAGATGTATCGAGCCACAGGAATGGGTATGTTTGATCTGTCATAATAATGATTCATTAAAATTGTGGGGTCTGCGTTCGCGCCTGGTCCACAAAGTATAGAAATAAAAAAATTGAAAAAATTAAAAAAAAAACATTTGCAAGTGTTTTTGATATAGATGTACATAATAATACTTTGCTAAGTATGTTTTAACTTCAATAAGGATGGTATAATAAAATCGTGGGGTCTGCGTTCACGCCTAGCCTCCATAGAATGGAAATAGGCACACATTTTAGTAAAGACTTTTCATATCTATCTGCGTAAGTATACTATGATAATTATGTTTCAGTTTGAAGGAATATTGTATAACAAAATTATGGTGTGTTCGTTCGCAGCTAACCTCCATGGAATGGAAATATGTCACAAAGTTTAACAACGTTTTTTAATATAGATCCACATAATATTGTGATAAGTGTTTCAGTGTATGGTATAATAAATTATGGGGTTTATCTATTTTATTTTTACTTTAATCATATTTTGCTTTGGTTTTGATACCCCCAAATTCGAAGCTATCTTTTTACAACCCTTCCTTTTTATAACCTATCATATTTTCATAAATCAGAGTCCATTTTCTGTAGGCTGTTTTTGAAACCAGTCAAAGACAGGTACTTTTGCTAGTATATATATATATATATATATATATATATATATATATATTTCTTTTCAGTTTTAACAACTACTTCATTTTTCCATGTTTACGCTTAAATATTGAAAAGAAAGGGCACGATATTCTAGTAAAAAATATCATAAATTGATAACTTAAAATATTGCAGCATATATTAGCCTTTATCATACAATGCTACTTGAGTATAAAGGTTACTGAGTGTACGGAATTCAATGGAAAACTATTGTAGTGGAAATTTGCTGAATTTGATTACATAAAGGGACGACTCATCAAGAACTTATTTATGTTGGACTTGAAGACGATCATATTGTAGTCATTTGCAAAGCAGATAAACAGAAGAGAGTCCCACATGCATGCGATTCTAAAAAAGTAGCATTGTTCATGGAATGTACATTCCATGAACAATGCTACTTAGGTTAAGGCCCATATAAAGAGTGGGGGAAATTATGTATAGTAGTTTCAGTTAAACGAGTGTTTTTTTGTGAAAGTTGTGACAAGGGTGAACCACACATTAAAGATTAGACGAGCATTTGACATGCAAATAAGCAGAGACATTACATTTTTTCTGTTGGAAATAATTTGCAGGGAAGAGGAAGAGTATTTCCTACTAGGTTACGAAGTATATTTTGAACTCTTTC
This sequence comes from Euprymna scolopes, assembly GCF_053919585.1. Lineage (NCBI taxonomy): Eukaryota > Metazoa > Mollusca > Cephalopoda > Sepiida > Sepiolidae > Euprymna > Euprymna scolopes. Next base: position 89,216,549 of record NC_136519.1, on the reverse strand, counting down.
AAGGCAAGATATAATCTCTTAGCAGCTCTTCCCCATATGTGCCAATAGTGCCCCATCCTTTGGACGTACTTATTTCTTATCCAGGTAGAGAATTGCATCAGCAGTGATATATCTACTGAAGTGGTAGAATGATTCTACCATTTTTCCAGCATCCTTGGAGACGGGTTTAATGTAAGTGTCCAATTTCAGATCATGATTAAAGGTCAGACCCAGAAGCCTGTCAAAACATGGGGCCTTACCACGACCATTTATTTCAACTGATGTGAAATGAGGATTATAGCGTTGATGGTGGATCTATAGAAGCTTGCTTTTAGATGTGTTGAAATTAACCAGCCACCTCTTTCCCCATTGCATCACGTGATGAAAATCAAAGGAGTGAGAATCAGAGAAAACTTACTCATTTACTGCCTTTGAAGTAATGCCATCGATGGTTATGTTGTCAGTATAAATGTTTACAAATGATGTGATTTGGGGGATCATTGATGTACATCAGGAAGATAGTTGGGGCAAGGATAGACCACTGAGGAACTCCAGCTATAATACTGTAAGCTTCTGATTTATGAACCTATAATAAATGAGAAGACATGCTTAGCTATATCGTAGCTAGAGGTATTGTGAATTGGACCTTATCGTATCGAAAGCCTTTAATATGTCAAGAGCGATTACCCCAGAAATCTTCCGTCGGGAGATTCGATAATCCTATGAGATATTCCTGTTAGCACATCAGCTAACCATATTAAATGTCATTAAGACGATTATTTTTGCTGGGGTGATTGACTACTTCTCAATTTAACACGGATTCCAGCAACTTACTCATAACTCATAGGAGACTTTTCGGTCTGCACTGAGAGGGAGATGACCGATCATCTGAATTTTTAAATACGGGACATACTGGTGATATTTTCCAGGGTGCTGGTAAGCAATTCTCCTTAAGACAACGCTTATGTGAGCTAGTTATGGCGATTCAGCACCATACTAGAAATTCATGCCATAGATGGTAGTGTCATTAGCATTGGGAGTCAAGATTTGATGTTAAGTTAGAGTATCATTTAAATAGTCGGTCCAATATCAGTTCTGCTTAGAAATAGTAGGTCTCGTTTTGTCTCATGTAATTGGGTTTGAACGTAGACACCTGGTATTATAGAAGACATTGTAATAGCGATCTACGTTGGAAGTTGGTGTCTTAGTTTTAATCTTGAATTTTCATGAAGCCTTTTCATGATTGAGATTTTGAGATTTATCGACACGGAACAGAGATGGAAAGAAGAGAGAAAAAGAAATATATATTTTGTAGACCATGATAAAGGAAAGCCGTAAAAATTACCCACTAATATGGCCTCGAGGAGTCCCACCAGAAGATACTTCATGGTCTAGAATCCATTCATTAAATGACAGTAGAGCAGCCCCAGTACTTGCTACTGATAAACAGCTTCCTTAGGGGTTTATCAAAGGTTCGGGTCCCTGACTATCAGACAAATAATGTCTGCCCAGTAAAAACAGTTACCCCAGCACCCTTAGTGACAAGCCAACAAAGATAGAAACAGAAACAATAAAAACTTCGACATACTGCGGACGTAGAATAAAACTTTTTATTCTACATTTGTCAGAAAACTCACGCATTCTGAACAATAATTGAACGACAAATTAGAAGCGAGTGTTACGGGATCTGCCGACAATCTGCATCCACAATGAATTGTCTACTCTCCATTTAAAAAATAATAATAATAAGTATTTTGTTTGATATAAGTGCAATTGGCATGTTTAAGTTCAATTGGCATGGTCCACCTCTCACTTAATTAAATAATAAAAAAAGAACTCAGTTGACAAAGTCTACTATGTAGTCATTTTTAAATTAGCTTGGCTCTTTCGGGTCAATCCCGACTTTATTTGAATGGAGATACCTAACAAAGATGGACTTTTGGGGGATATTTTGTTTTCGTGGTTTGGCATATAAGAATTAGTGTTCTTCGTACGGATCGCATAGAGACACTGTCGATTTGTATATAGGTGTTTCCCAGATGGTCATGAAACAGAACTTTAGTTGTACAAAGTATTAATAATTTCTGAAGGGTTGTGGGGTTTCTTTTGAGTGAATGAAGAGAACGATTATTTTCGATGATAAAGCTAATTGCTTTTTGTACGAGAACATTAATATTTTATTAAACAAACTTTAAATGTCTAGGGAGACAATTGGTTTATTTTTTATTTTTGTTATTTGGAGGATCTTTATATATTATCTAGTAAACATTACGCTATATTTTCTTCTAAGTAGGTTTGGACTAATACATTCGTTTATTCATTTGGTTAGTTTATATATTAGAGTTGTTACCTGTGAGGTTATGGGACGGAGCGAAGAGTTAGGTTCTTGGGCGTTGCTATTGCCCTATAGATATCCGGGTTTGTAGTCAGCAATTATTTTTGTAGTTTTTAATTGTCTTTCACGGCACTGTTCAGTGTAATTGTTGCAATATTTTTGCCCTATAATGGGGTAGTTATTTATTTGCTCACCACAGCAAAATGTGGCACAAGGCCGGAAGGTGGAGAACAGGCGAGCTCCCCTAAGTAATGGGTACTCTCGCCTCAACAAAAATTGCCTGGCCACCCCCGTCGGCATTATCTTGTAGGGGCATCTCAGGCGATATGCAATTAACTTGCCCCACCGGAAAGCCCCGTGGCAAGGCCTGGGAGGCTGGACCTCCTAGGTAGTACCCAAGCCGTGTAACTCAGTCCGACAGGTGCTGGGCCGAATCTCGGACCCTCACCCGTCGGGCTGTCAAGAACAGATTCTTGACAAGTACGACTTCCCTGTCTTCCTGCAGCCGAAGCCGCTAGGAGACACATCTATCATAGTTGTCCTATAATGAGGTACGATTATGCACAACCGGAAGATTCTATTTATAAACGATGCTGCTAGGAACTGTCGAATCGAATTAATTCACGTTCTGCTACCAACAAATCAGAAACCAGAATTGCTCCATAAATATTAAACTTATCATGTTTTCTTCGTGTCAACACGGGAAGAATCTTTGGGCACTGGATTCCAACTCAAGAACTGTATATCGAGAACCAGTGACCTCCAGGACTTGTGTAGAACAACACACCATCGGAAAATGTTCTGAAAATAAACATGGCTTACATTTCTAGAGTAATAATTTTGTTTGCTTGAATCTTAAGTTGTTATGTTGTGGTTTTATTTTTGAAGTACCAACTATGAGAGTATGTTTCGTTGTTCTTATTGAGATGATGACTTATATATTTGTTGTATATATATTTTAATACGCTTGCTTAAATATTGTACATACATAACACTGGATACGCCTTATACACGCGGCCACATCTCCATGAGAGTACTTTTCTATAGATAGCCACGTTTTGAACCTAGCAGATAAATAATCGTCTAAAGACGACTGAAGATTTCAGTAGAAAGCGTTATTGGAATCAATGCAACAACACGTAATATATGGATCTTACATACAAACATTCAATAATACTATAAAATATATACAAATACGTAAATTGGGAAAAAAATAAAAAAAAAAAGTCGCTAAACAGAAACTCTTTGGACTTTTCAACAATATGTTTAAATGAAAACTTGTTGTCTAAATATGAACGATATATAAATGATATATATATATACAGGTTGACCCCCCAAAAACAGAGGACATTCAATTGTTTTTCTGAGCATTTTACAGTAAACGGAGAAAAAAGGCAAAATACCGTAGTGTTTTGATGTGATGTTTTGAATATAATAAACTAGTTATGACCAACGTTTCATTTCATGCGGACAAAACACTAAGAAAGGGGGCCAAATTAGAGTTAGAATCCGTTTTGGGGATCACCCTTTATATATATATATATATATATATATATATATATATATATATATATATATATATATTTATATAAAGAGTGACCCAAAAAACGGGTTCTAACTCTAATTATAAATTATAATTATATATATGTATATATATATGTATATATATACATATATATATATATATATATATATATATAAACTCTATCTAAACCCCCAATACTAATTATTACTACAATAATATCTCATTGATTACTGTACACGCAATAATCCTTATACAAGAGTGGCCTTCGGGCCTTGATAAATGGTGACCCCCATGTAATATATATATATATATATATATATATATATATATATATATATACACATATATATATAGATACATATATATATACACATATATATAGATACATATATATATATATACATATATATATATATATATATATATATATATATATATATATATATATATATACTAGCATTTCAGCCCGGCGTTGGCAGGGTATTTGGAGGTGTATGTTGAGCAATAAAAAAGCGGTTCATTTTTTAAAAACTTTCACCCCTATTATGACCCCTTTATATTTATTTTTTGTGGCTCAAATGATGTTATTAAGTTTGATCCATGTCCAAGGAACCTATATCTTAAATTTCAAGTGTTTAGACCTCAAATTGTCGGAGGATTTTGGTAGAGTTCTCAAAGGTGAAATCATTGAACTTTGACCCTTTAATCGCCAAAGTTTTGATACAAATATATATATATATATATATATATATAAATATATATATATATATATATATTTGTATCAATAAAGGAAGAAAGTAGCGATGTAAATCTATATATTAATATATATATATAGATTTATTTATTAATTTATTTAATAAGGGTATACACCAATTGGGGTGTCGGATAAGTAAGAACTCTTCAATGACTCCGTTCAGTCTCGAAAGATAAAGGATACTCCTAGTAGGGGCAACTGTGCGTGTAATTGTGTGACAGGGGTTGTTAATCCACAACCACACCTCTCCTGAATCAGCACTGCTTGAATCCAGTGGCAAGAAGAACGCCAAAACCACTTTAAACAATTCCGAGATAAAGTGGAGATCACATATAACACGTGAAAGTCGCAAATTGTCACGTATTCGGTACTGGCAAGGCTCAACGTTGCTTATCTTAAGTTATCTGACGAGAACCGGTGTATTAAACGTGATTAAAGAACTCTTTATATCATGGTATTTCTAAGCATCATGCTTCTCATCAGAAAAGGGGAAGATGCAAGGTAACATATTAGAGATGCGACGTCTATCGATAGTTACATTAGGAACGAAATAAAATATTGAGGCTGTTTGAGGGAGCTAAATTGATCTTCGTTATATAGGAGTGTAGTTTTTATTATATAATTCATGTAGATCTATGCCGTATCTATCATAGTGGGTTTTATCTATGTGGAGAAAGTGTGTGAATGGACTCTCTATGAGAATATAGCGTGCGTTAATTCAAGCAAAAAAGCTTTTTTTAATCATATGTATTAAAGGGCTATAGCTTTGGAAAGGGTTTGCATGACATGTTGGGTTTATGCGTGATATATTTTGAAGAGGGGTATCTGAAATTATAACAGTACTTTAAAAAATATAAATCATTAGGAATAACATCAAGATAATAGATGTGAGGGGATAAATTTTAAAGGATATAACAGAAAAAAAGATTTTTTAAGTAAATAAGATAGGGAAATAAAAAATGTAAGAATACGGGGATAAATATACAAAGGATTATGGGATAGAAAGCTATAAAATATAAGGGTTATACATTGGCAATAGATAATAAAGGTTATAAGAAATACAAAGTTATCAAATATAAGAGAATAAAAATGGGGTAATAAAATAGATATGCAAAATGGATGGAAATATATGGGCAAAAATATAAAGATCCAAATTGCCAAGTAACACCACTAAGAACAATTAGAATACGACAACCGAGAACTAATTGTCGTATTCTAATTTTATTTTTGTTTAATTATTGATCGATATCTAAAGCAGGTATCGATGAACAAACATAGAGTAACAATGAACTTATATATATATATATATATATATATATATATATATATATATATATATATATATATACTAGCAAAAGTATCCGTCGTTGACTGGGTTCAAAAACAGCCTGCAGAAAATGAACTCTGATTTATGAAAGTATGATAGGTTATGAAAAGCAAGGGTTGTAAAGAGATAGCTTCGAATTTGGGGGTATCAAAACTAAAGCAAAATATGATTAAAGTAAAAATAAAATAGATAAGCCCCATAATTTGTTATACTGTACCTGTTAACACTGAAAAACTTATCACAATCGTCTGTGGATCTATATTAAAAAAAATCTTGTTAAACTTTGTGAGATATTTCCATTCTATGGAGGTCAGGCGCGAACGAACACTCAATAATTTTATTATACAATATTTCTTCAAACTGAAACATAATTATCAAAGTATACTTACGCAGATAGATATGAAAAGTCTTTATTAAAGTTTTTGCCTATTTCCATTCTTTGGAGGCCAGGTGCGAACGCAGACCCCACAATTTTATTATACCATCCCTATTTAAGTTAAAACATACTTATCAATATAGTCTTATGTACATCTATATCAAAACCACTGATAAACGTTTTTTTTTAATTTTTATTTTTTTTATTTTTATACTTTGTTGATCAGGCGCGAACGCAGACCCCACACTTTTAATGAACCACCGTCCTGCAGGATGAAACATACCCATTCCTGTATCTCGATACATCTTCTATCATTATATGCAATCAGTTTTTTTTTAAATAGCCAACCATATAGGAACATATTCGTGACTACACACACACACACACACGCACACACACACACACACAGAGAAATTCAGCTTCATATTATATATATTATTTTAATTGAAATTCATTATTGAGAATAGCATTATTTATATTAATTTATTTATTGCGGTATTTTATTCTCATTTTTCCCAGTTGTTTCACGACGTTTCTGCCAACTATTCCTCTGGCCTTCGTCAGGTGATAACCGCGACATGATAGGAACACTGAATCTCCTGACTACATCATCAGCAATTAAGGCCATCCATAGATGTCGTCTCACCAGGTTTTGGCTAAGTAAGCCTCGGGACGGCTTAGAGTAGGATTACAACCGCTATCTTCAGACAATTCTCATCTGGAACTGTAAAGATCCAACCTCTCTATCCATTGCGTAACGGACCCCGAGGGGCGTTCAAGGTTGGATTTTTTTGGTCTTATTATCTACGTTTATTTATTATCTGGTCTTCCATGGTCTGATCCGTACCGAATGGTATATATATATATATATATATATATATATATATATATATATATATATATATATATATATATATATATATATATTATTTAAGTGGATTCATTATTGAGATGAGTTTTATTTATTTAGTTATTGTAAACTATTACCCTCATCTTTCTTAGATATTGTTTCATGATCTAATAAAAATGAGGAATAATAGTCCGCAATAAATAAAATAATTAATAATGCTCATCTAAATAATGAATTCCACTTAAATAATCTAGATATATTATACAATAGGAGAAATTTCCTGGAAACAAACGGGGAAGAGGGGAAGATTTTTTGCAAATTTATTTTGAGTCCTTGTTGAATGCCAAGACAAAGCTCGTTTCCTTTAATAATTACATGAAACCTTACCAACAACCAGTAGCTATGGCTAAAGATACATTACCTGAAAGTACTTTGTTTAAACTCATCGGCTTAACATTCACGGGGAACATGAGTTGGAATAGATACATTGAGATCATTGCCAAGACTGCTACGAAGTAGGTAGGCTCTCTCTATCGTGCTAAAAAGTTACTTACGCCTGAAAGTACCCTGTACCTCTACAAAGCCACCAATCGTCCATGTATAGAGTACTGCTGCCACATCTGGGCTTCTGCATATGCTACTAGTCTCTTGCTACTGGACAGAGTTCAAAAGAGAGTCGTCAACCAGATAGGTCCTGAACTGTCATTTAAGCTGCAGCCTCTGTCCCATCAACGAAATGTTGCATTCCTCTGTCTGTTCTACAAGTATTTTAATGGTAGATACTTTAATGAACTACAAGCCCCTGTATCCCATCTAGAAAAATACCCCCGACAAACCCGACAAGCAGCAAAATCCCGCCCCTACACAGTTGAGATCCCTAGATGTAAGAAAGCTTTCTACTCTAATAGTTTCTTCCCAAAAACTGCTAGACTTTGGAATTCTCTTCCGGGTTTCTGCTTCCCCTACAGTACTGACATGCAGAAGTCCAAATGTAATGTGGACAGATATCTTGCTGCTAAACTCCCTACATAGTTCCCCGGGAACTTAGGTTCCTGATAGTAGCCCCCTACATCAAAGTGGCAATGTGCCTTGTATTGGGTTAAAATGTAATAACAAAAAAAAATCATATCGAAATATTTTATAAAAACACAAATAAATAGGAGTTCCTCTGTGAGAAAAAATAGCCTCTTGATGCTGGTGGTGGAGAAGTTGCAATTTTTTAGGATACTGGAGCTGGAACTAATATATGCTGATATATATGCATGTATATATAGAGAGAGGGACCGAGAGAGTTAAATTGATCGATTGATGATAGGTAAGCATGTAAAAATGGTATTACACGTTGATTTTAATGTAATCATCCCCATTGAACAGCGAGTCTCATCTCTTGTTCTGTTGCTGATTTTGTTTTTACGCCATCTTGAATTCTCCTGCCTCACGTATTTTATCGCTTTGGTCGGCCATTTTGTATTCCCTACATGGCAATTCATTCTTCGCACAATAAATGAAAACGGATTTTTTTTTTTTACTAAAAGATAAAATGACGAATGCAAAATAATTCACAGTAAATGGAATTAAATAAGTTCTTTTGTAAAATCCATGAAAAGACGGAAGCTTCGCGCGAAAAAAAAAAAGTAGTAAGAATAATAATAAAAAAAATCACTCTTTTCATTGAAGTTTCTGTTTTGTTGTTTTTTTTTTATTTGCAGACGAAAGCCGCGAAACATAACGTGAAAATCTCCTCTGAGTTTTATTTCTTATTTCGCTCATTATTTCTTACTCTAATCACGTCGGATTTGCGGCCATCTTGAAAATTCTTTGCAAGATTTTGTTTTGAATTGGCCTGAATTTAATGGCGAACGACGTGCAACATTTCTAAAGAAGATCAATACAAAGGCATACGTATTATGCGTCAATAAAGACTATATTGCAATTAAAATTTTACGTCTATGGTAGGGTACGATGATGACACAGTAGTAGAAACTACTGAAGAAAACGCGATTGAATTACAATTTTAGCTTAAAGCCTTTTGCTCATCTGACAAAAAAAGAACTGTGTTACTGTAAAGCAAACTACCGCATCGCTTTCACAATAAAATACTTCAGCAAATATCACAAATGTTTGACTTTTTCTTGCGTAAAACTACATACAACTAAAAATTGCTAATATTTTTTTTTAATGTAGCAAGTAAAATCGACGATATATTATGACAAAAATTCGATATTTTCTGGAATGTTGAAAAATTATTACAGATGTTATACCGTAATTTTTGTCCCTCTAAAAAAAAAAAATTTTTAATATTTACTTTATATTGAAATTCCATTTTAATCCTTAATCGAATTCATGTTCATATTATTTATAAAAAAATTCCTTTTCACCACATTAACATTCCTGGTACACAATTTTAACATAGATGTTTTATCTTTAAATAATTTATCAGCTTAGATAAAATTCTTTCTGTTATTCAACCATTCCTTTTTGTTATCAAAATATTTCTACGAACCAAACACTGACGATCGCCGACAATCGATGACTAGAATTTTCCAAAAACCAACAGCAAAACAGTATATCCTTTTTTTTTTTTTTACAAGGAAGTCACCACTTATCCAGGCCCGTGAGCCACTCGTGGATAAGCGTTATTGCGTGTACAGTAATCAATGGGTTAATATCGTAGTAAATGTTACTAATGGAGGTTTGATAAAGTGTCTTACTTAAGCGGACGGTTTATCAGGAATTTGTTTATGTTGGACTTAAAGACATCCAATTTCTAGTCAGGTGAGAAACAGGCAAACGGAAGAGAGTTCCACAGGCGTACACTTCTAAGACAGAAGCTTTTGTTCATGGAATCTACGTTTTGACTTAGGCACAGATAAAGAATGGGGAAAATTATTGACAGTGGTTTCACCTAGCCGAGTGTTTTTCGTGAAAGATTGGCGAGGGGGGCCAGCGATTGAAGCTCATGGGTCCGTTATTTTATAATATCGACGTGTACATTTGCTAATACAAATGCTTACTATATATGTAAATTTTAATAAACCGAAAACACCTTTTTGAAATCATTATTAAGAATAAATATTGACTTTTTCTTGTTTGTTTCAAATAAAAGAAAACATCTAAAAGCAAAGAAATGGTGTTTCATAAAGAGAAGACACTAAACAATATATTTTATGATAGATTGTCCTTAGTGCCCGGCGTTGCCCGAGTATTTGGAGGTGTGTGTCGAGCAAAAAAAATGTGGTAGTAGGCAGGCAAGCTCGAGCCCGTAACGCGAAGGCGGAAAAGAGTGTGGAGGTTTGTGTAACCGTGTTGGTTAAGCAAAAAAAAAAAAAAAGAAAGAAAATTGCGACTGTAGTTGGTTAGTTGTTTTTGTTTTACGGCACATTAACCCTTTTGAGGTTATTCAATACCGAATCCAGTGATGTTGAAGAAATATTTTTTAATAGAATATATTTGTTTTTTTCAAGTCGGTTTCTATTTATTAGGTAATACCAATCCGGGTCAGAGTGAACCTGGGAGCAATAGCAATTAAAGGGTAGCTCCACACTCACCAAACCCGTAACCTTGAGCCTCACCATTGTATATAGTTTAAGATCATATCCTGGACCTATTCTTTGTAGTAATGCGACAAAAAACCTCACCTTAAAGAAACAAAAATAATTGTTTTTCTACTACCGGCGCAGGGGAAACCGTAGAAGAAGAAGAAGAAGAAGAAGAAGAAACAGAAAAAGAAGAAGACGCGCGATGTGTGTGATATTTTTATAGAGGGAGACGTTAAGCCACGTGAACTGGCAATATTTACTGAATATAAAGTGGCCAAACTCAAAAAGAAAGAGCTACAGCATTTCGTTCACGCTTTATCTATGTCTTTTTTTAAAATTAAAACACATTCTATGAAAAATGGAGTTTCTTCCTTTGCAAAAAGACCATCATCTATACTCCTATAAATTTGTCTTTTTGTGTGTATTGATATTCAGATAAAAAGGCTTTTTCCAATTTATTTAAAACGTAAAATACAACTTTGTTATGTATGGTACATTGAATGACATTCATCTGCAAAAGATCTAACTATTTTACATATTCTTTTAAACATTCATTTTAATTAATTCCATATTAGTTTTTCTTCGGTTTCCTCATGGGATGATCATATTTAGTTAACTATTATGTTTAATTATATTCATGCAAATATTCTAAATAATTTATACTTGCGTAATATTTTAGTAAAACGGTTATAGCAAAAACAAACTTGTTTCTATATATATTTATGTATGTGTATAATAAATGGTTACCCACCGATACTGGTTAGGCTTAACGTTGTTAACTTCGGTGATCTAGCAGGAACTGGTGTATAAACGTGATTGTACCGTATATATATATATATATATATATATATATATATATATATATATATATATATATATATATATATATATATACAGTAGCGTTCTATCATTTTTTTAATGGCTTCTGACTTCTTTATCTATGAAAAAAAAAGAAAAAAATGTTGGTGAATTTTTCAATGTTTAATAATGGTAATTAAAGAAAAAAAAGAATTTGATTTTTGATTTTAATACACATTAGTTTTATTTACATATACATAAATTTAATTAAATTACAGGCGTCCAAAAGTTAAGGAACGAGAGAAATTCATTATGAAAAAATAAAGAATCCTTTCAGTATTTAGTGAAAAGCCCCATTGTTTTCAATCACACTATGACATCTTTTGCTGCAAGACAGAACCAATCGTTCACATGTTATCGGTGAAATATTATTCCATGATGTTTTTATACATTCATTCCCATAAATCATCAAGATTTTTTGGAGTTTTCTTCTGTGATCTTATCACCAATAATTTTCCAAACATTTTCAATTGGATTCAGGTCTGGGCTCTGGGCCGGCCAATACATAACGCAAATATTGGATCTATTTAGCTCTTCTAAAACTATTTTTGCTTTATGGCACGGTGTGTTGTCTTGCATAAAGATATCAGAATTAGAAAGATTAGGTACCACATGTTCTCTAATCAATTCTCTGTACATTCGGGCATTAACTTTTCCATGAATTCTCACAAGGGGGCCAGTTCCTTTTGAAGATATCATGCCCCATACCATTATACTGCCGTCTCCAAATTTTACTGTACTTTTAACGCACTTAGGGGACAGTCTTTCTCCATTTTTTCTTCTGACATGTGGTCTTTTGTCTGATCCGAAAAGATTAAATTTAGATTCATCAGTAAAATGAACCTTTTCCCATTTTTTTTCTTCCCACGTGTATTTTTTTAATGGCTTCTAACTTTATCTATAAAAAAGGAAACAACAAAATTTGGGTGAATTTTCCAATGTTTAATAATAGTAGTTAAATAAAACATTTTTTAAAAATTTTTAATACATATTACTTTTTTACATATAAATAAATTTAATTAAACTACAGGCGTCCAAAAGTTTAGGAACGCAGAAAATTAATACAAACGTTAACAATTTTATTAACAACAACAAAATGTCGACTCCGAATATTCGAAAAAGGCTATCTGTACAAGAAAAACAGCTTATTTGTGACCATTATGATGAAAAAAAGTCCATAGGGGAGATTGCTAAAATATTGGAAAGGTCTAAAAGCGTTGTTTTTCGGATTATTGAAAATAGAAAAAAAGGTTTACTATTGACTGAAAAGAAAAAATCGGGCCGAGCCCGAATAACAACTAAAAGGGAGAATAGAAAAAATCACTCGATCATCTCGTTCTGATCGCTTTAAAACTGCGGCTTCTATATCCCGGGATTTTACATCCGAAACCGGACACAAGATTTCTCGACAAACGATCTCACGAAGATTAAACGAAGTTGGATTATTTTCGAGAAGTTCTTGCTAAAAACCTTTAATTTCTATTAAGAATAAAAAGGCCAGATTGTTATTCGCCGGAAAAACATTTGTTTTGGGAAGAAAAAAAAATGGGAAAGATTCATTTTACTGATGAATCTAAATTTAATCTTTTCGGATCAGATAAAAAACCACATGTCAGAAAAAAATGGAGAAAGACTGTCCCCTAAGTGCGTTAAAAGTACAGGAAAAATTTGGAGGCGGCAGTATAATGGTATGGCGCATGATATCTTCAAAAGGAACTGGCCCCCTTGTGAGAATTCATGGAAAAGTTAATGCCCGAATGTACAGAGAATTGATTAGAGAACATGTGGTACCTAATCTTTCTAATTCTGATATCTTTATGCAAGACAACACACCGTGCCATAAAGCAAAAATAGTTTTAGAAGAGCTAAATAGATCCAATATTTGCGTCATGGATTGGCCAGCTCAGAGCCCAGACCTGAATCCAATTGAAAATGTTTGGAAAATTATTGGTGATAAGATCACAGAAAGAACCCAAAAAATCTTGATGATTTATGGGAATATATAAAAACTCCTGGAATAATATTTCACCTATAACATGTGAACGATTGGTTCTGTCTTGCAGCAAAAGATGCCATAGTGTGATTGAAAACAAGGGGCTTTTCACTAAATACTGAAAGGATTCTTTATTTTTTCATAATGAATTTCCCTCGTTCCTTAACTTTTGGACGCCTGTAATTTAATTAAATTTATTTATATGTAAAAAAACAAATATGTATTAAAATCAAACATTAAAAAAATTTTTTTTCTTTAACTACCATTATTAAACATTGGAAAATTCACCAAAATTTTTTTTTTCTTTTTCATAGATAAAGTCAGAAGCCATTAAAAAAAAATGATCGATCGTTCCTTAACTTTTGGACGCTACTGTATATATATATACTCATGATCACAAATAATGGGCAAAGAGAGAAAGAAGGAAGAAATCGATTTTTCAATAGTTTTCCAGGAATGTATGTTAATTTTAACTGATAATTTCTATTTTGCAGATTATTATTATTATAGCATATAGTAATAAGTCGAAAAATAAATACTAAAAATGGAAAGGCCGCATATGGCGAGGAGGTAAAATACCGAATTGCAGGATTAAGACAGTCCAAATAGATATGCAAGCAGATTTTTGATATTTTAAGAAATGAAAACGTGAAAATATATTTTTTCTGCAGTGAAGCCAATTGGTCAAAGGTTCGTAGTCGAAGACTTTGTAAAAGCGAAATTTGGATTTAGAGCATCCACTTTGAAGGACGACCACAGACTAAAATTAACTGTTTTGAAGGATTGAAAGAAAACTTATTTTGTCCACAGCAATGAATTCAAAACATGAGCTGGAAATTCTCTTTTTAGATATACAATATCTAGACGAATGAAAGAAATGTGATGTTCTCCTAAACAGTGAGCAAAGAAGCCATTTTTATCTAAGGAGAACATTAATTATAAAAGCGATTTTTCTCGGGCTATGGCAAGAAAGATACAGACCGGGTCAGCAATGTGTTCTGGTTAGATGAATCAAGATTTTATCTTGTTAGTGATGCTCCCGAAGCTACCGAACGCTGCAATCGAAGAACTGGAGAAAAATTTTGGCCAAGTGGCATAAATACGACAGTTAAACACGGGAATGGAAGGATAATGATATGGAGAACGTTTACTGTAGCAGGAGTTGGGGAACTTATTAGATGAGAGAAGTCAATCAATACCAAAAAGTACATTCTAATATTAGAAACAGGACTGTTAACATTCAGAAGCTTGGGATATCCCAGAACATTATTTTTCAACATGATAATGCCCTTGCACATACTGATAAAGTCACAAAAGATGGTATTCTGATAATTCAATTAATGTGATATTTTGGCCTTGTCAAAGCCACGATTCAAACCCAATCGAGAATATTTGGCCCATATAATATTGTGCACTAACTGGATGAACTTTTTCGAACAACGATAAACCGTGGGAAGCTGTGCAAAGCGAATGGAATAGCATCTCCTCTTTACAGTGCTCCACTTTGGTGGAGAGCATGTCTAAAATGATTGATCTTTTAAAGAAATCAAAAGGGAATGCGCTTCCATCCTAATCATTTATTAAAATAAATGTCTTGTTCTGTGTTATTAGTCTCGTTTAAGTTTCCTTGTTCAATTGTTCTTTGTTGAATATAGTTATTAATGCAATACATTATATAAAATTTGTTCGGCCATTTTTTTTGCTCACAATTATATATATATATATATATATATTCAGTAATGTGAGTAATAATTTAAAATTCAAATTAGAATTAAAATTCAAAATCCGTTTCACAAGAAGGAACAACAACAAAATCAATAATTTGTACGATCGTTTCGGAAAACAATGTTTTTATTGTGGTTGACATTAAGCCACGGACAATAGTTTTTACATATAGTATTTTAAACAAACAAAGTTTCCTCATCAGCAAAGTATTGGGAAGGGTTTTTAATATATGTAAAAGACACCATAAATAAAGCTAGCATTAAAAGTATAGGCAGATGTATCTGGAAAAAAAATTATTAATCACATTACTGAATATTAAATTAGCTCTAGGATATTTACCTATCGAGCTAATTATATATCTAAATTACAACGAGCACTTTTTCTTTCCCTGTATTTTAATTAAATTAGTAATTTTTCTATTACATTAAAATACACTCTGCTCTTTAGACTATTGTTCTAATCTCCTTTATATATATATATATATATATATATATATATATATATATATATATGTGTGTGTGTGTGTGTGTGTGTGTGTGTGTGTTTGTGTTGCTACCAAGAAGTTATATTATTACTGCATTTCTCGTCATGTACTCATCCGTACTCCTGCCCTGCAACTGCTCACAATGGTATGGGTATGTTAAACAAAGCTCTAATTGGATAAACAGATGTACAGACATCTCAATTGAAGATAATCAAGGAAAAGGCATGATTTGGAAAGATTTGGTCAAAGCTGAACTGAAGCAACTGTACATCAAAACCAAAGCAAAGGAGAAAATTTTATAATGTATTTTTGTTTATGGTATGTCAACCCTTTTGAGGTTAATACTGAATACGGTCATTTTGGTAAAAGATTTTATGCTTTGCTTCAAGTTCTTTATATCTTCAAATATTCATTCATGTTGTTTTGGTTTGATTCATTTGTAGAGGGGGAACTGTTGTGCTAGGAGTTGAAGAACATGATTGAGTTTGCAATGAAAAGAAGGAAACAAATCAATGTCTGGTGCATTTTAGGTCAGGGAGCCGATATCTTCAGACAGTGGAACTCTGTTCCGTCTGCCTGCTTCCCTCCGGACTATAACTTGGATGTCTTCAAGTCCAATGTTAACAAATTCCTAATGAACCGCCCCTTAAGTAAACACTTCAGCAAATCTCCTCACTAACTTAATGTACTTGCAATAACCCTTATCCCTGAGTGGCTTCCGGGCCTTGATAAGTGGTGATCACTGTGTAAAAAAAAAAAAAGACAGCCTTATCTGGTAGCACCAGATAAAATTTAATGACTAAAGTCACTGTGTCACCATAGCAATCATGTAACGCACATGTGATGTGGAAGAGATATCTTAAATGAAGATCAATAAATTCAATAACAAATGGTTCATGTCTCGACATAACGTGTCGTTACATGAACGTGTCACTTACAACAATTATAATAGTTGCCCAAACATACCAACTGAGAAGGTCCTGGATATCACCTTAAACTATATCCAATGGTGAGACCCCAGCTTGCGAGCTTTGGGGAGTGTGGAACCACCCTTTAATTGTCATTGCTCCCAGGTCCACTTTGACCCGGAGTGATAGTACCTGTTAGTGTCCCAACTATGGGTTAAATAGAAATTGACTTGAAAACACCAAATATGTTTTATTAAAAAAAATTTCTTCAAAATCTTTTGATTCGCCATTAAATATCATGAAAAGGGTTGATATGCCGTAAAACAAAAACAACCAACTAACCAACCAACCAACCAACCAACCAACCAATCAACTGAGAAAACTTGGAGAATTATTACATTACACTATAGACACTAGGTTTTCTTTTACGTTGACAATTACAAGAAACCTTCTCAACCGCCGAACGTCAGGAACAATTATACTCTATTTGAAAGCTTTTGTGCAAATTTCTCTTTTTAACGTTCACGGGAAACGAGAACTGGAATAATTATATCGGGGCACAAAAACCGAGTACGTCTGAATTAAATGATGAACGTTTGATTAAATGCGTTTTTCGTTCTACTGAATCGCGTTATTCCTTACCGTTCTCTATCTCTTCGTTCATTTTTGCATGCTTTTCGTCAGCATGGATAAAATCAAATTCGCATGATTAATTACAAGGAAAACATTTGAGAAAAAATATACGCGGAAATTACCAGGAGGTTATGTAATAATTTGAAAATATAAAAATTACAAAAACAAAACAAAACAAAAACATTTCTAATTAAATTTTTTATAAATTTTAAAGGAATCGGCATCGGAATCGGGACTCGTATCGAAATCGGAAATTTAGAAAGGAATCGGTAATTCGATAAGAATCGAGAGAAATTTTTGAATCGTCCTATCACTAATATATATATATATATATATATATATATATATATATATATATATATATATATAGTGGAGATGGTAATTAATAAAAACTGAAGAAAGTGGTCAATACTATTGTAGAGCAAGTGGGCGTTTTATTTTTTTATTACCGTATCTTTCTGTTAAGTTACATTATTGTTTCAGCTACTCGGCCGTTTTTT
This sequence comes from Euprymna scolopes, assembly GCF_053919585.1. NCBI lineage: Eukaryota > Metazoa > Mollusca > Cephalopoda > Sepiida > Sepiolidae > Euprymna > Euprymna scolopes. The sequence continues at coordinate 89,198,763 of NC_136519.1, read as the reverse complement.
GGCCGTCTGTAGCTTCCTCAGACTTTTACAGAAACCGTTTCTGTAAAAGTCTGAGGAAGCTACAGACGGCCAAAAAACGGCCGAGTAGCTAAACCAATAATGTCACTTAACAGAAAGATACGGTAATAAAAAATAAAACGCATATATATATGTATGTGTGTATATATATATATATATATATATATATATATATATATATATTAGTTTAGAATAACTTTTTATACCATGGTATTTCAAAGCTTTACACTTATCATCAGAAGAGGAGAAAAGATGCTAGGTAACATAACAGGGATTCGACGTCTAGCGATAATTATATTAGGAGCTAAGCAAATCATCGATGCTGCTTAGGAGATCGAAATTTTGTTACCCCAAAACAGCATCAATATTTTGCTTATATATATATATATATATATATATATATATATATATATATATATATATATATAAATAAGTATATATATGCATATATAACTACTTCATTTATTCGCATAAATTTAATATACGAAAGTATAGATTTATGCGTAAACTTTAGGTATTTACTTCAAAAGTGCTCAATACGTAGGTAGAGCTAGTTAGTAATTTATAAAATATATATGGCGATTAAGCTACACCGAATATTCTGCGTTTCATCCAACTATAGGATTCGTACGAATCCTATAGTTGGATGAAACGCAGAATATTCAGTGTAGCTTAATCGCCATATATATTTTATAAATTACTATGCACATATATATATATATATATATACATATATATACATATAGTCATCCACATACAGTACTGTTTCGCTTTTTTACAGCTCATCAGTGCGGCCAGTGTGTATATATATATATACATACATATACATATATTTATACATACATATACATACATACATATATATATATATATATATATATATATATATATTGTTGTGCATGTGAAAATATGTACCCACTGACATTATTTTTGGAGTGAGGGTAAAATCTTTCTAGAGGTAAGAAATTCAAACAAAACAGAGATCACACGAATCTATTAATATAGGAATTAGTAAATTGTTCGCACGTGGGTTCATATTGGAGGCATGTCTAGTTTAAGCTCTGCTAATTTATTAAAGACTGCATCTTATTTGTCTTACTCAAGTCTCTGTAGACAACATTAACACTAATGAACCAATTGACTGCAGAACCTCAGCGAATTGAATGTCGTATTGTTCGAATAGGCATTAATTTCATTTCTGTTCCGACCAGGATAATTAATGTTAAGGTCAGCAATTCAATCGATGGTGACACATTTTTATTTAATGCGTGTATATATATATATCATTTATAGAAAGAGAGAAAAGGGCAAACCGGGGAAAGGGAGAAAGAAAGGGACTGAATTATAGAGAAAAGAAACAAGAGAGACAGAGAGAAGGTAATGAGAGAATGGGAGCTATAGACAGAGTAAGAGAGGTACGTAGTAACAGAGAGAAAGCAAGAGAGAGAGCGAAAAGAAAGGAAAAAACAGAAGCAGAGAAAGAGAGACGTATAGAGAAAGCATGATGAAAAGAGAGACTAAGAGATTCGGATACAGAAAGAGCCAAACAAAATAATACAGAAAATTGTCCAATTTCTACTGTGCACCCTTATCTTTGAGTGGCCTCTTGGCCTTGATAATGTGGTGATGCCTATGTAAAAAAAATCGAGTGCGAGTGTAATGATTAAAAGTGAGTTATGTTTCCCGGAAAACACCGCAACGCCGCAAAGTAAAACAGTCGATAATTTTGATCAGTATTGTAATGGTCGATTATTATAATTTGTAAAAGTAGATTGTAAAAAAGAAATTTATCAAAATAAAATAAATAATTTCAGTTGAGATATGAAATAGTTTACAAGAATGTAACTTGATGGACGAAGTGTCATTCTAATAGCTATGTTTTCACTAAAAATGTGTCAAGAAGTTTTAGGAACTTAGAACAAATGAAGATGGATAAACAAAAAGTATTCAAAATATCAACAAATGAGTTTGGATGCTTTGTAAAGAGTAACGTCAGAATAGAATACATGTAGAAAAGGGGAAGGTAGATTGAACAGTCAGTAACTGAGAGTTTTGTAGTGGAAACAGACGATGGCAGTCAGGGAAGAACTGACAAAAATAGCATATGCAGTTACAGCGTGCAACCTCGGAATCAACAACTCGCAATCTGCTATAAACTGAGGGAGACTGGGAAAAGTAATTCAGAAAATCGAGTGTGAGTGTGATGATTAAAGGCGGAAAACACCGCAACACCACAAAGTAAAATAATCGATAATTTTTATCAGTATTGTAATGGTCGATTATTATAATTTATAAAAGTAGATTGTCAAAAGGAATTTTATCAAAGTGAAAAAATATTTTCAGTTGAGATATGAAATAGTTTACAAGAATGTAACTTGATGGATATGCCATTCTAATAGTTATGATTTCACTAAGACTTTATCAAATAGTTTTAGGAAATTAGAACAAATGAACTTGATAATAAAAAATGTATTTAAAACAATCAACAGATGTGTTTGGATGCTTTGTAAAGAGTAACGTCAGAATAGAAAGCGAGTTTTAGAATACATGTAGCAAAATGGAGATAGATTGAACAATCAGTAACTGAGAGTTGTGTAGTAGACACAGAAGATGGTGGTCATGGAAAGAACTGGATTGACAAAAAGAGTATATGGAGTTATAGAGAGGAAAACGGCGTGCAACCTAGGAATTGACAATATGACCCACAATAAACTGAGAGATACTGGGAAAGAGGAAAATAAAGTAATTCAGTAAATCGATAGATGATTAAAGGCGTTTTATGATTCCCGGAAAACACCGCAACACCACAAAGTAAAATAATCGATGATTTAGATCAATATTGTAATGGTCGATTATTATAATTTGTAATTTATAAAAGTACATTGTCAAAAGGAAGTTTATCAAAGTGAAATAAATATTTTCAGTTGAGATATTAGTTTACAAGAATGTAACTTGATGGATCAAATGTCATTCTAATAGTTATTATTTCACTAAAATGTATTAAGAAGTTTTAGGCAATTAGAACAAATAAAATGCATAAAAACGCATTTGTAAAAAAATCAACAGATGAGGTGAATTGATGCTTCGTAGAGAGCGATGGCAGAAAAACAGGGAGGGTAGAGCCGTAGCCCTCCATATATCTAAGGCTGTTGACAGGGTATGGCACGATAGTCTTCTAATAAAAATTATATCATAAAGTATAACTGTAAGAATACATAATGTAATAAAAAATCTTCTTAGATAAGAGAAACATCCAGGTTTTCCTCGACCGTCGTACATCCAAACAATATGTTATAATTCGGGAGTACCTCAGGGGTCTATACTCGGACATTTATTATTCATGATATTCATAAATGACTTCCCTGATATAATTGTTTCTGAGATGTGTATATTTGCTGATGACAAAACTCTCTATAACAGGCACGAGGGGAAAACAAATGAACGCATATTTAAGGAAATGGCAGAAACACAAGAGGATGACATCCAATCTGTAGTGGAATAGAGGCAAAAAGAAATGGTCACATTCAAGTCTGCCAGGACAAAGCTTCTTTCCTTCAATAATTACAAGAAACATTCTCTACCACTAATAGCAATGACCAAGAACACATTAATCAACAGTACTTCCTTTAAACTCCTTGGCCCAACCTTTACAGGGAACATGAACTGGAATAAATACATTGAGAACATTGCCAAAGCTGCTGCAAAGAAAGTGGACTCTCTCTACCGTGCTAGAAAACTACTTACGCCTGAAAGTACCCTGTACGTCTATAACGTCACCATTCACCCATGTCACATTTGGGTTGGTGCATCTGCTGCTTGTCTCTGACTCCTGGACAGGGTTCAAAAAAGAGTCGCCAATCTGATAGGTCCTGAACTGTTGTCTAGGCTTCAGCCTCTGCCCCACCGAAGTAATGTTGCACCCCTTTGCCTGTTCTACAAATACTTCAATGGTTAATACTATGACGAACTACAAGCATTTGTACCTCCTCGACATGATAAACCTGACAAGCAGCTAAGTCCCACCCATTCACATTATATATCCCAAGGTGTGAGAAGCCTTCTACTCCAATAGTTTCTTCCCCAGAACTGCTAGACTTTTAAACTCCCTTCCGGGATTCTGCTTTCCCAACTGTACTGACATGCAGAAGATCAAGTGCAATGTGAACAAATATCTTGCTACACATCTCCATTCATATTGGTCCTGCAACTTATTTCCCCGATAGTACCCCCCTACTTCAAAATGGCACAGTGTCTTGTTTGGGGCAGAACTTGATTTAAAAAAAAGAAGAAAAAAAGAAAGCGAGTTTTAGAATACATGTTAAAAGTAGGGAGTTAGACTAACCAGTCTGTCACTGATATTTGTGTAATAGAAACAGACGATTGCACTCAGGGAAAAATGAATTGAAAAAAAATGACATAGTTATGGAAAAGAAAACCGCGCGGCAACTCGGAAACAACAATTCGCAACTACAATAAATATTAATATGACATAACTTGATTGAGTGTTTTGTGAGAATAATGGCTACATTTCAGAAACACGTCGGAACAAAAGAAAATGGTTGTTATTCAGGATATGTCGTTCCCTGAGGTCTCCAGCAAACTCTTAAGCCAATTGTGGGTCTAAATATTTCAAATTTTTCATATAGAGTATTCATACATGCAGCAAACCTTTTAAATAAGTTTTTAGGCGGGAATTTTACTGCAAAGGGGTAAACGTTTAAAGAATTAACCTTTACAGATTCTACAAAATTTCACCGGCAATTTTGGGTGAAAAACTTTTAATTTAAGATGAAGATTACCTGGACATGAGTCAAACTTTTAATAATAATAATAATAATAATAATAATAATAATAATAATAATAATAATAATAATATATATATTTATATATATATATATATATAAATCTTTTTATCATTTTTCTTTTACCTCCTATTCCCCTTACGTCACCCTTTCTTTTAACCAAGTAAGATCTGTGACTTACTTGTAGTTTCATTAAATACTTTTATTAGCAGAATCCGATCCCGAATTTTGATAATTCCTGCCCTCTAATGAGAAGGAGAGTGTTTCTTCGAAACTCCGCGGATTAAGGACTATCCACTTTCCTTGTGCTTCCTTTTTTAAAATTAAATGTTTTTAACTCTTTTTCAAGATGTCTTTTAACATTTTTTATTAATCATTTGTTCATATCATAAGCTCTCTTACCTTTTCGGTTTTATTGAGCTTTTACATCTGGTTGAGATAACTTTACTTGTAAATATTAACTCTAATATTTATAATATATTTTAAGTTTACCATTTTTATTACCTTGGTAAACTTATTGTAATATATATATATATATATATATATATATATATGTGTGTGTGTGTGTGTGTGTGTATGTGTGTTTTATAGTTAAAATTATTACAAACACAAATAGCATTAAACAACGAAAAAATATTGTTTAAATTAAGTCAGAGGGGTTTTATTAACAATCCTTGTTTTTGTTATTTTTCCTGCAATTAAAACTTACGGCAAAATATATTCAGACAATATCTTCAGTGTGTACTTTGTTCCTTCCTTTTCTTTTTATTCTTCCTTGCCATGTTATAAATTTGGAGAAATAAGTCTGCATAGAGCCGCGCGTTGTATCTGGTGGTGGTATTTTGAATTGTTTCAACAGTGTGCTGGGAACGCGAGAATAACGTCAAGAATGAGAGTTCATATAGAAACGTTGTTTTAATTTGAATAACATAAAATACGCATCAAGTGCGCTTGAAACCAAATCACAACGTAATATTAGGAAAATAAACAAATATTTTACTTGTTGGAATTTATCACAAATATATTTTTCAAAATATATATGGATAGAAAAAATCGCTTTTCAGTCATTTGGCTTCAAATTGTTCAATTCAACACGTATCTTATTTAATTTTCATATATATATATATATATATATATATATATATATATACATATTAAACTGAGAAGATATATATATATATATATATATATATATATATATATATATATATATATATATATATTGGAAGTTTTTGAACCTTTAAACTTATATTAAAAAAATATTGAATTGATATATTTTTTATCATTCGTTATAAAATAATTTAATCACCTGCAATCAATATATCAACTTGCTCTAGCAAATTCACTATAGGACTAATGTTTATTTAAAGGATCTTCAGTTGTTTACCATGAAACACTGTTTCGGGGATTTAAAAACAAAACCGTATATTAAATCATAGCTCCCCAGCAGTGCCCATCAAACAATACCTCCGTTAATCTCAGGAACAAAATAATGTTGGGGATATTGGATCCAATTACCTACTAATTAATTTGGCTAGCCTATTCATGTTATAAAAACGCTTTCCTTAGCTGTGAGATTCGTCTGTTTCAAATTCAAAATGGATATATTTTTACTCTATCTGTGTTGTATTTATAAGATTAGGTTTAATCTATTTGACTAACTTTCATTCCTTACTATGATTAGTACGTTATATATTTACATTCTTATGTATTAAAAATTAAAAATATATAAAAGTTACACAGTCACACACACAACATAAAAACCCACTAACCTAGTTTTAAAACAGATCAAGAAATTAAATAGAGCACACACAAAGGAACAGGTCAACCAGAGGCCAAATAGCACTTTGTCCGATAAATGCATGCTCATTGGCTTATAGAAATGGCGCGGTGGATACTAGAAAGCTGATTGGCTAACAAAAATCTCAATAGAAGAGGAGCATATAAAAATGATAAGCAACCACAGAATTCGCGCATAAGCCTGAAGAGTCCTAGAGTGGATGAAACGCGGAATATTCCGTGTAGCTTAATCGCCATATATATTTTATAAATTACTATATATATATATATATATATATATATATGTATATATATATATATATATACAATTTTTATATAATACATTTTATACATTACTTGTTTGCATTTCCTTTATTAAAGCTTTCGCATCAGTTTCATACGATTCAAAGCATCAGGATAACAAACAAATGCTTTATTTAACTGTTTAAATATTTTAGTTTTATCCTCACCTTGTTTTATCATCCTTATCACTAAGCGAAACTGGGGCTATAACATCTATTAATTTTAAAGTAACGCGAACTATTTTTCAAAACTCTGACATAATGGTTCCATAAAACATAAAACCAGGACAGGTACTATTTTTATGCGGCATACGAAGTATTAGAAAGGGGAAAGAGTTTTTTTATCAAATATTTTATCAAGAAAAATATCATCCTTAATTAATATATCTAAATTCCGAAGTGTAGACTGTTGTATTCTGTGTCCACAATTTAATTCTAACACCTTTGGGCATGTAAGATGTTTATTTTTTTTCGAATTCATCATTATCCTTTAAACATATAAGATCATCTATAAATCTCCTACACCCAAGAAAATTATGTGTTTTAGATATATCATTCTTTATTTGTAATGACAAACCAGAAGATTATTTGAAATTCACTTATAACATACAGTTCATTTTTTGTGAAGGGCGCCTCATTCGTATTCCAGCAAATAGTCGAAGTCTAGTAAATAACTTATCAGAGACAAAAAAACTACGCTTTTTAATTCCATGTAAAGAACAAGGATTTTGTAATAAACATGTTCCTAAAAGAAAATAGATCGCAGAAACAAAAGAGACCTACAACACTTAGTTATTGAAGTGGTTATAAAGATACATACATACATACATACATACATACATACACACACATATATATATATATATTTGTTATTGTTGTTTTTTCAAGCGATACATACAGTTAATATTGGCTTCGCCTCGAAGCTCATTTTTTTATTTACTTAAAAAGTCGCTCTTTGAATTTGTTTGGACGTATATAACATTTTAATTTATTTATCATTTATTTACTGTTTTAAAAATAATAAGTAAATATATATATATACATATATATATATATATATATATATATATATATATATATATATATATATAGAGAGAGAGAGAGAGAGAGAGAGATATGCTAGTTTTTTTTCAGATACGTTTTTGAATGAATGCAATTATTTACAAAAGTGAATTTTTACCTAAATGCGAGTTTGGAATAATTTTCCCTTTAACCAATTTGGTACCCCCACATGGGGAGCGGTGTATATATTGTTTTTTTAAAGATAATTATCCACTGACACGTGTTACGCTTGATTCAGCCACTCTAATGAGTCGTAGACGACGAAACACGTGTCAGTTGATAATTATATTTTAAAATACAATATATATATATATGTAAATATATATATATTTATATATAACTATTTCTGTAGAAATATATTTTCTTATAATATATAACAATTCTTATTTAAGAAGCTCGATGTAATTATATGAAGATATAGAGAATAGCTGACAAAAAGTTATAATCAAAAATTCATGATGCTGACCATCTTGTAATTTATTCCTTTCATCCAATTTACTTATCAATTCTTGAGAGTGCCTGTGTCGAGCGCAAAATCACTCACTTAATTATTATATCAATCAGTGAATCTATTTTGCCCTTTACTCCTCAGAAGAAATAGCAACAATCAATCCGTCAAAAGAAATTGAAGTGTGATTTGACATGATTAAAATATATATACGCATATATATGTATATATATATATATATATATATATATATATACACACAAACCCATACACATACACACACACACACACACACATATATATATATATATATATATATATATTTATATATATGTGCCAGGAGTTTTCTTTTTTACTCGTCCTTCCTTTCCATATATCGAGAGAAAATGTGTAAGCGATTTTTGCCATACTATCAAACAATTTTAAATACTTTCACGGAATGTGCTCCGACGAATTTGATGCACCATATTTCTCTCAATGTCTATGTCTACAAATTACCCAGCAAGTCCCACAGATTTACTCCAGATGCCGACAGATGAAGGATGATTATACATTGTAGCCCTTCGTATCATTTGTTCGCTTGCAGTTGAATTCCTCGCAGTAAACTACACGTACTGTTTACCTTGTAAGATACAGTTATTTAAATGTAACTTGAATAAATACTTCGCTTCTCATCACTTTACATAGTTGTCTCTATGAATTTAGCGTTATTAGAGTAGCGTTTTATGCTTCAGTAATACTGCGCTTTGTATTGAACGAAGGCAGGACAAAAGAAAATGTATCGAATCAAAAGAATACATAATCTATAAATATAAAAACGAAAATGTGTGTATGTATGTTCGATTTTTGTGTATGCCCAACAAAGGCTTTTTTTCCGAGAAGCGATCGATCGACTCACTTCACCTTAAAACTTTTTATATCATTCCTAAATGATAATATCTACTAGTTTACAACCGGGGTCGCCTGTCTATTTTATATGCCCGACTTTCAAACGATAAATATTCAAGATATTTCGATCGCCGCATGTGCATTAAGCTTTTTCGTTTATAAAAAAGAAGCGAACAGACTCGCGGTAAATAAAACACTGCCCCACACTCAAAGTTGACGCCATTAAGTCGTTAAAACGGGCACCTGCTATTAAACATCGCATGTTTTTTTTCACACTTTATTATTTTCCAACTGCGCGTCAAGGCTTCGGTTTATTTTTAAACAAACAGCGGGCCAACTATTTTTGTTTTCATTTACTAAAAAATGCATTAACCTCCAAACCCCCGGGCAACGCCGGTACCCCCAGCTAGTTCTCTAATAAATGTACATTTTTAAATATATATTTTATGTTCGAAAATGTTAGAATCGTCTAAATTACTGACTCTGCACATCCTTAAATGTACTTACCTCGTTACGTATGTAGGTGCTTATATGTGCTAACTAATCAAAAAATTGCCCGTTACATAAGCCTTATTCAATTATTTAACCCATATAGATTTTTTTTTATCTATATCTTTTGTTTCACCGTTTGGTCGTGCACGGTATGGTGATGAGGCGAGACATCAAGTGATGAAAAAAAATCTCTAATTGAATTAAAATGATAGATTTGAGTGGGTAAAAACGAGGCGAACATTATCTGTACCATTCATCATTTTGCCATGATGAGTCTTGGAGAATGATTAATTTTAGAAAATGTCTTTCTAACAAAACAAAAAAAATGGAATCTCAATAGAATAAACGAAAGGGAAAGAGAGAATGAAGAAAAGTGTGAGTTACAGATAGTTTGAAGTTGAGAAAATAGAGGAGTCTGAGGAGATAGGGATGAATGAAGGCAACAATGGGCGAAAGACAACGAGGAAAATGGGAGAAAGGAATTAAATAGAGGGGAAGAGCATAACAGGGATATAGAGAGCTGTTATGAAGCAGAGAAAGAGAGAGAGGGAGAGAGAGAAATACAGGAACAGAAGAGACAAAGAAAGAGAGCGTCAAAAAGAAACCTTTAAGAGATAGATAAGGTGAATAAGAGAGTGAGAGAGAGAGAGGGAAAGAGAGAGAAAGAGAGAGATGGAGTGGGCTAAAGAAAGGAATGAATAAATTTTAGTCTGAATAAATAGCATGCCTTATTAAAGATATGCGAAGCGTGTGGATAGAGAGTAAAGATAGCGATGGTAGAACACGCCAATAGGGAAAAGAGAAATAGAGAAAAAGGTTTGGTTTTATTGTTTTCTCTTTCGGCATACCAAACATTTTCTCATCTTTGTTTTATATACCGAATCCAATAATTTTAAGGCCGTGTCGGTGGGGCATTAGAATAGGCCGACTGCCCCCCCCCCCATGGAGAGGGTAAAAGTCCCTCAATTGGGGTCCTGGATATGACCTTAAACTATATCTAGTGGTGAAGCCCCCAGCTTGTGGGCTTTGGGGAGTGTGGAGCCACCCTTTAATTACCATTGCTCCCAGGTCCACTCTGACCCGGAGTGGTAGTACCTGTTAGGGTCCCAACTATGGGTTAAATAGAAACCGACGTGAAAACAACAAATATATTCTACTAAAAAATTTTTTCTTCAAAATCTTTGGATTCGGCATTAAATAATCCGAAAAGGGTTGATATGCCGTAAAACAAAAACAACCAACCAACCAATAATTTTAGAAAATTAAGTGTGCATGCTTGCAGTTGTTTATATCTTCAAATGATGTATTCATGATATTGATCTTGGTGGGTTGGTTAGATATGAAGAAGAAGCATTTCATTGCCTGTTATCTATCCATCTCTCTCTCGCGCGCGCGCTCGCGCTCTCTCTCTCGCGCGCGCTCGCGCGCTCTCTCTCTCTCTCTCTCTCTCTATATATATATATATATATATATAATTATTTATTTATTTATTTATTTATTAAGCGATCAGTTGACAACAGAGATTTGAATGATGTATCGAACACATTGACTGATCATTTGCACCGGACGTATCCGAACGGACACCGGACGTGACGTGTCAATTATCACCTGTTCCGGTTTGCACAAGCATAGACGAGGTTTATGTCAAAACGTCGAACAAGCAAGATGGGCTTAGAAGGTCTCCTCATAAGAGGGGACGATCTCGGGATGGAAGCATAGAAAAACCTTTCCACAAAAACAAATATCATCTTTCACTCCAGTTCTGCTATGATGAGATGCCTTACGCGTGGATAATATATATATATATATATATATATATATATATATATATATATATATATATATATATATATATATATATATAAACAATCAGTCATATTGTATCCATGTCTTTAAGCGGTTTTTTTAACAAGTTCTAGCTCCTAGAACGGTTCTAGCTTCAAGACGGTTGACGAATCCCCCAGAAACGAGCTGCAGCATCAAGAGAAATAGGTATGTCGTCATGTGCAATATGTATATATGTTGCCATGCGCGCACACCTTTATAAGACTAGTCAGTCACTGCTAGTTAAAAGAAACATACAGACACTCACAGCAGTCCGTTATACTACAACGCAAATTACATAGAATGTTTAATGTATATAAGGCAATAAGACAATATGGCCATATATATATATATATATATATATATATATATATATATATATAGAGAGAGAGAGAGAGAGAGAGAGAGAGAGAGAGAGAGAGTGGTCGCCGCCACACATGCTTAAGACCATCAGAACCAAACAAATCAAAGTTCGTCTAATCAGACCATAGGGCATGGTTCCAGTAATGGTGTGAGAGAGAGAGAGAGAGAGAGAGAGAGAGAGAGAGAGAGAGGAGAAAATTTCTAAATGATAGTGAGAGAAGAAAATAAAGGGAAAGGCCCAATAGTAGTTGTAAATACGCCAGAAAGCGAATTAAAAAAAAACAATACGAAAGGTTTCTGAATTTTGGAGATGAGAATTCGTTATATGTATTGTGAGTGTGATTTTCAAAACGTTTCGGTCCATATAACCTCCGACCTTCTTCAGGTGTATCTTGTCGAAATCGGGAATCTTTCTGTCGAACTCGGGAATTGTGACGGAATTTCGAGCGGAGGCGTTTATTTACTTCACAGAGGTAGTGTGCTGTTGTTATCTCACCCATGACTGGATAAAGGTCCTAAGTAATCTGCAAAAGTATATTTCGGTCGCCTACACTGAGGACTAAATCTTCAACCTTCAGGAAATATCACTTTTACTGTTGATTTTTCCCAGTAGTCTAACCACTACAACACGTGTCCTTGCGGACAATTCTAGTACGAATTTTAGGATGTTTAAATCTATTTTAACTTCTAGTTTTAAATACCACAATTTATTATTTATTTTATAAATAGAGAGGAACAATGGAGAGTAAGACGATTGAAAGATGTGTTACATAGTGTTCTTATTGAAGTTCTCACTAGAGTTATCATAGAGGGGCACCAAATTGACGTTTAGTGTATAACATAAAAGGGGAGGACCATAATTGTATGTTTTGTCATGGAATGATTATTATTAGAATGAAAGGAGATTATGCGTGTCATAAAATAATTCCGTGTGCGTATGATCGTCTAGTTTCATATGCGGTTGTGTGTGTTCATCTCTAATTGTTCATATGCTTTTGTGTGTGTGTTACATGCATTTTCTTCGACATACCTTACTTCATGTGTCGTCGATGTTGATCCATCTGGAATTCATCTTCTCTTGGAGGGAGACCGGTACCTGTAAGACGAAGATTTATCACTCCAAGACGATGAATGGGTTTTATAGTTTTTTATTTACCTCCCAGATGTCGACACAAGAATATGGAAGTAAATCTTGCTTGCTTTGAAAACGTCAGCGTCCCCCACTCCCAGTGAAGGGGAGGGAACAGCTATTAAGCCGTCCGTCTTCTTCAAAGTCCAAATCAAGTCTCCCCGATCTAGCCAACCTGTCCACGTCACTCATACGTAATCTGGTCAGCTGACCCTCGGTTCTGGTAAACGTGTCTACACTCCACGTTTACTCACCTCTCTCTCTCTGTCTCTCTCTCTCTCTCAATCCATTCTGTAACAGATGGAGGGATGGTTGTTTTTGTTTTACGGCATATCAACGCTTTTAGTCATTTAATGCCGAATCCGGTGATTTTGAAAAGTTTAATAGAATGCTTTTTTTTCAAGTCAGTTTCTATTTAAACCATAGTTGGAACCCTAACACTCAACACGGGGCACTCCCTCCCTCTACACTGGGCACAAACGACCTCGCACGAATCACCATCCGCCGTCAGCAAAACCAATCTCACACTTTCTCCTGGCGATGTCTTGACGAACGACGAAAATCAAAAAAAAAAAAAAATGCCCCGAAAAAGAAAATCTAACTATGGGATATTTATTAATACGTTTGATCTATACACACACACACACACACCCACACACACACACACACACACACACACACACACACAAAACATCATAGGAAAATTTAAAGAATAAACAGGTATAACTAAACGAAATCCTCTTGTCGTCTTTAACAATGTTTGTTTATATAAATATATATTGTGGTCCAGAGTTCTCTTAACCAAAGGCTAAGGTTGAGGAGCTTATGCCCTGTCAGCGGCGGCATACATGACCAACCGACGTGTGGCCCATGCTCTGGTGCCCAGACACCTAAGACCCAGTCATGGATAAAATGGCATGTAGGTGGAGAGGACTCCTGTAAGCAGTGGTGAAGGCAACCCCTCTAAGATAAAGAAAATCCTGATATAAAACCTGCAGCGACTGCTGCATCTCATGATGTTGACTTGCTCTTCTTTTTGGTTCAATGTGGCAGTTGTTCAGAAGGCGGGATACGCTCGGTGCAAAGTCTTTACCCACTATAAACGGCTTCAAGCACAGACATTACGTGATAAGCAATGGAATACACATTTTACCATCGGTGTGTATATCGATAACAAAAAAGGTTAACTGAAGCCTAAAACAGCAAATAAACATTCAATGAAGACTAATACAGATATAAACGTAAACAAAACAATCCTGTGTTGCCAGAACTAGTTTGGATCAACTGCGGGCAGACGTGTAAGATGTCGGCGGTTTTGAAATGATCGTCCAGAATGTGCTGCTAGTGGCGCTTTTGTCTGTTGTGCCAAAGGATATCTGAGTTTGGCAGGGCTTAAAAGCCACTTTCTAGCGGCTCACCGCTGAACTGTCTTCCTATAATAAATAAGGGTAATATTCGAGAACGAATTCAGCAATCATATATATATATATATATATATATATATATATATATATATATATATATATATATATATATATATATGCACAGTCCTGGTCAAAATCATAAGACCACTTAAGAAAGTAAGCGTTTACGCATATTATCGAAGTTTTCATCAAACAAATGGTTGAAGCTGTTTCATTCGAAACCCTGATCTAATAATTATTTAAAAAAAAAACACACATTTTCACCTGGTCAAAATGATAAGACCACTTTAATGAAATCGGCTAGTTTTGAAAAAATGAATAAGAAAAGCTTTCTATGTTATTTAAAGCAACTTGTTAGTGGATAAAAACACATCTTACTAAATTATAAATGGCAAAAAGGAAACCATTATCAGAGTTTGAGAGAGGAACGATCTTTCAGCTGAATAGGGGGGGGGATCTCCATCACTGGATCGCTGTATCAGAAGAAGCTTAAAAAAAAACTCCAGTATGAGCTCAAGTCGATTGAAAAGCCAAGCAGCAGCAGAATGTAGTCCTAAAACCATTAGAAGTCATCTGAAAATGAAGGGTTTCAATCATTAACAGCGACTGCAGAAACCACGTCTTCTTGAGCAGCACAACACTAACCGACTTAAATATGCCGCCAAATACCAGACTTGACTTTCACCTCTTCCCAGCCATGAAGTGGTTTTTGAAAGGAAAGCGTTTCCCAGATGATGCAGCCTTGATTTCTGAAGTCACGTCGTGGTTGTAGGACCAAGCTGGGGTATTCTACAAAAACGGTCCCCAGAGCTGCATCAAACGAATAACTGTGCAAAGTTTCGTTGCTCTACTGCTATGGGAAGTGGGTCAGGGGCATTACGTATTGCACGCCCTCGTATATACTGCTTCATAAATTTATAATATTTTAAGATTGGATTGATGGTGTATTATTTGTCTGTTGCTGACTAAAATTTCTCCAACTTCGGAGGGGCAGTTATATTATTCGTTCCTGTAAATGTTATAATATAGCACGAGATTCTACATCGTGCATAGTAATTTGACGGAAAAGTGTGCCCGTTGTGTAACCGACATAACCCACGTAGCTACTTTTTTACTATAGAAGTTACACTCTCCCAGCAAGCACTTTAACTTATCGATGACGTTGGTTTATTCGAGTAGTTTTAGGGTTGAGAAGGATTTTTTTAAACCTAGGTTTTGAACTCTAAATTTTTATAATATACTAGACTACCCGTGACCCGTTGTGTCAATATGTGATATTAGCTATGGAATTCATGTATGAGCGTGACACTTGTGACGTAAAGAAAATAGTTTTGTTTTTTTTACATAACAGAAACGTTTCTATGAAAGTATATAAAAATCACGGACGGATACCTCAAACTTGAAAAAAATCCTTCCTATTCGTGTAAAGTTACCTATTTTTCCGAATAATCGCTCAAAAATCGAAAATTAAACGTGATTTTCCTACGAATCGAACGTCGACAAAAGTCATTTAGCAGCAAAAACGCACATGAACCTTTCGATGAGAAATATAAGAATGAAAACCCCATATTAGCATCCTTCAACCAAGTTATAGAAACTTAAATCTAAAAATAAAAAATTAATAAAACCTGAAGCAAAAAAATAAAACCTTAATAACTAAAATAAAATAAAACTAATATTGAAACAGATTAGTAAATGTGTCAACAAATTCATCGTTCTCACACAACTATTTTGTATCTAGAAATGTAAACAAAAAATAAAAATGAAGGAAGGAAGGAAAATGGACGGATTGAGAGTAGTAGTAGTAGTAGTCTTGGCTTTACTACAATTTTTCTTATGTTTTTCAATGGGTTAAAGTTGTTTATGTGTAAGAAAATAGCGACAGTATAATTGTAATAAAGAATAGTTGCGAAACACCCCCACTCTTCCCATGTTAAATACTAATTTCGAAATAATGACGTTAATATTTCAGTGCGCAGGTCAAAATCTGCAAAAGAAGCGATTTGTGTTTATTTGTTTATGTTAATGTTCATGCGCGCATGCGCAACCGGATGTCGTAAACCGGGAAGTCGGTTACATCACTCGTTACAAGGTCATTTGAGTTTTATAGTTATACAGATAATAAATTGTTGTCAGTGGGGAAAACGCATCAATGAATATTATTTTTATGACCAATAACAATCCTGGTTGCACTTGGTTGCAATGGAAAACGTTAACTCTATTAGGATTTTAATGGTGATGCGTGTTATTATTTGTGGTGATGTTTTTTTTAAGTTCGGAAGCATTGGTTTTATTTGCAGGTCAACTATGTAGTTTGGAAATCTGTTATTGATGAGGATTTGCTGTTGTTTCACTCACCTTCAGCCAAAACAAGGCATGTTGCCACTTGGGCGTAAGGGACTACTAATTTGGACCATGCCTATAAAAGCTGTTGAATTACGTTGCATTTCAACTTCTGCATATCAGTACAGTAATGGAAACAGGTAGAAGGAAGGGAATTCTAAAATCTAGCCGGCGTAATAAAGAAGCTAACAGAGTAGAAAACTTTTCGACTTTTAAGGGCATTAACAGTGAAGGGGTATGATTTTGTTGCTAAACGGTTTTGTCATTGATATGTACGTCGAAGAGGGCACAATTGCAATGAGTTCATCATTCCATTAAAATATTTGTAAAACAGACACATAGATGACATATTGCGGCGAAGGGACTGGGGTCGGAGCTTCGTTGACAAAGTTGGACCAATAAGATTGAAAAAAATGTTCGACTTTATCCAAGAGGGGGAGACTAGTGGTAGATGCACCGGCCAAGATGTAGAAACGATACTCCATACATGAGCGATGCAATTCTCTATCTATATAAGAGCCAGATACGTCCAAGGATGGAATACTGTTGCCACATATGGGCAGGAGCTGCTAGAAAGGACTTGTCCTGCCTTGATAGGGTTCAAAATAGACTTCGTGACCTGGTGGGAGATGTCCTTTTCTCTTCGCTGCAACCTCTATCTCACAGAAGAGATGTTGCGAGTTTGTCTCTGCTTTTATCGTTATTTTCATGGAAAGTGTTCGACTGAGCTTCAATCTATGGTCACCCCTCGCCAAACTTTCACAAGAAACTCTAGACTAGCTGAAAACATTATCAATAATTTCCCCCACTCTTTATATGTGCCTAAACCTAAACATAGATTCCATGATCAAAGCTTCTTTCTTAGAATTCCACGTCTGTGGAATTGTCTTCCGTTTTCCTGCTTTCCAGTTGTCTATAATATGGTTTTCTTCAAGTCCAACGTGAACAAGTTTCTGATGAGCCGTTCCACTTAAGTTAACAAATTTACCGAACTTCCATTACTATCGATTACTATATTGTCCTTTTGACTACTCTACACTCTTTAACCCTTATCCTTGAGTGGCCTATCGGCCTTGATAAGTGGTGACGCCTATGTAAAAAAAAATGAGCGAATAGTCCTTTGGAGAGATACAGGATACTCTCAGTATTGAGTAGTTTTCAAATACTATACAAGGAACCCACCTTCTTTACCACAGCTTTCACAATGTCCTAAATGTATTTGTTCTAGTTGATATTTCCCCTGAATGTTAAACCAAGGAGTTTGAAGAAACAATGCTCAGGTAGGGAGTTATTTGCCATGGACATAAGTAGTCGGAGAGACCTATTATAATTGTTAAAGGAGAGAAGCTTAGTCATACTAGCATTAAACGTTACCATAAATTTACGCCCCCATTCCACTACGGTCCGAATGTAATTTTCTAACGATTCAGCCATTGTCTTAAATGTATGTTTATAGTTCTTCCCTCATGCATGTTATAGAGCGTTTTATCAGCAACAAATATACCCATCTCGGACACAATATTATCGGGGAGGTCATTGATTTATATCAGGAATAATAGTGGTCCAAGGATAAACGCCCGAGGCACCCCTACAGTAATTTTATGCTTCTTGGATGAACATCCATAACTGACAACCTGGATGATCCTTTTGTCTAAGAAAGATCTTATATTGAGCACTCGTCCAGTTATACCGTATGGTTAAACTTTCATTAGCAATAAATACCTCCGTCAAACCTAAGCAGCAGCAAAGTCCCATCTCTACACAATAGAGATCCTCCGACGTCAGAAACCTTCTGCTCTAATAGTTTTTTTTATATATGCATCGCCACTTGTCCAGGCCAAGAGGCCACTCGAGGATAAGGCGTAAAGAGTGTATTGTAGAATTGAATAATTCGTAGTAATAGAAATTTGGTAAATTATATGGAATTATATGGAACGGCTCATCAAAAACTTGTTTACGTTGGACTTGAATCATATTGTAGTCAGATGGAAAGCAGGAAAATGGAAGACAATTCCATAGGCGTGCAGTTCTAAGAAAGAAGTTTTGTTCATCGAATCTCCGTTTTTGGTTTAGGCACAGATAAAGAGTGGGAAAATTGTTGATAGTATTTTCTGCTGGACAGGTGTTTCTTGTTAAAGTTTGGCGAATGTGGACCATAGATTGGAGCTCTGTCGTGCACTTTCCATGAAAATAACGATAAAGCACAGACAAACTAGCAACATATCTTCTGTGAGATAGAGGTTGCAGGGAAGAGAAAAAGGGCATCCCATACGAGGCTACAAAGTCTATTTTGAACTCTATCAAGGCAGGATAAGTCCTTTCTAGCAGCTCCTGCCCAGATGTGGCAACAGTACTTCATCATTGGACGTACCTGGCTCTTATATTGATAGAGAATTGCATCAGCAGTGAGATATCTACTGGACCGATAGAAGGCTCCCACCATTTTTCCAGCGGCCTTGGCAACGGATTTAATGTATGTGTTCCATTTAAGATACGGAGTAAAAGTCAAGCCCAGAAGCTTGTCAAAACACACAGAACTGCTAGACTGTTGAGTTTCCTTCCTGTTTCTCAAAATGTACTGACATGCAGAAGTTCAAGTGTAATGTAAACCAACATCTTGCTGCTCAACTCCCTACATAGTATCCCTGCAACATATATTCCAGATAGTACCTCCCTACGTCAACTGGCATTGTGTTTGTTTGGGCTGAAAATGAAAAAAAGAATAACTAAACAGAGATTTTCACGAGTTATTTCCGGATATCAAGAAGATAAGCAGATTTGAATGCTACTTCTATTATTTATGTTTTGTCATTTATTTATTTTATTATTTTTTTTTGGTTTACACAAATAATTAATTAAATTCTAATTACTGTAATTTATTTTACATTCACATCACGCAATAAAATATTGAAATCCGGCTTCAGTAATTGTACGTGAAAATTATTCGGCCGATAAAAATGGAGAGAGATAAGGAAAAGAATGGTGGACGAAAACTGTAAAAATTAGATGCGTATTTTTAAAAATTATATTACACTAGCGGCCATGTCGCTGTTTGGTATACTTGAAACATTTAAATTAAGATTTAACGCACCACATCGTTGTGAACACTAAACTAT
>NC_136519.1:89171273-89173773 GCF_053919585.1 Euprymna scolopes | reverse complement strand
TTCTGGAAGTTCAAAATGTCATTATAGACGGGACAAAAATAGACGGAGAGTCATGGAAGACTAAAAGGATGGGAACAGATTAAAATGACCTGTTCACTTTGAAAGACACGAACAGTCAATCGATTCAAAGGAAACGTTCCTTCCTCACACCTTTGTACATTCAGATCAATCACTTTGGCGTCCCTTTTTGTCCCTAAACACATATTTCTATTCTGCTAGTATATTCATATATATATATATATATATATATATATATATATATATATATATATATATATATACTAGCAGAATATATATATATATATATATATATATATATATATATATATATATATATCCCGCTTTGTTTTTTAAATCAGAGATTTGCTTCTCCTAGAAAGGTTGCCTTCACCAAGACTTACGGGAGCCCTCTCCACCCAAATACACATACACACACACACAAACACACACACACACACAAACACACACCCACACAAATATACACTGTGCTAGTTGGCCGTTGACCCAGAAAAAGAGTTCATTCGCCCTTTGGGATGGGATGACCAGTACCCGCACCAAGCTGGTCTGCAGTTTAATTTGTTGCTGGCTATCTTGCTCTTGCTTGTTGCTGGATCTCAACATTTTGAACCGAGAGAGAGAGAGTTAGCTGTCGTACAAAGCTAAGACTCTGTAACATCATCTTTGTATAGTTACTCCCTCAGGCATGTGGGTTCATGGATTTTAAATGTCTGAGGGAGTGGCACTTGACTGACAAGACGTTGCAATCATCATATATATATATATCTGTATATATATGCTTTCAATTTGTCTTTACAAATGCTGTAACGCGTTCCTACTAGTGATGAGCATGTTTCGACATTCTAGTATTTAGCAAAAAGAGCCTACTTCAGCCACAAACGCTTATATTCGGAAGCGGAATTTTAATATATATATATATATATATATATATATATATATATATATATATATATATATACTTATATCCATATATATATATAAATATATATATATATATATATATATATATATATATATATATATATATATATCCATCGGTCTCGGCCAGACAGAGTTTGCACTCATGAAGAACACTCTTCCGCTGTCTTCTCTTGAAAAAGGACTAATAAGTCCGAAATATATTGAGATTTATAACACCATCGGATACAACAGAAAAAAAAACTTCTGTTGTTTAGAGTTGAAATAATTTTACTCTATTTAAAAAAAAATCTCGCATTGTTCTTGGCTTTAATTCCACCTTATAATTTTCTTCAACAATGCTTCAAGCAAACGACAACCTACTTATATATATATATATATATATACATATATATATATATATATATATATATATATGATTGATATGTAGTTTGCTAGTATCATTGTGTGGGATAGGTGTGTAAAAGAGATTTAGAAGGCTGTCACAATGCGAGGAATGAATTATAGTCGCTGTTGATAAGAGGAGACAAGAACAAGTAACGATTTACAAATCAATCAGTACATACATATATATATATATATATTTTATATATATATATTTATTCAGTTGTATGGTAAGATGTCTTACTTGTAAGTCTATGCGACGTATTCATTATTAATTTCGGAAAACTTTTCCCTTTTCAAATGGTGTGCGTAACAGGTCGATTCAAAGCATGCTGGATGAAGGAAAAATTTTCCGAAATTAATAATGGAATATGTCGCACAGACTTACAAGTAAGATATTTTACCATACAATTGAATAAATATATATATATATATATATATATATATATGTGTGTGTGTGTGTGTGTGTGTATTTATTGATTTATAAATCGCCACTTGTTCTCGTCTCCTCTTACCAATAGCGACTAAATCTTTTTTTACACACACACACACACACACACACACACATATATATATATATATATATATATATGTATATATATGTGTGTGTGTGTGTGTTTGTGTGTCTGTGTGTGTTTTATTTCTCCATCAATATATGCTATATATAGTAAGTTTTAAAAATATATATGGCGATTAAGCTACACTGAATATTCCGCGTTTCATCCACCCTTGTATTCGTAAGGCTTATGCACGAACTCTGTGGTTGTTTATCGTTTTTATATGATCCTCTTCTGTTGAGGATTTAGTTAGCCAATCAGCTTTCTAGTATCCACTGCGCCCTTCCTATCAGCCAATGGGCATGCATTTTATCGAACAAAGGATGTGTTTTAAAATTAGCTTAGTGGTTTAAGGCAGACCTTGTTTTTTGTTTATATATAAATATACACATGTGTACATACATATATGCACATATATATGCATATATATATACATACATATATGTGTGATCGTTTATGTATATTCATGTTTACTTAATTTATTTATTTGTTAATTTTCTATTGTTTTTGTTAGTTTTAAAACTATTTTGTATCGCTATCCTAGAGTAAATTTTATTTTGTGAACACAGTTATTTGCTATTTCTCTTCTACAGTTTAATAGATTTTGGGGTTCTTTAAAGTAC
>NC_136519.1:89163773-89166273 GCF_053919585.1 Euprymna scolopes | reverse complement strand
AAATCAGATATTCTCAGTCGTTGGAAGGACCATTTTGAAACTGTCTTAAACACATAATCTGTTATTGACAGCGATGTTGTGTCCTCTATTCCTCAGAATCCAGATATTCCAGAATTGTCATTGGAACCTGCTTATCAGGAGGTATGGGAATCCATCAAACAAATTGCTTCTGGCAAGTCCCCATCACCAAAGGATCCAATTCCGCCTGAAGTGTACAGGCATGGTGGGCATGTGCTGGTAAAAAAGCTCCATGCTCTTTTTGTAAAGATATGGAAAGCAGGCCGAGTTCCACAGGACTACAAAGATGCCTGCATCAAACATCTCTACAAAAATAAGGGAGTCAAGAATGTCTGTGACAACCATCGGGGGATATCTCTGCTTTCAATTTCAGGAAAGATTCTGGCTAGGCTCATTCTAAACCGAATCATAAATCGTCTCGTTGATAAGGTGTATCCAGAGTCACAGTGTGGGTTTCGGTCGGGTCGCGGCACCATTGACATGATATTTTCCTCACGTCAGGTGGCAGAAAAGGTCCGTGAGAAAAATCAGGAATTGTATATGGTGTTTGTTGACCTGACGAAGGCCTTCGAAACTGTGAATCGCGATGCTCTTTGGCAAGTTTTAAGAAGGCTTGGTATTCCAGAAAACATGCTGAACGTGACCATTTCCTTTCACGAGGGGATGAAGGCCAGTGTTGTCTCAGATGGTATGATGTCTGATTCATTTGATGTTATGAATTGGACCAAATAGGGATGTGTAATGGCGCCAGTGCTCTTTGCGCCCTTCTTTTCACTATTGCTGAAACATGCATTTGATGATTTGGACACTGGTGTCAAGTTTCAATTTCGGTCATCCGGTTGCTTATTTAACCATCCACGGTTTAAGGCCAAGACTCTTCTTCCTACCGAAATTATTCGCGACTTGCTCGTCGCTGACGATCAAAATATCTGGCATTGAATTATTCCTTATTCAATCGCAATTGCGGTGGGCTGGTCATGTATTGAGGATGCACGATGACAGAATTCCAAAAATTGCGATCTACAGTCAATTTGAGGGTGGTAAAAGAATTGTCGGACGTCCTTGGCTAAGGTACAAGGACAAATTGAAGAGTAACTTGTCTGCAGTGAACATACCATACAGTGAACATACCATACAGGAGTGAAGATGAGGTGAATGACTGAAAAGGATGGGGATCAACGTGTTTTGAAGGTCTCCAACTTAAAGGAAACAGAATAAGAGCAAAACGACTAGCAGCCGCACCAATATCTGCAGCATTAAATCCACATTCATGTTCTATTTGTGGCCTTGTCTGAAAGTCCCTTGCTGGACTAAAAAGTCATCAGAGGCAAAAGCATAAATGAGTTTTAGAAATATGGGTTGTCCGAACCTCATACGTCGAAACCAACTGGAGAGTCCATCATATATATATATATATATATATATATATATATATATATATATGTATATATATGTATATATATATATACATACATATATATATATTAATTATTTTTAAAACAGTAATCTAAGTACACGCGTGTTTCAAGTAAACTACATCTCATCAGCGTAGCTTGACTGTTTGTAGAAATCGAACTCCAGACCATGCTTAACACATGGTGATAGATTTCTAGAAACAGTCAAGCTATGCTGATGAGAAGTGGTTACCTTGAAATAGACGTGTACGTATATTACTGTGCTTAAAATAATAAAATAAATAAAATCTTATATATCTGAATAAATTATGGGTGATTTTCTAAGTAAATAAAAAATTAGCTTCCAGCCCAAGCCACTATTTAATCGTATTTATCGTTAAATTAAAAAACAACAACAGCAACAACAGCAACAACAAGAACAACAACACATACACAAACACAAACACAAACCCATATATATATATATATATATATATACATTGAGTAAAATGATTAATAATTTATAATTACAATTCGGCTTCAAAAGGACAAACACACAAACCCATAAACTATACTATCGTTTCAGAGACGATGTCTTTGAACAAGAATTTTATCATTTGATTTTATAAAACAAAGTCTCCTAATAAGCAAAAGAAAAAGCGTTTGGGGTGTTAAAGACACCAAACATTAAACTAGCTTTATTTATGTAAGGCAGAATATATCTGTAAAATATATAAAAATATAAAGAAAAATTCTTACTTATTTTCGTGTTGATAAACCAAATAAACAAAAATAAAAAATAAAGATAAAATCGGGGTAAAATAAAATCAAACGAGGATATCTAAACTATTTTTAATAAAAAACTATATACACCTTTTATTCGCCGGCTTTTAAAGCCTGTAAGTATCTTAATACATCTATTCATTTGCATGTTGTAAAATGTAGTTTATAATAGGTTGAAATGGTGATATATACACACTTCAAAGGAAACGCTGATAAAAATAATATTACCAGTTTAATATCATTGGAAACGTTT
Source organism: Euprymna scolopes (assembly GCF_053919585.1). Lineage (NCBI taxonomy): Eukaryota > Metazoa > Mollusca > Cephalopoda > Sepiida > Sepiolidae > Euprymna > Euprymna scolopes. The sequence goes on along the minus strand of NC_136519.1, from coordinate 89,163,825 downwards.
TATTTGAATTTAAATAAATTATAATTCATATATACAGGGGGATAACTGCCAT
>NC_136519.1:89036273-89158773 GCF_053919585.1 Euprymna scolopes | reverse complement strand
ATAGCGTGTAGCTTTACCATTCACAATAAATAACAATGTCTTGCAAATTCATCGGAATGTTGAATCAGTAGAACAGCATTCTTCTGAAATTCATCGAGATTACCATACTTCAGTGTTCAACAAGTTAACGAACGGATTCTCCTTTGAGCGTATTATGGCTCAACGGTACGTACGCCATGATGATTATTGTCAAGTAGGTGGACATTTTGTCTTGAGTTCGAATAATGCTGTGAGGGGAGATGATACGTGCTTGATAAAATTATGCTTTCATGAATAGAGCCTTGGGCCGAGTGAAGTACGATTTTGTAAAAGGGTATATATCCTATATTTCTCTTTACTATCCATCTATCTGTCTCTCTCTCTTTCTCTCTCTATCTCTCTCTTTCTCTCTCTCTCTATATATATATATATATATATACGGGTTATTTTTATATTCAAAAGTAATTGAATAATGAATTCAACGAGGTTGTTAGATAGTGCTCACTAAAAAGAGCTGATAATACTTGTTTATTGTTATATAAACATGCTCACATCCCGCTGCTACAAATAGCCACTTGTTTCAATCAAACAACAGATATCATCAGGCAGCGACTTGACTATTCAAAAGTTCAATGAATAAAGATAATGATTATTGGAATTTATATATAACGGGTATTCAGAAATGCGGCAAGCATTTTAATCAGTTCCGTGGCAAGAATTTGGCTACAAACAATCCATGGTTGAAAGAGTTGACCTTTGCCGATTCTACCAAACTGCTCCGCCAATTTAGAATCTATAGACTTAGAATTTAAGATTTAGGAAAATTGGGCATAGGTACAAAATTTTCATTCTGACTTGAGACCAAAATAAGAAATGTTAAGGGGTCAAAATTGGAGTGAAAATTTAAAAAAAAATGATCTCTGCAAAATTACTCAGACAAATTTTGGTCTAAACATTTGGAATCTTACTTCAAGTGAATTCACGCGTAGGGCAAGTTATGAATAGTTCTGCTATTTGTATAGTAATAATTTAAAAAAAGATTTTTTTTTAAATGATTCATGCTCCACGACTGAGAATTGAAAACAAAATGTTTAGCTCACGATACACTTTTTCTTTTGACGTTAACAACCTGCGCTATGAAGACATTTTTGCTGCAAGCTTAAAAGTTAAAATATAACCAATAATTATTGCGTTACATATGCATATTCGTAATGTCATCGTTCGAGCTTTACCTCCACATTACATTGTTTTCATTATTACACTTTTGCACAGATTCTCCACAGCGAAAAACACAAATCTGAAGTTGTACCTGGGTTCGAATCCATTCTTATATTAAGAACTAAAAACTGACGGAGGATTTTGATAGGACATTTTTTTATACAAATATATATACGCATACATAAATATACACAGGAAAAAAGAAATTTATAGAAGTATATATATATATATATATATATATATATATATATATATATATTTGTGTGTGTGTGTGTGTGTGTGTGTAAAACTTTTTACCCGAATACGATGTCCAGCATGTTAAAAATATACCATTTGTTGTAAAAATCTAATGGATAAACATCTGAAAATGTTGGTGGGGGCAGGATATTTTTACGGAAACATAAATCGTAAAATTGCCACTCATTAATGAAACAGCTGCAATGGAAAAATCCAGGAAATAAACGAACGTTATAAAAAAGAAAACGTGAGTCTTTGATTTTTGCACTATATATATATATATATATATATATATATATATATATATATATATATATATATATATATATATATATATATATATATATATACCAAGTAAAAGGTATTCAAGATTGATAAGTAATTAATTTAAGTGGGTTATTAAGTTGCTGAAAAAAAAGAACAAGATTTATTTTTTATTAATATTAATAAATTTACGTGATCGCGACACTGACATGCAAATCATTTGAACAAATAGTAAGTGAAAACAAGAAGCCCTCGTCTGGCGACTTAATAAATAGTGGCTCGCAACAGTAAAAAGCACTCCCAACATATATATATATATATATATATATATATATATATATATATATATATATATAATATCAAGTTGAATGTATGTGTGTGTGAGAGGTCACGAATAGATTCCTATATGGTTGACTATTTTAAAAAACTGATAACATATAATAATAGTAGATGTATCAAGACACAGGAATGGGTATGTTTGATCTGGCAGAACGGTGGTTCATTAAAATTGTGGGGTCTACATTCGCGCCTTGTCCACAAACTATGGAAATAAAAAAAAGTTAAAAATTAAAAAAAAAAACGTTTACAAGTGTTTAGATATAGATGTACATAATAATATTTTGATTAGTATGTTTTAACTTAAATGGGGATGGTATAATAAAATGGTGGGGTCTGCGTTCGCGCCTAGTCTCCATAGAAAGTAAATAGGCACACACTTTAATAAAGACTTTTCATATTTATCTGTGTAAGTATACTTTGATAATTATGTTTCAGTTTGAAGAAATATGGTATAATAACATTCTGGGGTGTTCGTTCGCACCTGACCTCCATAGAATGGATGTATGTCACTAAGTTTAACAAAGTTTTTTTAAGATAGATCCACAAAATATTGTGATAAGTGTTTTAGTGTGAACAGGCATGGTATAATAAATTATAGGGTTTATCTATTTTATTTTTACTTTCATCATATTTTGCTTTTGTGTTGGTACCCCCAACTTCGAAGCTATCTTTTTACAACCCTTCCTTTTCATAACCTATCATACTTTCATAAATCAGCGTCCATTTTCTGTAGGCTGTTTTTGAACCCAGTTCACGATGGGTACTTTTGCTAGTATATATATATATATATATATATATATATATATATATATATATAATTTTTAATATATAATTATTCCCTGACGTGTTTCGTCGTCTACGACTATTCAGATTTGCTGAATCCAGCGTGATTTGTAATAGGGATCCCATGATAAGCAGCCAAAACTCTTACCCTTCGTCCACCTCGTTGACTGTTCGAATATCTCGTGATTTAATTAGCTGTTATTTCGTTTTGTTTTTGTGATAAGTCTTGAATAAATTCCATCATTTACTCAAGTGCATTTTGACCTAAATGCGAGTTGAGAATAATTTTTCCTTTAACCAATTTGGTACCCCCACATAGGGAGCGGCATATATATTATTTTTAAAATATAATTATCCACTGACACGTGTTTCGTCGTCAGCCCCCCCCCATATATATATATATATATATATATATGTATGTATGTATATATATACACATTTATATATATATATATATATATATATATCGTTTTTAACTATATTAATATTTATAAATATAATTATTTATTATAATAATTGTTCAATATCTACAAACACTAGTGTTTCATCATCTCTTGTAATCTTCAATGCAGGGTGTTACGATTAACACCAATCGATAGATCCGAACCCAGCAACAGAAGCCATCTCTGGCTTCATTAGCAAGGACCTACTCCTTCGGCTACCGTTAACTGCGAGAATTACGGTTTAATTTTAAACATTTATTTTTTCAACGTCTATCAGCGTGATCTAATCATTATATGATGATCTGCGCATAAGAGCTGAATTGACCGACTTTTTTTTTTTAACTGAAACCAGTTTCTTAAAGGGACTTGCATGATTATTTACTATAATAATTATTAAATAGCCACAGCCATGAGGGTTAATCCTTTCGGTAATCATCAATGCAGGTTATCACGATTAATACCGATCGATAGATTCGAACCCGGCAACAAAAGCAATCTGTATAAATATATCTTTTTTCCTTATACTGTCTGTTTGTCTGTTCGTTCTACTTTTTCTCGGAAACCATTGAATCGATCTGGTTGAATCCTTCTATGGACCTTCGTTAAACTAACGTGCAGCAAACAAAGTATAACGACATCCGTTAGATGTAAAATCAAGAATTAATTTGGATAGGTTGTTATTAGTATTTAACGTAAAATATAAGTGAAACTTACCATATATTAAACCATACTCTTAGCATGAAGCACACATTCATACCCAACAGTAAATAATTTTTGCGTTTAAACTGGGCAAAAGACTAGCGTATTCTATGTTTATATAAGACTTTATAAAAATCGAAAACATCGATGTTATTTTTTTTTATATTAGCTGAAAATGTATTTTCATCGAATTCAGCATCTTATTACCAATCAGCGAAGGAATATCTAAAATTGACATTGCCAGACTTGTTTTTGACGTCGGAACAAAAATACAATTTTTTTCTAAGTGCTTGTAATTTTTTTTTCTCTGCTGATCTTTTTTCTGTTTGTTTCATTAAAATTGTTTAACTTTCTTTTTATCGTAATGAAAAAGAACATAAAAGAATAAAAAGCGACTCGTAAATATGTATTTACGAGGTTCTCAATGTGATGACGAACAATATTCCAAGAGGATTTTAAGCTTCTGGGTTTGACCTTTACTCCTGATCTGAAATGGAACACGTACATCAAGTTGTTGCCAAGGTCGCTGGAATGATGGTGGGATCCTTCTACCGCTCCAGAAGATATCTCACTACTGATGCAATTCTCTATCTATATAAAAGCCAAGTACGTCCAAGAATGGAATACTGTTGCCATATCTGGGCAGGAGCTGCTAAAAACAGCCTATCCTGCCTTGACAGAGTACAAAATAGACTTCGTGGTTTAGTGAGGGATGCCCTTTTCTCTACCCTGCAACCTCTCTCCCACAGAAGAGACGTTGCGAGCCTATCCTTGTTTTATAGTTATTTCTATGGCAGGTGCTCGTCTGAACTCCAATCTCTGGTCCTCCCTCGCCAATTTTTCACGAAAAACACCCGTCTAGCTGAATCCACTGTGAAAAATTTCCCCCACTATATATCTGTGCCTAAATCAAAACGCGGATTCCATGAACAAAGCTTCTTTCTTAGAACTGCACGCCTGTGGAACTCTGTTACGTCTGCCTGCTTCCCTCCGGACTACAACTTGGATGTCTTCAAGTCCAATGTTAACAAATTCCTAATGAACCGCCCCCTTAAGTAAACACTTCATCAAATCTCCACACTAACGTAATGTACTTGCAATAACGCTTATCCCTGAGTGGCTTCCGGGCCTTGATACGTGGTGATCACTGTGTAAAAAAAAAATCTGATGACTTAACAGATCATAGCACATATGAGCTCGTGCGAAACTATGAGCAGCAGCGGATGCTGGCTGGTTTGTGAAGAGATTAGCAGCATTAGTGTAACAAAGACTGTGAACCGGACAAAGTAAGGTTGTTTTGCCTATTGCGACAGGAAGCTATCAAACTCCTGGTGGTCCTTTTAACACGAATTAACATTTCCCATTCTAACAGTGATGATAATGATGAAGCTAAAAAAAAAAATAAATCTGTTTTCTTAAAAGATAATCAAAATGCCTCCCACACCCGCAAGCTGGACCTCAGTTGGGATCATAAAATGAAGATTTTGAATCTATGGAAAAATGCCATTTGAGTTTTATTTGAGGGGCCAACAGGAAATGAAGGCAAGTAGGTGTAACTGTCAAGTGGTTTAAATTATTGGATTGACCGTGAAATCACTTATCCTACCTTATACATATGGTCTTTGGGAAACCCCTCCCACGAGTAATGGTAAAGGGTACAGAGAGAGAGAGAGAGAGAGAGAGAGAGAGAGAGAGAGAGACAAACAGACAGATAGAGGCAGAGACGGAGGTAGAGAAAGAAAGACAAAGCCCCAAATAAAAAGGGTGCATAAACTAGAAGTTATAGATATAATATAAAGACATGTTTAGCCAGTTTGGAAGGATTCGTTGCCGAGGAGAGTTCGTTGACAATCCGGCCGTCGGACAATTCGTCCGACGACCTGGGTGAAAAAGAATTAATTTAACACATTATAATCCTTCACCCAGAAGTCAGTCTGGTTTACCAAGCTTATGAAGGCTCCTGGCTCATGCCCTTACTGAGACTGCACCTGTAACAACGTTGAATAATTAATGTTACTAAAATACCAAATGGTTGGATGTTTTTACTACTATAGTAGGTATCTCACTGCCAATGTAATCCTCTATCTGTATAAGAGCCAAGTACATTCTTAAATGGAGTGTGAACATCTAAGCAGATGCTGCCGGGTTCATCCGACTTTACCTTGATAGCACGCAAAACCGGCTTCAAAGCCCTAACCCTAACCCTAACCCTAACTCAAAACCGGCTTCAAAACCGAGGAAAAGATGTTTTTTCTTTGTCTTCGCTGAAACCATTTTTCTCACATAAAGGATGTTGCGTGCATTGTTTCTATGCTATCGTTATTTTAAAAGCAAATCTTCCTCTAAGCTATAATCTATAGCCCGTCCCCTTGCTAAACGTTCACAAAAACAGTCGACTAGCTAAAACCCCTATGAACAATTTCCAATTACTATCTATGTGTGATTAAAACTAACCGCATATTCCATGAACAAGATTTCTTACCTAGAACTGGTGTGGTTTCTTCGAAGTCGACTTTAAAGTCAATACTAAAGTGCTGAAGTATATAGTTATCCCCTGGTGCAAAATCAGGTGAGCGTTGGCAGACCTTCTGTGTGGCAGCAGGATTCGGCTCAAGTGTCACGCTCCCTGCTTTGTGGCTGACTAAAATATGGTCCTTTTAGCTGCTATCTGAATCTTATTGAGCAGTTTCCTGAAAAAAAAATCAAATTATACCCAATTTCTGCCAGTAGCAATGTCTACACTACCACATAGTATGCAGTAACAATGTCTACACTACCACATAGTATGCAGTAACAATGTCTACACTACCACATAGTATTCAGTAGCAATGGCTACACTACCACATAGTATGCAGTAACAATGTCTACACTACCACATAGTATGCATTAACTCTTATCCTCGAGAATGGTAAACATCTTGAAAAAAATTGTGTTCATGGGAATCCTGCTTAGCGATAGGAAAAACAAAGAAAGTAATTTGCTGTTCTTAAGGAGAGGGCCAAGTTTTAAAATGCTAAATTGATAAATATGTATGTTTCTCCCGCCGTTGTTTTGTAGTGAGGTGCACATTAGGATACATATAACGGCGACTCAGAACGAAGGGTAATAATGACATTTATATACGGAGGGGGAGTGATATCTTTATACGGAGGGGGAATGATATTTATATAAGGAGGGGAGTGATATTTATATAAAGGGGGGGTGACATTTATATACGGAGGGGGAGTGACATTTATACACGGAGGGGGGAGTGACAATTATATACAGAGGGAGAGTGATATTTATGCACGGAAAAGGAGTGACATTTATATACGGAGGGGGAGTTACATTTATATACGGAGGTGGAGTGACATTTATATACGGAGAGGGAGTGACATTTATATACGGAGGGGGAGTTAAATTTATACACGGAAGGGGAGTGATATTTATACACGGAGGGGGAGTTACATTTATATAGGGAGGAGGAGTGACATTTATATACGGAGGGAGAGTGACATTTATATACGGAGGGGGCGTGACATTTATACACGGAGGAGGAGTGCCGTTTATACACGGAGGGGGAATGACATTTATACACGGAGGGGGAGTGATATTTAAATACGGAGAGGGAGTTACATTTATATACGGGTGGGTAGTGACATTTATATACGGAGGGAAGTGACATTTATATACTGAGGAAGAGTAACATTTATACACGTAGGGGGAGCGACATTTATATACGGAGGGGGAGGGGAATTTATATACGGAGGGGTAGTGACATTATATATAGAGAGGGGAGTGACATCTATATAGATGTCACGCACAGTTCATATTAATAACACATAGAAGATGCGAATTCATTATTGAAGGGGTGGCGTAGAAGAGAAGAGAAGAGATCTCCCTGCAAGATCGAGCCAGAGTCAAGCTAAAATTAACATATAAATCGACTCACACAAAGAGCAAAGAGCATAAAACCGGTCGAGCTCTAAAAGGCAAGCGACACATACTATCTGAGTATCTACAGCGACGAACGGACCTCGCTAAAGTGGTGACCCCTCTTCGACAAACACATTATCCGTGTACAAACAAAAACAAAAAAAACATAAATCGACTTAACATCGGAATGACAAATGCCAACTTGCTCCAAAATTTTAATTTTTTTTATTTTTTTTTGCTTCGGACGAACAGATTATTCGTTGTTGTAAGTCCTCACTTAAACGACATTGAATATTTTGCTTTAGTTTTGATAACATTTTCCCTTCAATTAAAAAAATACTACAAAGTAGTACTACAGACGAACAAAGTATTTTTTGTCCTCTTGTGTTAGGCTGTTGAAACTTTATTACTTCAGTCGAAGAAAGTTTTGCAAGATCGTCTAAAAGTTTCCTTTTAGTTTTTCATACGCACATTCTTCTTCTTCTTCTTCTTCTTCTTCTTCTTCTTCTTGCTCGTCCGTCGAAATCGACGATGACCAAGGTATCAATCAATTCGGCGTCAGGGGTTTGTGGGTCCTGAGATGGCTGATGAGGCCAATCCGTGCTCGGCAGACTCTTCCACACTCTGGACACGTGAAGGCGGTATCGGCAGGCTGTGAACCGGCAGCTCTCTCCTTCCTCCTCTTGCGCTTCTGCTGGTCGTGTGTCATGCGTTGATTCTCTGCCCTGTCGGCTCCTAGGCTGATGACGCAACGCCAGGCCGAACGTTTAGCAGCGCGACTCTCCCAAGACTGGGGGCTGATGTCAAAGTCTTTTAGGGACGTTCTCAGACAGTCTTTATATCGTTTCTTTTGGCCCCCTGCATTCCGCTTTCCCTGGCTGAGTTCCCCATAGAAAAGTTGTTTGGGGATTCGGCTGTCGTGCATGCGATAGACATGGCCTGCCCACCGGAGCTGGGTTTTGCGGATTATACACACACACACACACACACACACACACACACACACACACACACACACACACACACACACACACACACACACACACATACTAAAATACAGACGATTTTTTTCTTTTATTATTATTTATTAATTATGGCATTTTATATTTAAACCACTTTTTTTTTGTGTACAAATTTCTCTTGGAGCGCTAGTCCGTAACATTTTCTTTTGCTCATTTGGTCCGTTCATTGTGTTTGTTTTTTCTTTTACACTGAAAAACATTTTTTTTTTGAAATTAAATTAATTTTATCTCTACCGCCATTCGCAGAAGATGTGAAATTATGGTTTGCACAAGTGGAAGCTTTTTGAAATTCACGATGCCCCCCGCCCGCACATAATTAGGTACGCATTTGGTGTTGCTGCATGCCGGCACCATTAGCTAAAACAGTTCGGGATATAATAACTCACCTCAAGGAATGACATACGAAGACTTAAAAAAACAGAGGTACTAAACCTCACCGACTGGCTATTATGGAAGAAGTCATCAGATTAACACGAGTTGGCTGCAGCACGCACATCGGAAAACTCGATGACTGGACGTTCGTTGATTCAACCAACGCATAGGAAACCCGATCAACACGAGCGAGGCACACAGACATAGGTAGAAAATCGCCTGTACTTGGCACCGCAGACTCGCTTGCAAGCCTTTATGCAACTGCCTTCAAACTTATCGCTTAAACTCTGCAGACACACTTGCAAACTAAGAAGCTGCAGATCAACTTTCACTCGCTCAGCAATTTCAACCTCCCCGCTTAGACTCTGCAAATGCTCTAGCAGACTAAGAACACAATTGTGCAGATCCACTTGCACTCAATCATCGCTTTCAAGCTACCAACGAATAGTTGTGCAAATCTGCTGTATTGCACTAACCTGGCTTTTCCTGGTACAATGTTCACACTTGAAAATTCATCCAACGCAACATCTCTTCGTATGTCTCACAACTTCGGACATATTTTTCGAGATTACCTCCCCTGTGTCCTCGTGCATTCAACCCGTCGCGAGAGATATGGATAAATGGACTCATGTATTTATTTCGAAATGAAGCGGTTCGTGGACAGTTGAGCCCTCCCTATCTGGAGCCATTCAAAGTTTTGGCAAGGAAAAAATATTTCAAGCTGAATATAAATGGTCGCACCGAGACGGTTTCTGTGGACAGATTAAATAAATCCCATATTGAGTGCGAAACTACCTTGTTGGATGCGCCTGACACAGACATTTGCAAATCTTTACAGTCACTGATAAAAACAACTGAACAAGCAACTCAACCATACACAACGAGAGAGGGAAGAACAATTCACTGGCCCAGGAAACTCGCAAGAGTTTACTGTACCTAAATTCTACAATCACTTTCTGCTACAGACGCATCAGTGGCGAACGATGGTGATATCACCACAACCGTTCTTGATGGGGAACCCTGTGGCAGAGAAGAGATCTCCCTGCGACATCGCGCGAAAGTTAAGCTTAAATTTACATATAAATCGACTCACACAAAGAACAAAGAGCATAAAACCGGCCGACGTCTAAAAGGCAAACGGCACATGTTATCTGAGTCTCTAACACGACGAACGAACCTTGCTAAAAAGGGAAATGTGTAATACAGTTATTTTATATCGGAGGGGAAGAATCATTACTGATGATGGTGGAGGGGAGGCATAAGCCTTTGGGGAGTTATGCAACAAAGTTCGTAACAGATGATATATAAACACATTTACATTTTCAGTTGTAATGACGACGACGTGACACAGTTTACAAATATGATTCTTTTATTATTCATACCAACTGGATGATTGATGATTATCAGGGATTCAAGCCTTTACGATTACATGGTATCCTCTCCCCTTCTCGCTTCTAAGAGGGCATCGGCTCTCACTAAGTCGCTGTCATACTCTCGTCTCTAAGTCGCTGTCTCTAACTACGACCCCTGTCTCAATATATTGAGAATCTTCTTTCTTGATGACGTCAGAGTCATGCTTCACCCGTGAACTCTATTCCACTGGATTTTACCTATGTATGTCCAAACACACTTTTGGCATACAAAAGAATTCTCAATTTGAATTGTTCAATAACTAACCTATTTGTTAATCATTATTTCTAAACTCGTATTGCCCATTCTGTTAACTGACATATTTAATATCCAGTCGATTTCTAAAAGAATTAACAATCGAGTGGATTCCTAAATTAAATATCTATCTCTGATAAATAATATTTAGCTATTTGGGAAAACAATGAACATCGTTCTGCATTCCTAGGATTTTAATATGTGTTCTCTTTTAACTTTTTTTACTGTGTTCGATTCTAACCTCTTCCAAAAATTATTTTGTTATTGCCTTACTTTAAACACGAATACAGCAAGAAACACGGAGTTATGGGTGAAAGACAAAGGGATTTATTTACAAGGGAATACATGTTTAATAAGAGTTACTCGACCTCTTTTCTTATCCTCTTCCTGTCTTTTTTTCTTCTCTCTCGGCCACATGAGAGGGTCAATACATCTAAAGTATATTTCATCTATGAAGGGATGTTAGTTTATTACATTACATCATCTTTTCAACTTATCTAGTTTAATTACTGGAGTCTGTCTCTTTTCATAACGCTATATTTACATGAAAACCATTCAGACTAATTTACATCAAAATATAAAATATATAATTAATAATACTCCATCGGCAAATATTAAAACAGTTACGATTATAATTAATTTGCAAATTTACATTATGAAAATGTGATAATAAAATTATGTTCTGTATATGAGTTATTTTCTTATGCATACCCAATAGTGTAATACAAGAAGATGGTTCCTAAGATAATGCCTCCAATTTTTATTCCGCCCAAATGGATCAGGGAGGGTTGAGAATTGCATCGCTATAATTATTGAACTCATGCCTTCATAACCTGAAAGTTTGATTCCTCTCTTGCAGATATTGGCTGTGTGAGATCTTAGGAAAACAACCCCTGTCATAGATGAGCGTCGGAAGCAGTGATTCATCACTGAATTCTTGGGACAATGTATAAAAATTAAATTATGCGGTACCAAAAGGTTGCTTGTGTATGTTTGAGAAAAAAATATTGATATCTTTTTACTTCCCTAAATTAAAATAATATCTAGAATTACAAAAACATATCTCGTAAACGTCAATATTATATTTCTTCAAGGTGACACACGCACACACACACGCACACATATGCCAATAAAGAGAGAAAATGAAGGCAGAAAAAACTAAATAAGTACTATATATATATATATATATATATATATATATATATATATATATATATATATATATATATATATATATATATATCATTTATTTTATAAAAGGATACATCAGTTAGAGTTGCTGGGTAAGTGAGAAATTCTTTATATCATGGTATTTCGAAACATAATGCTTCTCATCAGAAGAGTAGAGAAGTTGCAAGGTAACATATTGGGGTTGTGACGTTTAGCGATATGTACATTAAGAGCGAAAAAACGTAAATGTTTATTTTATTCTTTTAACGCAAATTTATCTCTCTCTCTATATATATATATATATATGTATATATATATATATATATATATTATTTTTAAAACATAATTTATAATTATCCACTGACACCTGTTTCGTCGTCCACGACTCAGAGTGGCTGAATCTAGCGAGATTCGAAATCGGCACCTCGTGATAAGAAGCCTAAACCTCTACCACGCGGTTAACCTCGCAGGACTACTAAATGTATCACTTTTACGTAGATATTTTTATTTGTTTTTGTTAGCGACACTTTCTTGAATTAATTCAAGTATTTATACGAAAGTGCATTTGTACCTAAATTCGTGTTGGGAATAATTTTCCCATTGACCAATCTGGTACCCCCTTAATGGGGAGCAGCATATATAAAATAATATATATGCCGCTCCCCATTAAATGACACCGAAACGTATGGAAAGCTTCAGACTGCTTTTAGGCTATCTTGCATGAATCGAACATCAGTATTTGAGGTGCATAAGAGATTAATGGACGGCAGGGAGTTCGTGGGGAAACATGAGAGGTTGCTGAGAGGTTAGGAAGTCAGGACACCAGAGTTGATTTGCCAGATTAAGAATTTCCTGGATAACAACCGTAATGTGTCTATACAGACAATACGTGCATAGTTTGATATCAGTGGGTGAATTATTATGAGTTATTCGCGAGAAATTGCAGATGAAGAAACTTATTGATAAAAGAAACTATATCATATATTTTTTTTATTATTTTTAAAACTGTTTATTTCCAAACTTATAAAACAAACAACATTAATATCAGCTCAGTTATTTGAGGAATTTCAAACAATTGTTATTGCTTTTATGCATAGTTTTTATTACTTAAACATATCATTATATTTCATTATGATAATGCTCGTTCTCCCAGAGCACTAATGACCATGGTTTTATTAGAGAAAATTTAGTTGGGGTATCTTGGCACTAGTCTTCTAATCCAAAGATTATCATTTATTTCGAAGATTACAAAACTATCTGTGATTAACATCATGTGAGATGATTGAACACAATTGTTATTTATTTGCATTAGTCTTGCGTTACTTGAGTGTTTGGAGAAGTGTGCTAAGCAAAAAAAAAGTGGTAGTACGTAGGCAAGCAATTTTGTTTAACGTGAACAAAAAAATAGAGACAATGTCCGTTTGTGAATGCGGTATATTAGGATCTTGGAAGTATGAAAAAACGTCTCTCGAAATCTGAGAAGCCCGATGCAAAAAGCCTTTCGTGGGCATACACAAACGCACGCGCGTATTTTGCCTTTTATAGGTTGGTTAGTTGGTTAGTTTTGCTTTCCGACATATCAATCGTTTTCAGGTTATTTAATGCCGAATGCAGTAATTTTGAAGAAAAACATTTTAATAGTATATATTTGTTTTTTTTTATTTTTTCAAGTCGGTTTCTATTTAACCCATAGTTGGGACCCTAACAGGTACTAACACTCTGCGTCAGAGTGGTCCTGGGAGCAATGATAATTAAAGGTTAGCTCCACACTCCCAAAGCCCGCAAGATGGGGCCTCATCATCGGATATAGTTTAAGGTCATATCGAGGACCAGTGCATTTTATAGATTAGATGATTTTTATACTAAGACATGTGAGACGAAGATGCATGTCAGCAACGCAATAATATATTTTAATATAAAAATTGGCATTGCTTAGGTCACAGAGAATCCAAATCAACGAAACTAGATTTTGAGGCTTCCACGAAGCAATCGATTCATATTTCACATTAAAACCTAAAAAAATAGAAGCGAAGAATTTATAGATTTGCTGACAGATAGGATCACATTAAATAAAGCAAATCTTGTTATTTTTATGAGAAAGGATTTTCAAAAACACAGTTATTCATTTTCAAGCTGAAAATGAATAACCAAATAAAGATTTTCAATACACAGTAATTCATTTTCTAAGCTGAAACTTTAAATCGGCAAAAACTGTTTTACCAACCTAATAAATAGCTGCCATTTTATCATCTAAGAGATTTGTATGTCTGCATTTAAAATCTGTAGAGAAATGAAAAGTGGGTTAGGGTTAGGGTTAAAATACCTACGCTAGGGATAAAACATGAACAATACCAGTCCTAGGGTAGATAAAACAAATAATACATAGAGATGAAAGATTCATCTCCCCTAAGAATAAAACATATATTCAATATCTGCTTTTGTTTTTTTATTGTTTATACGGTCCCGAGCAACGCCGGGTAGCCCTGCTAGTCATATAATATATAAAAGCGAAACGTCTGTGTGTTTGTATGTTTAGGTATAGGGGAACATTCACACAAGAACTATAAACATAGTCTGCAGAATATACTTGATGAGCTAGAGGGGATAAGCTGTTAACAACATTTATTGATAACTTGGATGTTCCGAGTTCGAATACTATTAGTTCTCCACAAAGAATTTCGCATAATGGTTGAAAAAATCGCAGGTACTTTATTTGTTGTATAGGTGGTGTATACATATATAATAGAGGATAAATTATAGAGGCAAAGAGAGACATGAAATGGACAGTTCTTTAAACCCGGAAGGATGATACATTATTGATGAGGGAGACACAGTACAAACACTTTGGTAGGAGTTTTATGTAATGTTTATTATACAGCACGAAGACAAAACACATTACCTTGCGGTTGATGACAAACGGAGACAAAGACTTAGATAAAATTATGAAGACATTTATTTTCCAGCTGATGATTAGAATGATGAGAATCCGATGCTGTGTATATTGTTAACATACGTATTCGTTCTATCTGTGAACATATATATATATATATATATATATATATATATATATATATATATATATATATATATATATATGTATATATACACACATACATATATTATGCTTTGAAATGCATTCAACTGCAAGAGATCTAGCTAATTTGCATATTCTTTCAAAGATTTTTTGAAATTAATTTTGTCTTCACTTCCCTCCTTCGCTTCCTGGAGGAGCTCAGGCCAACTCTATCTTCAGCTCAACCTTAACTCTGACTCCTCGCTGTCCCCAACTGCGACAGAATCTAGTCTAACTTAATTGTATATCCTTATCTATATTACTTTGTTACGTCAGAACGTGACCAGTAATGTGAATGGTATTATATATATATATATATATATATATATATATATATATATATATATATTCTAGCTACCGAAAGAAATGTCGGAGATATCGGGTAAAAGAATCAACTTTTTGCTAAATTACACCGGCATAAGAGATCAAAATTCTCCAGGTACTGTGGAAGTAGTGGACAGGATAAGAGAATAGACTGGTAATTAAATGTTATTACAAAATCAACCCATAACGAATAAGAATATCAGAAACGAATGAAAGAGTTGAGTGACATGACTAGTGAATACAATACAACAAAATTGATGATCAGATGGTAATTACACATAATGAAGGTTAACTTTAAAATCCAGACATAATGAAAATACAACGGAAGTTAACTGATGGAACAAACCTAGAAACAAGCAGTAGTTGTTATCCACACTTAATAACGCGTACATGTATTAGGCCTATAAATCTTAAATGGAAACCGATATCTACAAAACAACAGAACTAACTAAGAATAACGCAGCTAAAATAGAAACTTGCTTTGCATGATGGGGTAGTAAAAAGGTACGAGAGTAGTACCATATGTTGATATGCGTACTGTGAACGAAAGGTTCCTCCTTATGTGTATACGTTTCACTAAATCTCTATGGTTGGTGATTCTTCACTGTTTGAACCCCAATTTATGTTGTTGCGGTCAATTTATTATAATCAAAATGTTCATATGCGGGTGTGTCTGTGTCATACATGTATTTTAGACATACCTTAGTTTCATATGTCGTTGATCTTGGTTCATCTGAAAATCATCTCGTTCTTAGAAGGAAAGGCTGGAACCTGTTTGGACGAATATTCATTCACTTCCAAGAACGTTGGTTGGTTTTATATAGTTTTTATTCACTTTCCAGGTATTGATCGCAGAAGAATGGAAAGTGAATATATGTGATTGAGTGATTAATTCTAGTTCTCCATTCTAAGAATTCAGCCCTCTCCCTGGTAAAGGGGGGCGCTCTGTAAAGCCGTCCGCTCAGTTCAACGTCCAAATTCCAACTTCAATGATCTCCAGCTAACCTGTTCCACGTAACTCACACCTAGATCCTGTCAGTTGATAAGATATTCCGGTAAACTTGTCTATGATATAGTTTTATCATATTCTGGCAGTTTTTATCAATATTCTTCGTATTCATCTCTTGTTTATCTCTTGTTTTCCATGAATTGAAATATTCAGAATATTAAATATGTTCTCTTAGATGTAAACAGAAAATGTGTCCATAAATGTAATAGAAAGAAAAATAGATTTGGGTGTCTCAAATGTAAACATAAAATATTTTCATGAAATACACAAAAATTAAGTAATATATGCTTTGAAATGTATCACAAAATGTTCCCATGAACAGAAATAGCAAAATAAAATGTACACTCTCAAATGTAAAGGCAAAATGTTTCATGAATTTATATAGAAAAATGAATATGTGCTCTTAAATGTAAAACAAAATGTTTCGATGAATTGAATAGCAAGAAAAATAATGCGTGCAAAACGTTTCCATAAAACACAGCAAGAATAATGAATACATGCTATTAAATGTAAGCACATAATATTTCCAGGAATAGAAACAGGACGAAACATGAATGTGTGCTCTTAAATGTAAATACAAATGTTACAAGGAATTGAAATAGCAAAAATTTTTTTTAAAAATGAATATGCTCTATTAAATGTAAACACCACAACGACTCCATAAATTGAAATAGCAAAACAAAACAACAAAAAAATGAACATGTCCTCTCAAATGTAAACACAAAACATTTCTATGAATTAGCATTGAAAGAAAAATAGATATGTGGTCTTAAATGTAAGCACAAACTGTTTCCATAAAGTTAAATAGCGAGAAAAATGAATGTGTGCTCTATAATGGAAACACAATGACATAGCAAGAATGATTATCTGCTCTCAAATATAAACACAAAACGATTCCATAAATTGAGGTAGCAAGAATAATGAATATATGCTCTATAATGAAAACACAAAATGTTTCCATAAATTTTATAACGGGAAAAATTAATGTGCTTTCAAATAAAAACAGAAAAATTTTCCATAAATTGAAATAGCAAGAAAATTGAATATGAGTTCATTGCATAAACATTACATTTTAATCTGTTTCATATATAAGTTGGTTGGTTGTTTTTGTTTTACGGCATATCGATCTTTTTTCAGGTTATTTAATGCCGAATCTAGTTATTTTGAGGAACGACTTTTAATGGAGTATATTTGTTTTGTTTTTTTAAGTCGGATTCTATTTAACCCATAGTTGTGACCCTAACAGGTACTACCACTCTGGGTCAGAGTGGACCTGGGAGCAATGGCAATTAAAGGGTGGCTCCACATTTCCCAAGGCCCGCAAGGTGGGGCTTCACCATCGGATATCGTTTTAGGTCATATCCAGGACCGTTTCATATATAAGGAAAATAAGTATATAACTGGGTAATATAATTTGCGTTATACCTTTGTGAGTAAGAAGTGTACCGGGAGGTAGTAAAGGACATAAGTATCAGACTTTAAATTATAAGCACGTAATCAAAATGAGGGTGACAAAAAATCCCATCGGACTAATGCAGGGTTTACTGAAGTAGCTTCAGACAAGGCACGAAGCTCATTTATGTAAACATCTAAAAATACTACTTTATAGTTCAGAAAGCAACATGCCAATAAACTATTGTTAGTTAATTATTTAAAATCATAGAGCAGCAAACGTAATAACATTGACACAACGGTCCCGGCTGGCTCACCAAAGTTAAGCAACGTTGAACCTAGTCAGTACTAAATGGGTGACCATTTGGGACTTCCAGGTGCTGTATGTGCTCTCCGCTTATATCTGTATTGTTTTGATTCACTTCTTATTGCCAGTGGACTCCAACATTGCCGGTTCAGTGGTCTGGTTGCGGATTTCGCAACCCTTGTCTCACACATACACGCGCCGCTGCTGACAATACAGGGGGTATCCATTGTATTTCGAGACTGAACGGAGGTATCAAAACTAGCAGACCGCAATTTATCTATGTTGGACAAGTTACTAGAGATCCCGGCGAAAGGCATACAGAACTGACAAAAAATGGTAGCATTTGAGATAAGGCGCAGAACATGGCCATAAAACAAATCTAAAGCGGAGAATGTAAGTTATACTATGCACATACTGTTACAGCTTGGAAGAACTAACCCTTATTTTAACCGTAAAATGTGATCAAAACCTTAAACATTAACCTCAAACTCTAACTCCAAACCATAACGTCAACTATACTATCCTTTTGCTGAAAAAGAATAATGATAATACGAAAGAAAAAAGATTTCTACTCATTTACGCAAATAACAAAACAATAATCATTCAACTTACGCTAGTTTGTTATATTTTATACTACAAAATGCGCCAGGCTTTGTCCGGTAATAAACGTACCGTAAAATTCTTATGAATAAAAAAATAAAAAAAATAAAAACTAAGAAAAAAAAACTGTGCATTCGACTCTCATGTCTTTTTTTCTAAACAGATCACTTAAAATAACAACACTCCAGCTGAGATTGAAACCAACACCTTAAGACAGTAAATCAAGTGCGATAACAATTAGACCAGCTTACCACGTTCTTAAAAAAATGTGTTTACAAACCACATGGAACCGTTGGGAAACAGATAAAAATCCTATGACTACCAAGTAGAACTTTCTTAATTTTGACTCCTTAGAATTCATTTTATCCACGATAAAAACCCATTAAAATTTTTCCATATGTCTAAATATCCTGTATACCAAATTTCAAGTTTCTAAATCAAAAGTTCCTAGTGTATATAGGTTAAGAATGTCCATACCAATTCATTCTCACCGTATTTTATTACTAATTTATTATAATTTCTTAGTCCATGGATGTTATTTTCTGTATCCTAGCGTTCTTTTGAAAGATTTGTTCGGCGGTGGTCGGCATAATATGGCGGTTTCCGTCAGGGGTCCGGCAAACCTGAGCGGGTATTAACAAAAATACGGTTCACAATATAAATGCGTACCAAATGATGTGGTGATCCTGGATATGGCCTTAAACTATATCCAAGGGTGAGGCCTCAGATTGCGGGGTTTGGGGAGTGATGAACCACCCTTTAATTTCCATTGCTCCCAGGTCCACTCTGACCCGGAGTGGTAGTACCTGTTAGGGTCCCAACTATGGGGTTTAATTGAAACCGACTTGAAATAAAAAAAAAACGAATATATTCTATTAAAAAGTTGTTCTTCAAAACCACTTGATTCGGCATTAAATAACCTGAAAAGGGTTCGTATGCCGTAAGAGAAAAACAGCCAACCAACCAAATGTTATGGATGAGAGCTTGACAAATATAGCAATCACCGTATAATGCACTCGAGAATGAAAATTAATGAGATGAAATAATTGCCCAAAATCGAATTCCAGTCTTTCATACATATTTTATGAGTTTAATGTTTTTATTATTGGCAATGGTTTTCTGGGCTATTTCAGTTTCTGGATACATTTTGTGTTTAGATTTGAGAGCACACATGCATTATTCTTGCTATTTAAATTTATGGAAACATTTTTGTTAACATTTGAGATACGGAATAATCACGTTGAGAAATCGGTTCTCGCTGGATCACCTAAGTTAAGCAACATTGATCTTCGCTAGGACAAGATGGGTAACCATTTGGAAAGGTAAGGCGCTGTAGTTACCGCTAGGTAAAAAAAAAATACCAAGTTCAGAAACTGGCGCGGTCTACCCTTCTCTCGAAGGTAGATGGGCAGCTCTTAAGCCGTGATAGGCACCCCATCTAGTGATGGCGTCACGATGAAACATACCCTTGATAGCTCTGAAGAAGCATCAAGTATTAAGCTACCGACAAGATTTGAATTACACTACAAACTTGTGTAGTGAGTTCAATCTCAGATGTGGTCGCTCTAATCTGGTTTTCTCCAATGTCTCATTCGTTAAAATTGTTTTTAGAAATACATTAGGAACTTACGAGAGTAACCATTTCAGGATATCTTCTCCTTTTCATCCCCGCCTCTATTTCTATTCCTCCACTATTTTCAAGACTTAAAGTCAACTTCGGATAAATGTAAATAAGTGTTAAATTTCCCGTTAGATAACACCATGATATCCGGTAAAGACGGAACTTGGGAAGGATTTGAATGATTAAACCGACGTCTAAACAAGGAAGATTTTATTTATAAATTAGCCTTGAAAATGGTTATGTTATAATAAACTGAGAAGCAATCCCGCGGTATTGTCTTCCACAGCCGCGTAGTTTTAGGAGAGAAAATTTGCTTCTTGGATTTCATTTAGTTTTAAGCACACATAGAGAGAATAGAAATCGTTGCAGATAAAAAATGATAGATAGAAACTCAGTCAAGTGCATTGAAAATAATGTAGCAGATCTATTTTCTCTTGTAAATCAATATCCCCCTCGATGAGTGATTCAATCACAATATGACCAATCCGCTGACTGATTGACTTAGCTGTTCTCTAACGAATTTCTGTAGCTAATTTTCGAAAAAGATTATCAGTTAGCTAAGAGAACTAAATCAGCAGAAAAATCAGACACCCTCTTTATCTCTCGTTCTTGTCGACTTAGCATTATAACCTTGACGATTTTCAGAGGAAACTATCGCTGGTAACCTGGGACTACACAAAGAGAGGCTTTCTGTGACACAGACCAAAATAATATTCTTTTTCTATCAATCAGAACAGTTCAACTTTCTAACTTTCTTCCGTCAATATGAACCGGTTCGCTGTTTTGATGAAAAAAAGGAGTTTTGTTATGTGTTCCGTGCATTTATATTTCAACCATTAATTATTAGATTAGGGGTGTTAGCAAACCCCCTAAAATAATGATATAACAGACTCTGCTGTTTTGTCTCTCTTTGTTTCTCACATATTCAGAAATTATCGAATGTAATGAATCAAAATGCCGAACTAATGATCACCCTTAACGTAAATTATCTTGGCCCGAATCAAAGTGTAATCAAGGTCTGTTCTAAAAATACAACCTTCCATTGGATAAGGCTTAGTGTTAAATTGGTTCATTATCGAAAATATTGGCGACAAAACTGTGATTAAGTCTAATAAGAGATGTTCCCTCGTACAGTTAAGCACTTTGTATCAGATGCGTCGTGAATATTGACCCACGTACGACCATCTTATTATTGTTTATTTGAATAAACGTTTCTAGTTTCGCATAATGAAGAAGTTATCATTCTTAATTAAGAGGATTTCAAATTATGGTATTCCGGTATATATCTCGAGAGATTTAATGCTTGCATTACCTCCCTTGTTTTCAATATTTTTCCAACAGGGATTCTGTATTATAATTAGGGCTATGACAACTGTATATTCTTATCATTGTTTCGTCGTATATATCCGACACAGTTAGACACAGTTAATCAAGCGAGAACCACATCACTCTATATAAAAGCATATACAATATCAACGGATACACACTCGAGTGTCTAAACAATGAAAAGAATATGCTGCTGTCCTGACCTTTATTATAATGCATACTATGCAATATTATATAACTAGCGGGGGTACCCGGCGTTTCCCGAGTGTTTGTTTCCGGGACGGGGGGGAGTTTTAAAAATGTTATGCTAGGTAAGTAGGAAGGATCAGACCCGGAGTCATGAGTAAAAGTAGGAAAATAAAGTGTGAAAAAAAACAAACAAAAAAAAACATCTGCAACGTTAACAGTTCGGCCACCAAGAAAAGTCCATTCCAGTTGTTTAGGAAAAAAAAAACGACTACGGTAGGTCGGCGTGAACGTGAAAATATAATGTGAATTGTCCAGCACGCTAACCACTACGCCACAGAGCACTGCAGCTTAGTTTAGTGATTTTAAATAACTTCACATGAAAGAACTACGAAGCCAAACCGGTGTTCTCTTCTCAACTGTTCCTTGTGAACAATCCCCAAACGGTGTTAAGTGGTGGCAGGGGAGGAGGAATTTATTAGAGAGAAAATATTTTACCACTTCCATTGATCTTAACCGATTTTGGCTGTGACTTCTCAGCAGAAAAAGTATAGAAATCTAAGATTATCGAGGAATTTGAGAAATAATAAGCCTATAACACACCTCAGATATTGTTCTGTCGTTTGTGCATATTATATTTGCATGAAATATCTTGATTTCTAATCCTATTAATGTCAAAATCAGACGGGAAAAATGAGTTCATTTTATTTATATAGAGAAGAAGATTATTTATTATTTATTATTAATATTTTCCTGTGAACAAATTGTGTCCTCTATTTAGAAAACGTGTACTATTTATTTCTTGTAACTCTTAACTTTCTTTTATAATTGAAACATTCTTAAAAGTAAACAAACATATTTTTTTATAGAAAAGTATCTTTACACTCGGAACTACTTAGAATAATAATAAAAATATTACTACTCCTCTTCCTCCTCCTTTTTCTCCTCCTCTTCCTACTACTAATAATCAAACTCCTAAGAAATTTCTTCACCCAATTTTGCAAAAGATATGAGATAATAATAATTATAGCTATCAGGACCTATGGAAATTCAACAGTGGGCTCATTCATATGTAATATATTGATGCTGGCTTTCTGTGGATGTTCAGCGTACATGGAGACATCCTGATATCATTGTAACTCATTTGTTAATACAGCAAAAGTATTTATAGAAAGCTAGCAGGGACGCTTGACGTAAGCCGGTCTTAAAGTACACTAAAATATTCTATTTGTATAAAAGCATATTTCGTATATATTATTACATAGTTAATGTTCTATCGATTCGTATATATTATAAGGTTGTGATTTAAAAAAATAAAAACATATATCCATATGACGAAGGTGCATCAGCCGAAACCAAAACTTATGAATAAATATATATATATATATATATATACATACATACATATATATATATATATATATATATATATATATATATATATATATGTGTGTGTGTGTGTGTGTGTGTGTGACTTGACTGCCATCAGCTATAATCGAAACCGAAACCAAAGCTTATGAAGAATTCTTGTAACATTATTTATTACAAGAAGTGGAAGGTCATATAGAATATAAATTTCACCTGTCTGTTTACATATATGTATGTATGTATGTATGTAACTTTTAGCAGAAGCAACGGATTTTCACAAGATCGGTATCATTTGTAAGTTCAACGCTTTGGACTACAAATATCGAAAAATTATCTAAAAACTTTAATTCCTTCAACCTCGACTGGACACTTTTCTACAGATGGGGTCGCTTTTTTTGGCCGATATTTTCGAGGGTCATCCCCTTTTCTCGATTGACTAGCCTTAATTACAACAATCGTCATTTCTGGTTTGGCGATGGCCGCAACAGCAAAGGCATCTGGTTTTCTTTTTTCTCGCGTTCTTTTCCTCCTCCGCGGTACGGCTTCGAGCCCTCATGCCTACTACCACTTTTTTCTCCTCACACCTCCAAACACCCGAGCAACGCCGGGAACCCAGGCTAAATGAGAGGTATAAGGACCTTTAAAAGGGGCTAAATATGGCCGATTTAGCTAAAGAGAGTCAAAAAGTCCCTAAGAATCAACATAGGTTGTCAAAAAGGGGCTTAATTTGAGTTATAGATGGAAAATTACCAAATAATGAAATGTTTTCTTTCTGTAACAATGCAATGGCATCTTTAAATAGACACGATAACATTGCATTGCATTGTGAATTTTATTGAACTTTGCTTTCTTTTTCAGTTAGTAAAATGCAATGAACATGGCTGGTATAGCAGGGCAGATTGACGAAGATTATAATTACGACGATTGGACTTATCTTCTGCTTGATTCTCTTCCAACTGAGGCTGAATGTGTTCAAGCTGTGCAACATCATGCTGCCAAATATGGTACCACGACACAGAAAAATCATATTCACCAGTTCTCCTTGCGATTACTACAATTGTGGCAGAAAGCCTTTGGAAGCGATGTTCGTTATGTTATTATGTTTACCTGAGATAAAACATAAACTTGATCGATCGCTAAAAATTTACGACAAAGATGTCTACAAAGCAAAGGGTTCCAGAGTGTGAATATGATTAAATAGAAACGAGAGCCCCATGTCCTTCTCAATATACTTTCAAAACATGTGAATCCTGATGAATTTGATGTACATGAACGAAGATTCTTTGTCGATCAAAAGTCTCTCTCTCGCAAATGGCTCATTTACACTTTCCACATCGATATGGAACATGAACGGTTTCTGGCAGAGCAAGAACTGCACAATCGTTTGGATTTGGACGATGATCACTTTGAAGTGGAGAATATAAGTGACCAATTGCCAGAGCATGATACCTCAAACAATTTGAACTACTCATTAAACAGATCGGGTACAATCCGTAGCACTGTCCCATGTACCGAGATCGCCACCCAAACACATGTCACTTACAATCTGCGAAGTGGTGCACGGAATTTCCAGGAGTCAATCAAAATAGCTCTAGCAAATTCCAGATGCTGATAGTATGTACGATGAACTGCATCGATCTGGAGATTCTACATCTGCTGTGCTCGTCAATACTGATCAGGAGGACGACGTTGAGTTGAACGGACCATGCATTGCCATCTGGGATACGCAGAAAGGCCGAGAGTGGTTTGTTGGTATGACACGGGAGAACATTGGGATTGATGAATGCATTGTAGAATATTTGGAACCACTTCCCAACGACAATAGAAAGAAAACATGGCAGTATCCTTCCCGAATTGAAGAGCAGAATACATTGAAAATTCAATTTTTGTCGTGCAATGTCATTGGTGCATGGAACTTGACAAGACGAAAACCAGTATTTGTGCTAGAGAATAATGATGTGATTGACGAGCTCTTTAATGCATTATATAGATATTTTACTGTTGAATGATTTTAAAGTAATGTGAAGTGAAGCTGTGTCTTAAATAACAAAATAATTCCTTTGCTAATTACTCATACCTTTTATCAAGTTATTCAATATATTGGTTACAAATCGAGAAATAGCGAATCGAGGGCCATTTTCATCAATTTTGGGTAACTATGAGAACAATATGAATTCAGACTCTTCTTGGACAGCATTTTATTGACATTCAATGTTCAATTTACAATTGATTACTTTCTGAGAAGTTGATGTAGTAAAGTTACGATGTTTCTAAAAAGTATCATTGATGAATGAACTATTATTCATATGTTATGTACCGTAAAACGTAATTTTGTCATTTTTGGATTGTTTTGACCCTTTTTACATCCCCCAAAGATCTCTAAATACCCTAAATACAAATAGATAAGATAACAGGCTGGTTATTTCAGTCTTCCAACTGTAAAAATCCATACAGGAGTGTTTATAGGAGCCCGATGAGATATACTACCTGCATTTTGGGGATTATCCGTGATTTTCGTTCATTTTTGGCTAATTTTTGGGTAAATTTGACCCATTTTGGACCCTTAAGATACCTTGAAAAGCCCTATATAAGTGGGATAGCCAGTGAGAATGTTAGATTTAATGATATAGAGCCATTTATGGTCAAAAATTGCACCCTGTGTTGCTTGGGAGGTGCATTTTGGAAAATCCGTGATTTCCAACCATTTTTGGCTTATTTTGGGGTAATTTTGACCCATTTTGGACTCTAAGATACCCTAAAAAACCCTATACTTGTGGGATAGCCAATGGGAATGTTAGATTTAATGATACAAATGCATTTATAGTCAAAAAATGCACCCGGTGGCTTTCAATAAATGATTAAGTGTGTTCGGGGGCGAAATTTGGGCCATTTTCACGCGTCGACGCGGTCAAATCACGTTTGGGGCCAGCGACCCTCCAATTTTCACCCGTTTTGAAAAAATCACTTTATTTACATAATTTACCAAATCACTTTATTTACATCTATTTGCATATAAATGAAGGTAATAAGCCACTTTTGGCATTTATTTGAAAAATTTTGTTTCTATAGCCTGCCCCTAGTCACCATAGTACGAGCCCTGAGCCGGATCCTAGCCACTACGTCAGTTTAATCGGCACGCGTTCGGTAGTTGAATTTGCTTGATAAAGCGTATTAAATACCAAACATTGTGATAAAATTTCGATTCCAATATTATGTTTAGAATACTATGGGATTTTCATTGCGCAGACTTCTTAATTGCTTTATCCTTTAATTAGGTATTTTATTTCTCCCAGTTCTCTCTTACGTTTGGTTAACCGTTGCTTCAACAGTGACCCCTAAGTCCTCTACTTGTCTGGTGTTTTAACAGGATTTTGATTACGTTTCTAATCTAATGTCTTTTTCATAGAATCTGTTCTGAATTGAATTGATTTTTTTCTTCTAATCAAGAGGACTTCTTGCTTTTAGAATTTATTTACATTTTCCTTCATTCAGAACCAACTATATAAGGTATAAGGTTATATATAAGGTTAATTCTGCTTTTTGATAAAACAAATAAATAAAGACAGCCATTTTGTTAACGAATGAAATGATTTCAATTTACAGTTAAAATCAATTGAAAAGGTGTTATTTGTTAATCATTAAAACAAGTCATTAAAACAAGTAATATTTTGGCGTCTATTCTGTTTGATTAAAATATATTCACGCAAGTCTTAAGAAAATAAGCAATATCTAACTCAGCAGAAAAAAAACAACAAATTAACCAACTTTAGAAGAAAATGAAGAAATATGAGCATGATTACAAAATCCGGAAATTCAAATATTTGTCATTTTGTTACGCCATCTTCTAATGAGTGAAGGGCGGAATAAATTCAAAAATTGACATAATAATTACATGAATGATCCTGCTCTACGAAACAGATGCTCTCAATAATTAAGCATTTCAACTTACTAAACAAATAAACAGTAAGATGGTCAACATCCTAAAATGTTTAATATAATATTTTTTTCATTTTTTTGTATATACACAGTTTGATTGAAACATAAACTCACAAGTCTGTGCGCAAATCAGCTTTGGTTTAATAAAACTACTGCATATCTCTAAATACCATCTATACCTTTAATATTGCAAATCCAACGTCAATCTCTGATTCATTTCACTTAGGAAAAGACGATGACTTTGTATGACAAGAAAAAATAAACATTCAATTTCTAATCTCTATTGATTTATACGAAATAACATCGACTTTTTTTCCTTTTTGTCATGTGTCAAAATGGCGGGAAAACCCACCGATTAAAATGGAGATTTCTTTTGCCCATTGAAATTATTATTTCATTTCTCTATTGACAATGATTATAAACGGAGAAAAAGCGAGCGATAAAGAGAGAGAGAGAGAGAGGGAGATAGAGAGTAAGATAAAGTAAGAGAAGAATAAAGAGAAAGAGATAAAAATAGAGAGACTACTAGTGACAGAAAAGCAGAGATTAATTAAGAAGAAAAACAATACATAATTCTACACATGTAAGCTTAGTATTATTGTTCCCTGGTCTTATCTTTCGTAACCGATGAAAAAGTGGTGCAGAATTAATCTTAAGTATCCTTTTACTCTCTCTCTCTCTCTCTCTCTCTCTATATATATATATATATATATATAGAGAGAGAGAGAGAGAGAGAGAGAGAGAGAAATATATTTTATAAAGCTCCCCTCTTTGGTAGAGCACTCTCGTAAATTATCTTACTCGCTACTTAATTTAGCTGAAATAATGCGAAGCTCGCGATTTGTTTACAAACAAACGTTTGAGCCCTCTACGAGTAGCGTACGGATGTTTATTTAAATAATCGTTCGGACAGGTTAATTTCGGCCACTGATTCCGTAGTCAAGGGGTAGAACTGCCGACTGTCATCACGACGGTTCTTAGTTCGATCCTCGGCTTGGGAGAGGTGTTAGTCTAGCGGCACGGATGAGTTGTGAAACAACGAAACAGGTCTGTATGTCGATGACTAAAATATATTTTATATATATATATATATATAATATATATATGTGTATATATAGAGAGAGAGGGAGAGAGAGAGTAGTTTGCTTGAAGCATTGTGTGGGATAGCTATGTCGTAGAGATTTAGAATGTTATCACAATGCGAGGAATGAGATATAGTCGGTGTTGGTGAGAGAAGACGATAATAAGTGGCGATTTACAAATCAATAAGTACATAGATATATGTCTATATATACATATATTTATTCAGTTGTATTAAATACAAATGTCTTAGTTTTTATGTCTGTGACAATATCCATAATATATTTCGGGGAAAATTTCCCCTTTTCCAGTGGTGGGCGTGACAGATAGATTCAAAACATGCTAGATGATGGAGCGGAAAATAAAGTGAATTGCTGTGCGGAGCCTCGGAGCAAATGCAAGGTGGGGGTTTATATATATGGCGTGTTTTAGCTAATTAACATATTTTTTGTTCGTTTTTTTCTATAAATTTGTTTATATATATATATATATATATATATATATATATATATATATATATATGTGTGTGTGTGTGTGTGTGTGTGTGTGTGTGTGGCATCCGTCAGTCGAAACGACTATGGATCAGCGCCGTATTAATATGTTGCCTGTATGCATCCTTTTGTGTGACTGTAGAGACCAATTCTTGAGTTGCATAGTCTGCCACAGCCTTGACATACGAAGGTTGTTATGCAATTTGCCGCTTCGTCCGGCTGTTCCGCCTGTACACTCGGTCTTCTCCTAGCTCTCTTTGCAGCATTTTCAACATGGAGGGTCCTCTCTCTGATGATAATCCCCTGGCGTATCATTTTCCTCCAGGCAGTTCTGTAAGCTGCAGAGGCTTCCCATGTATTCCTGTCCACCGAGAGAGCCTTCATGTTACGCTTGCAGACATCCCTGTAGCGAAGATGGGGGCGCCCCCCCCCTTTTTCTTGAGCCTGAGGCAAGCTCGCCATAGAGAAGGTCTTTAGGGATGCGCCCATCATCCATCCTGCGCACATGGCCCAGCCAGCGAAGACGTCGCTCACGCAGTAGGGAGTAAATGGATGGGATGCCCGCTCTCTGCAGAACATCAGTATTACTCACTCTGTCCTGCCATGTGATACCAAGTATCCTACGTATACACTTCATATGGAAGACCTGGAGTTTCCTCTCTTGTGTTGAGTATGTAGTCCAGGATTCACTCCCATATAGTAGAACACTGAGGATGCACGCTCTGTAGACGGTCATCTTGGTGGAGGTGGTAAGGTGCCTGTTTTCCCAGACTCTTTCAGTTAGTTTAAAGAGAGTTGTAGATGCCTTTCCAATCCTTTTGTTTAGCTCTACGTCAAATGAGAGGGTGTCTGAAGCAGTGGAGCCTAAATATTGAAACTGGCGTACAACCTTTAGTGGTGTGCCTTGGATTGTGATGCTGGGTGGGGAGGCAGTTGCTTGTCCCATGACTTGGGGTTTCTTCTGGCTGATGGTGAGACCGAACAGGCTGCAAGCATTAGCAAACCTGGTTTGCTAATATATATATATATATATATATATATATATATATATATATATATATATATATATATATATATTAGTTATAACTTGTTTTTGCGTAAGCTATTTTTTATTTTGTATATTCTATGTCTATTTCGTTGTCTTTATTTTTTTCTGCTACTATGTATTATTCACTTATTAGTTCGATTTATTATTGTTTAGTGGAATGACCTGGTGTATCTAGGTCACACAAGTCGCTAGCAGGCTTGGAAGGGTAAACGTTTGAAGGCGAGAAGTAGAAGGAGGATGTGAAAGAGGAGGGACGGGGAGGGTGTGTGCGGGATGGGGATGCTCTTAGCCGACAATTTTGGGTCTAAACAGTTCAAATTTTAGATATAGGTTCCGTGAACATGGATCTAACATAGTAACTTGATTTAAGCCCAAAGAAATAAATTTTAAGGAGTATAATAGGGGGCAAAGTTAAAAAAAATTGACCGCTTTTTTTTCTTTCTTTTTGCTCAACATACACCACCAAATACCCGGACAAGGGCGGGCACTTATGCTAGTTTATATATATATATATATATATATATATATATATATATATATATATATATATATATATATATATATATATACTAAATTAGGATATATATACATATACATATATAGTCATGTATATGCATGCATACATATATGTATGTTTATGCATACACACACATATATTATTAAATATTATTAAGTCAAACTAATAATATTTAATAATAACATATAAATAAATACTTTCCATAAAAAAAGGGCGCTTCATTAATATGTATGTATATGAATAACAAAAACAGCTTACAGTTCTATAAAAAAAAAAAACGCTAAGGTATCAGAAAAAATAAATAAAAAAAAACATCCGCGTTCCAAAGTTGTTAATATTGCTAAAAACCGCCAAGAAAAAATCTTATATATATATATATATATATATATATATATATATATATATATATATATATATATATATATATATATATATATATATATATATACTTCAAAAATGGTGTGCTAGGAAACCCTTAATCCAGGGAGTTTCAAAGTTTTCATCAGAAGAAAAACTGTAAGGAACATAACCAGGTAGTCACGCTAAAAATTAGCATTTCTATGTAGTTGATGGTTATTGCATAGGATTAAACTGAAAGTTTTATGGGTTTCAGTCACGAAATTATATATATTTATTACACAAGAATCACCACTTATCAAGGTCCAATACCACACGAGGATAAGGATTAATGGGTATACATTAGTCAATGTTATTATATCGCAGTAAACATAAGTAGTGGTGATATTGTTAATTGGATTACATAGGGAGACGGTTTATCAAGAACTAGTTTACGTTGGACCTGAAGACAATCACATTGTAGTCAGCGTGAAAGAAGGCAATCGGAAGAGTGTTCCATAAGCGTGCAGTTCTAAGAAAGAATCTTTGTTCATTGAATCTACATTTAGGTTTAGGTACAGATAAAGAGTGTGGGAATTTATTGATAGTGGTTTTGGCTAGACGAGTGTTTTTAGTGAAACTTTGGCAAGGGGGGCCCATAGATTGAAGCTCAGCTGAGCACTTTCCATGAAAATAACGATAAAGCAGAGACGGGCACGGAAGTCTCTTCTGTGAGAAAGAGGTTGCAGGGAATATAACAGGGCATCTCCTACTAAGCTACGAAGTCT
Source organism: Euprymna scolopes (assembly GCF_053919585.1). Classification (NCBI taxonomy): domain Eukaryota; kingdom Metazoa; phylum Mollusca; class Cephalopoda; order Sepiida; family Sepiolidae; genus Euprymna; species Euprymna scolopes. Next base: position 89,127,265 of record NC_136519.1, on the reverse strand, counting down.
CTTTGTGGGTGATACTCTCTCTCTATATTGAAAGTTATAAAAAATATATCTGGCAAATTAGCTACACAATAATCCGCGTTTCATTATCGTGACGAATTCTTACGAGAATGAAACGTGGAATATTCTGTGTAGCAAAATTGGCATATACATTTTCATAACTTACTACCTAGCTCTACCTATATATTGAGCATTATTGAAGTAAGTACTGAAAATTTACGCATAACATATATATATGTATGTATATATATATATATAAATATATATATATATATATATATTTATGCACACACACAATTAAGTCATGGGTCATGTCCTGTGGAATGGATATATATTCGGTTGAAGTAGCGGAGTGGCTCTGAGACTAATAATCGATTAATGATCAAAATGATCCAATGAGTGTTCCAGTTGAAAATTTATATATGTATTTTTCAAATGTACTTATCTCATTTGGGACAGAATAACTCGGATTCATTTTATATATATATATATATATATATATATATATATATATATATATATTTATATACGCTTACAAATAAATACTGGGAACTCAAGGAAAGCGGACATTCGCCTGTAGTCGAATGGAAAATAATAAGAAAAGTTACCACATGTAGAGACCTAGACGACTCTTGTAGATTATGCCCCCATGAAAACTTTGCTATCCTGTACTTTAAAGAACCCCAACATCTATTAAACTGTAGAAGAGAAATAGCGAGCAACTGTGTTCACAAGTTAAATTTACTCTTGGATAGCGATACAAAATAATTTTAAAACTAGCGAAAGCAATAGAAAAAAAAACAAATAAATAAATTAAATAGGCATGAATATACATAAACTATCACACAAGTATGTATATATATATGTGTACACACACACACACACACACATATATATATATATATATATATATATATAAACTAACATAAAAAAAACTAACCTAGATTTAAAACATGTCAAGAAACTAGATATCCAGGCTAAATAGAGCACACACAAAGGAACAGGTCAACCAGAAGTCAAATAGGCCTTTGTCCGGTAAGTGCATGTTTATTGGCTTATAGGAAGGGCGCGGTGGATACTAGAAATCTGATTGGCTAACTAAAATCTCAATAAAAGCTGCATATATAAAAAAGACAGACAGTCACAAAATTCGAGCATAAGCCTGAAGGGTCCTTGAGTGGATGAAATGGGGAATATTCAATTTAGCTTAATCGCCATATACATTTTATAACTTACTATATATATATATATATATATATATATATATATATATATAATTTGTAATTTATAACATATATATGGCGATATGTAGCTTTATCGGCATATATATTTTATAAATTACTAACAAGATCTACCGGCGTGTTGAGCACTTTTGAATTAAATACTTAAAGTTTACGCATAAATCTATACTTTCGTATATTAATTTTATGTGAGTAAATTAAGTAGTTATATATATATATATATATATTTATTTATATATATAAATATATTCATATATATATATATATATATATATATATATTTATATATACATATTTAAAGTTTTTATATTAAGGCCGCATTTTTTCATTCAAGTAAATATTATTAAATGCAACACAGACACTTCGCTTTATGATTTATTTTTTTTAATAATTTTTAGATATTCCGTATAATCTTTTTTATAACAAAATTAAAAATGATTGTAAAAGTTCCATAATTGCTGTTGCAACGTGCGCTTTCGATTCGTCCACGAATCATTATCAGGTGTTGAAGTAAAAATGCGGCGGAGCAAAAATGAGCGAAAATGAGAATTAAAAGTGAAAACTAAAACATAAAATTGTTTATTACGAAAAATGAGGAGGATATTTAATCATTGGTATCTTTTGAGATGAGTAGTTTTTTTATTTTATTTATTTGTAGACTGTTATCCTTCTAATCATTGTTTCCCCACGTTTAGTCAGGTGGTTAACGACGACGGAATACGAATGCTGACTGTTTTAACTGTATATTTGGTAATTACTGCCTTCCGTAGTTATTGCTGTCTCACCAGGTTTTGGTCATATAATCCTCTGGTCGGATTTGGGTAAAATTGAAACCGTTTTCTTTAGACAATGCTCACTTGGAACCGTAGAGATTCAACGTCTCTATCCACTGCGCCACGGACCGTTGTTATCCATCGAAGACCAGAGATATAATTTGCTGAAACGTTTTGAAACAACAACTAAAAATGAGGATAATAGCCCGCAAATAAATAAATATATTAACTTTTTGTGCAAGAAATGTTTGAAAGAAAGTAGAAGTAGACAAAACAGGGTTCTTACTTTGTCCATCTGAAATAAACCTGCGGGTGTTTTTATTATCTAATATGCGCTTACCGACATTTCACGAAATAAAACGCAAAGAATAAAACCGTGAAAATTCCATTGAATTTTTAATCTCACTTGTTTGATAGGAAATCACGCTTTTGTTTTTCGATGTCAAAACGACGGAATATTTCATGCAATAAAACTGCGATTTCGTTTTATATTCAAATTCATCTTATTTTTTTTTATTATGCCAGAAAATGATTGACATTCGATGAGAAGCAAAAACAATAAAGCTTATACTTCATCTGAAATAATCGTCGGCATGTTTTTTTTGTTTTTTTTTCAATATGCGATGTTGCATTGCATGTCAAATTATCTGACAACTTTGCGTGTGTCTAAATAATCCTAAGATTTCACGAATTTCAATGAAAAGAGAGTCGTGGTTTCAATGAAAACAAGAAAAGCATGCATAAACCCGTGACTGCATTATTAAAGAGGCATAAAAATGACTACGTTCAGCATTTGCCTCACCCCCATGTAGTCTCAACGTCCCCAGGGGAGTCAACTTCTAGTGAAAATGTACAAATTGGGAAGTTTTAGGTTTCAACATATGTAAATTTAAATTCAGACCCATGCAATACACGAAATGACTAAGCCCATAATTTAGCCCTCCCCATTTAGCCCCACAAGTACATATTTAGTAAAGTAACATATTTAGATTAAAGTTAAGCTCCATGCAAAACTTATACATAAACATACACAGAAAATATTGGATAAATATAGTAAAATCGTCTACAAAATTGAATGTTTTTATTAGCCATTAATGAGCAACTGGGTCACAACCAAGAATTATCGTGAAGTATAGACAAACAAAATTATATAGAAATCAGTTTTACAGTATATAGAAAATTATATAGAAATCAGTTTTACAGTATATAGAAAATTATATAGAAATCAGTTTTACATTATATAGAAAATTATATAGAAATCAGTTTTATATTATATAGAAAATTATATAGAAATGAGTTTTACAGTATATAGAAAATTATATAGAAATCAGTTTTACAGTATATAGAAAATTATATAGAAATCAGTTTTACATTATATAGAAAATTATATAGAAATCAGTTTTACATTATATAGAAAATTATATAGAAATCAGTTTTACATTATATAGAAAATTATATAGAAATCAGTTTTACATTATATAGAAAATTATATAGAAATCAGTTTTACATTATATAGAAAATTATATAGAAATCAGTTTTACATTATATATAAAATTATATAGAAATCAGTTTTACATTATATAGAAAATTATATAGAAATAAGTTTGACATCATATAGAAAATTATATAGAAAATTATATAGAAATCAGTTTTACATTATATAGAAAAATATATAGAAATCAGTTTTACATTATATAGAAAATTATATAGAAATCAGTTTTACATTATATAGAAAATTATATAGAAATCAGTTTTACATTATATAGAAAATTATATAGAAATCAGTTTTACATTATATATAAAATTATATAGAAATCAGTTTTACATTATATAGAAAATTATATAGAAATAAGTTTGACATCATATAGAAAATTATATAGAAAATTATATAGAAATCAGTTTTACATTATATAGAAAATTATATAGAAATTAGTTTTACATCATATAGAAAATTATATAGAAATCAGTTTTACATTATATAGAAAATTATATAGAAATCAGTTTTACATTATATAGAAAATTAGTTAGTTCATAAACTTTTATAAAAATCCAAAGAATCAATTTTTATATTAAACACAAAAGTGTTAATTTTAGCCATTTTAACCCGAAATGCACCCTTGGGAGGGGCAACCGGAGTTTTCCCGGAAAATCCGTTCTGTTACATTTTTACTCGTATCATGTTTAATGTTTGTGCAAAATTCTTATAAATTCAAATATGTTGTTATTGAAAAAAGTGCAGACAGGCGAACTGACGAACGGACGAACGGACAAGGTGAATTTATAGGTCCATCCTTCTTTTTCTCGGGGGACCAATAAAAGTAACTAAAATGGGGAACGTTCGTTGATCTTAATTTAATCCCGAGCAACATCGGGTCACCTTGCTAGTATAATATAAGGATGGAAAATATTGTACAACTATTAAACATGTAAATTTGAAAGTCGATTTCATTTGCCAGTTTAAATGCTATTTAGGTCTGATATGAGAAAATGAAATGTGGCTATTAATAAGTACACTTATAAAAAACAAAAATGCAGAAAAATGAAGATAAAATATTCCAAAAGACCACGCACATTGATCATTCGTTTTTTTATTTATCAAAAGATGAAAGAGTTTTTTTATTCAAGCGATTAATCTTCTCTTCTCTTCTCTTCTTCTATTCTTTCTTTCTATATAAATAAAATGAACTCATTTTTTCCCGTCTGATTTTGACATTAATAGGATTAAAAATCAAGATATTTCATGCAAATATAATATGCACAATCGGCAGAACAATATCTGAGGTGTGTTATAGGCTTATTATTTCTCAAATTCCTCGATAATCTTAGATTTCTATACTTTTTCTGCTGAGAAGTCACGGCCAAAATCGGTTAAGATCAATGGAAGTGGTACAATTTTCTCTCTCTTATAAATTCCTCCTCCCCCCTGCCACCACTTAACACCGTTTGGGGATCGTTCACAAAGAACAGTTGAGGAGAGAACACCGGTTTGGCTTCGTAGTTCTTTCATGTGAAGTTATTTAAAATCACTAAAATAAGTTGCAGTGCTCTGTGGCGTAGTGGTTAGCGTGCTGGACAATTCACATTATATTTTCACGTTCGCGCCGACCTACCGTAGTCGTTTTTTTTTTCCTAAACAACTGGAATGGACTTTTCTTGGTGGCCGAACTGTTAACATTGCAGATGTTTTTGTTTTTGTTTTTTCACACTTTATTTTCCTACTTTTACTCTTGACTCCGGGTTTGATCCTTCCTACTTACCTACCATAACATTTTTTTAAAACTCCATCCCCCGTCCCGGAAACAAACACTCGGGCAACGCCGGGTACCCCCGCTAGTAATAAAATAAAACAACACGGTTCGTAAATCTCGGTAATTGAATTGTGTTATCGACTGCGAATTTTAACATATACTAAAAATATGGCGTCTACAACCCCGTCTTTGCTTACTAATTACATTTGATTTTGCTATTAAAAACACAACAACACCTTATCTATTTTATCTATTGTTTTTGTTTCATTTTTACACAAGAATTTTCGCCCGGCGTTGCCCGGGTTTTAGGCGGTGTATGTTGAGCAAAAAAAAAAGAAAAGAAAAAAAAGATGTCACTTTTTAAAAATTTTGACTCCTATTATGCCTCCTTGACATTTATTATTTTGGGCTCAAATCAAGTTATTAAGTTAGATCCATGGCCAAGTAACCTCTATCTAACATTTCAAGTGTTTATACCCAAAATTGTCGGAGGAGTTTGGTAGAGTTTTCAAATGTCAAATCGTTGAACTTTGACCCCTTAAAAGCACAATTTCAGGCCGAAAACGGATTACGAAGATTTTCTCAAAACTTAGTACCCGGTATATAAAATTTCAAGTCTGTAGACTTAAAATTGACAGAGTTACTGCGTAGTATAATGTACACAGAGACAGACAGACACGTTTACTTTTATAGATATACTAGCATTTTAGCCCGGTGTTGCCCGGGTGTTTAGACGTGTATGTTGAGAAAAAAAAATTGTAGTAGGAAGACAAGCTCGAACCCGTACCGCAAAGGAGGAAAAAAAAACTGACGTCTATCCTGTTACCACCACCGCAACTCGGAAGTGATTTTTTTTTTAAATTAAGGTTAGACAGTCGAAAGGAGGGGATGACTTTCAAAAATATCGACGAAAAAAAGCGACCCCCCCTGTAGAAAAGTGCCCAGTTTAAGGTGAAGGTATTAATGTTTTTAGCCAATTTTTCGATATTTGTCGTCAGAAAGGTCGAACTTCAAAACGATACTGATGATTAGAAAATGCGTCGCCTCTGTTGAAAGTGTTGGGCAGGCATGCAAACATACATACATACATTTTTATATTGGTTACTAAAAATTTTGGACCCACACCGATGAAAATCTCTGAATACCCTTTATGTAAAATTTCATATGTTTACACCAAAAATTGTCTGATTAATTTAGTAGAGATTTCAGAGGTAATTTTTTTTAATATTACGGCCCCTTTATGTTTATTGTTTTGGGTTCAAATATAGTTATTAAGTTAGATCCATGTACAAGGAATATATATCGAAAATTTCAAGTGTTTAGACACAAAATTGTCGGAGAAGTCTTGTAGAGTTCTTAAAGGTCAAATTGTTGAACTTTGACCCCTTAAATCTATATTTCTGGTCGAAAACCTATCACCTAGATTTTCCCAAATCTCAGTACCCTGTATATCAAATTTCGAGTCTGTAGACTTTAAATTGACAGAGTTATTTCGTAGGAAAATGTACACACACAGACACACAGGCATGCATACACAGGCACGTTCAATTTTACAGATATATAGAGAGATAGATCATATTTTCGTTCCCTGACGAGAACGTATTTCATAAAGCGTAATTTTCTGTATTTTTTTTTATTAAGTGTGAATTTTAATAAGTAGAAAACTAAACACTAACTTAATATGTTAGTTTAGCTATGGTCACAAATTACGAATCCTATTTTCATTATTGGCAGCCTTGTGTATCTTGAGACAATGTTAGTTTGCACCTAGTTTGGTTTTCCACACCGTCTCTTGTGACTACGTAGTCCAACTTTAGATTTGCAACTACGTTAGCAGATGCTGTAATTTTAGTCAGAAGTAAGAATGGAGGAGGACAGGGATGACCTGTATCATCTCTTGCCTGTAGGTTCTTTTTTCTTTACATTGTCTTCTATCTTTTCTGTACATTTGATGCCGTCTTACCTTTGCTCGACAGGCTGTGCGATCGGATGACTCTAGCTCGAGAGCTTGTGGTTGAATGCCACAAGCCTTCAGGTCTCTGTGTAGGTATCCTCGTAGCGCAGAGTTGGTCGTCGGAGGGGCCGTGTTCCAGAGACCAGCTCGCAAAGGCAGGTGTCTTTAGGGATGTGAGCAACTTCCATCCTGCACACCTCACCAAGCCAGCGCCAGCGTCTTTGGGCTAGAATAGCAAACATGCTTGATATGCCAACCTGACACAAGACAGCTATGTTTATGACTCGATCCTGCGAGGAGATGCTTAAAATACGTTTAAGGATGCGCAGGTGGAAAGCATTCAGTTTCCGTTCTTGGTGTGAGTAGAATCTTTAGCACTCACTATCATAAAGAAGAGTACTAATCACGCAGGCCTGGTATACTCTCATCTTTGTGTTTTGTGTCAGCAAGGTGTTGTCCGACCATCACTGGCAACTTTTCTCTAGACGCAGAACTCAACAGAAGGTTAAGCACAGCAACAACAGCCATGCCCAGTCTTGCAAAGAGAGTGTAAATCTTATAAATCACTGATATTTTAACGTCGACATTTGACAATAAATAAAACTCACAGAGTAACACCTACTATAATTACTTGATTTTTTATGTGTTTTTTTAAATACGACCTACTTGGACCCTGAGGAGCAAGTACTCTAAAATATCTGCCTTCATTTTCTGACATTTCATTATTTTTATTAAATGTAATTTTAAACCGATGCCTCCGTTCAGTCTGAGTACTGTTGCCACATTTGGGCAGGAGCTGCTAGAAAGGACTTATCCTGCCTTGATAGAGTTCAAAATAGACTTCGTAGCCTCGTAGGGGGTGTCCTTTTCTCTTCCCTTCAACCTCTTTCAAACAGAAGAGATGTTGCGAGTTTGTCTCTGCTTTATCGTAATTTTAATGGGAAGTGCTCTGCTGAGCTTTGACTCCACCCGCCAAACTTTCACAAAAAAACACCCGCCTAGCAGAAAACACTATCACTAATTTCCCCCACTCTTTATCTGTGCCTAAACCTAAATGTAGATTATATGAGCAACGCTTCTGCACTCCTATGGAATTGTCTTCCGTTTTCCTGACTTCAAGCTGACTACATTATGGTTGTCTTAAAGTCTAACGTAAACAGGTTTTTGATGAGCTGTTCGATATAAGTTAACCAATTCACTGAATTTTCATTACTAACGATTACTATATTGTCCAAAATCTACTGTACACTCTTTAACCCTTATCGTCGCGTGGCCTCTTGGCCTTGATAAGTAGTGATACTCATGTAAAAAGCAATTGTGAGGGACGCATTAAGCAATCCCCAACCTCCTGACTCGGCACTGCTTCACTTCAGTGGCAAGGAGAATTATTAGACAGCTGGATTAATGTTTTCCTAACTGTACTGACATGCAGAAGTTCAAATGTAATGTGAATGGATATTTTGCTGATCGTCTCCATACCCTACAACTACTGTCCCCGATAGTAGCCCCCTACATCAAAGTGGAACTGTGCTTTGTTTGGGATGAAAATGGAATTAAAAAAATGGTAACTCATTTTAGTACTGATCAGGGTCAACGTTTCTTAACTTCAGTTTTCTCTACAGGAATCGACGTCCCAATGTGATTATGCCGTGTATTTTTAAATAAACACCAAACAGACACACTAGCTTTATATGTTGGTTTTCCTATGCTCACAAATACTTTATGAACCGTGTACATCTTTTATACTTGATATTTGACAAATGAAAACGCAGAATAAAACCGTGATAATTCCATTCAATTTTAAATCTCACGTGTTTGATAGTAAATCACGGTTTTCTTTTTATGCCTGTCAAAATGGCGGAATATCTCTTGCAATAAAGCGGTGATTTAGTTTCATATTAATATTCATCTTGTTTTTCCTAATACAATGCAATGATTGGCATACAATGCGAGGCAAAAACAATAAGGCTTTTAGTTCTATAATCGTCTTCATGCTTTTCTGTCAATATGCGTTCTTGTTGCATTGCGTGCCAAATTATGTGACAACTCTATGTGTATCGCTGTCTTCTTTGCGTAACCGATTCATACAAATTATTATTTTTATTTATCATTAATATATTTGTTCGAATACAACATATAATCGAATAACATAAGAAATAATGTTTTTTTACAAAATTATAAAAATATATATTGCGAAATGAAATCCACCTAAACGAATCTCAAATCATAGTCAAGACAGAGGAACTTTTATTATTGTTTAATACTTGCACCATACAAATAAAGAATTACAATATTATGGTGCTCTCTCTTAGAACTAGGAGCACGGAAATATTAGAAAAATGTGCATAAAAGTAAGAGGAAACGTTTTTGCAATAAAACCGCCAGATCAGTAGGAAGAAGATAAAATATTTACTAAAGCGAACAAAAAAAAATTAATATTTAAGCTCAGTTTACCTGGCCAAAGCCCAAATCATTTTTTTTTTTGCGTGAACTTGGACCAAAACACCGGACATAGATTTTCCAATCTTGGGTTAGTATATTCTTAGTTCTTGACTTGTTTACGACGTTTTTATTTTCAGTTTTCGACAGTTGACTACATTTTGGATTATAAAAAAATCATCAGATCCAAGAGGAAATAATCTCAATGAGAGGTCAGTGATGGGCTCACCAAACAATGATCTCAACTGGGACTTAATTGTTACATTGAACCCACATTAAGATATGAACGTAATTTTACGCGATTATATCAGAGTACAACCAATCCATACACATACGGATTGAAGGTTTTCCTTGTGAGCTTGCGATTGTTTTTCTCTTTATGTCAAGCAATATTGATGAAATAGAGAAACCACGTCACAAATAATCGTTGGGGTCGACGGATGTTGATAGGAAAAGGATATGGTTCTAAAGGATTTATTCGTTTCCATTCTAAAATGGAAATACTGTTGGAAAGATTTACACTGTCAAATACAAAGTGTTTCTGGAATTATAATGCACAGATATTAAAATATAGTGTTTTTGAAGCTATTCACCCGCAATTATTTCACGAAAAGAAATTAAATCGATATTACCCTGATACATACTTCTGGTACATATTTTGTATATATATGTGTGTACACACACACACACACGCACGCACAAACATATATATATATATATATAGCTTAGGTACAAGGACAAGTTGAAGAGTAACTTGTCTGTAGTGAACATACCATACAGGAGTCTTGAAGATGAGGTGAATGACCGAAAAGGATGGAGATCAAGGTGTTTTGAAGGTCGCCAGAGGTTTCAATCCGAAAGCTTAAGGCAACTGAAAGAAAACAGAGTAAGAGCAAAACGACTACCAGCCGAACCAATATCTGCAGCATTAAATCCACATTTATGTTCTATTTGTGGCCTTGTCTGCAAGTCCCTTGCTGGACTAAAAAGTAATCAGAGGCAAAAGCATAAATGAGTTTTAGAAATAGGGGTTGTCTGAACCTCATACGTCGAAATCGACGGGAGAGTCCATCATATATATATATATATATATATATATATATATATATGAATGTATAAATCTACATACATCTAAATATATTTGTGTGCGTAAGTGGGTTTGTGTTATAATCCGTCAATAAGATTAATTATTAGCTCAAGTTTAAGAAACTGATTTTTTGTTTGCCAGAAGTTTCTTTCTTTCAGTATCTCTTATGTTCTCTTTATTTAACTCAGCCGTTCTCACTATCTGAATGATAAAAATAGACCGTACACACACGCACACATATATATATATATGATTTATTTCTATTATATATACGATTATATATATATTATATGTTTTTCATCAAATAAATAATATATATATGTGATCTATTTTTTATTATATATACTATTATATATATATGATATATTTTTCATCAAATGAATCATATATATATATATATATATATAGATATATATAGTCATCCACATACAGTACTGTTTCGCTGTTTCACAGCTCATCAGTGCGGCTAGACAGGCAACTACCTCAAGCCAGGATTGAAACCCGACCGTTTGTACGGCAGTCAAGGCTCCTAACCATTACGCTATTGACGGGTGCTTGAACGAGTAGTGAGTTTTTTTTTACCATGTTTTAACATCGTCCGAAATACCTCCGCTCGATTTGTTTACATAAAGAGCGTCGCTTATATGCTAATGGTAATTCGTGTTTCACTTCTCAATATGCTCAACTCATATATATATATATATATATATATATATATATATATATATATATATATATATTTTACTATAATAATTAAATACCTACAGACACTAGTGTTTCATCCTTTCGGGATTCTTCAGTGCAGGGTGTCACGATTACTACCAGTCGAACGATTCGAACCCCGCGACACAAGACATCTCTGGCTCGATTAGCGGAGACCGTATCCATTCGGCTACTATTAACCGTGTGAAAATAGCGTTGAATTTTAAACATTTTAATTTAAATGTTCATTACGTCAGACAGACAGTGATCAAATCGTTATACGATGATCTACGCATAAGAGCTAAATTGACCGACTTTTTAATTCAACAGAAAGTGCTCAACGATAAGAAACGAATTTCTTAAAGGGGCTGTCATAATTAATCCGGTCTGTGTTAGCGATATGTAGGAAATTATATTTGAGCCGCGGATATTATATTATTTTAATATTGAATCAAGGTTTACTTATGATAAAAAAATATCTCCGTGCCTGGTTGTCGTAACAAATTCTTGCTACATTCATCATATTGTTGCATAGCTTAATTTATATATATATATATATATATATATATATATATATATATATATGTGTGTGTGTGTGTGTGTGTGTGTGTGTGTGTGCGTGTGTGGGGGGATTAATCTTTTTCATCAGTCAAAGTTCCCAAATTTCCTGGGCCTAACACTTGATCTTTATATGAGATACACACATATTTGAATATTCCATTGATATACCATTTTCCTACTGAGATAGTAAATATATTGAGAGCATACGTATCCCCTCTCCAATTGAAAATTTAAATTTAATGTAAGATATTATAGATATAACTATTATGTCATATTGGTCTTTATGAATCAGAGAGCAATAATTCATCAAGTCTGTGTTTTTATATGATATAATATAAGTTGGTTGGTTTGGTTTGGTCATTTTTTTTTTGTTTTACGGCATATCAACCCTTTTCAGGTTATTTAATGCCGAATCCAAAGATTTTGAAGAAAATTTTTGTTAATAGAATATATTTGTTGTTTTAAAGTCGGTTTCCATTTAACCCATAGTTGACCCAAACAGGTACTACCACTCCGGGTCCGAGTGGACCTGGGTGCAATGGCTATTTAAGGGTGGCTCCACACTCCCCAAGCCCACAAGCCTCGCCACTGGATATAGTTTAAGGTCATATGCAGGACCCAATATAACTTGGAGAATGGTTGCTATTCCTGGTAAAATCCGGTCTGTGTTAGCGACATGTAGGAAATCATATTTGAGCCGCGGATATTATATTATTTTAATATTGAATCAAGGTTTACTTATAATAAAAAAAATATCTCCGTGCCTGGTTGTCGTAACAAATTCTTGCTACATTCATCATATTGTTGCATAGCTTAATTTATTATCCCCGACAAAACTGCCTCTGAGATGGGTATATATGCTGATGACACCACATTCTATAACAAGCATGACAGGAAAACAATGAACACATAACTAAAGAAATGGCAAAAACACTAGAGGATGACCTCCGATCTTTAGTGGAATGGGGACATAAATGGATGGTCACATTCAATGCTGCCAAGACTAAACTGGTTTCCTGCAATAATTACAAGAAACCTTCTCTGCCACCAATAGTAATGACCAGTGACTCCCTGTCTGAGAGTACATCTTTCAAACTACTTGGCTTAACGTTCACAGGGAACATGAGTTGGAACAATTACATTGCAAACATTTCCAGGGCCGCTGCGAAAAAGGTAGGCTCTCTCTACCATAATAGAAAACTACTGACACCTGAAAGTATCCTGTACGTCTATAAGGCCACCATTTGCCCATTTATGGAGCATTGTTGTCACATTTGGGCTGGTGCATTTGGGCTATAATATCTTACATTAATTTTATATAAGAACATAATAGCCGCCCTTTTGCTATTAGTTAACTAGTAATTAATAGCAGTAAAATATTACACTCCAAAACCATTAAATTAAAATAAAAATACTCGAATCTATCTACATCCAAACTTTACAAGCAATAATTTATAATATTATGCGTAAAACAAGTGATAATATATTTATTTGCTGTAATTACATCATACGCAAGATCAGATCCTTCAACTTTTGCGTTGATTTGCTTGGCGAATATCTCCCTTATTATCTCGATCTAAGGTAAACGGATGTAAATTGAACATTTAGATACCGCGTTCAATTTATTTGAGAAAGATCAGTGATTTTCCTGTCGCTGCGTGTTCTAATCACATAAAGAAGGTATCCATTATTGAATAACGTAAAATCCAATTTTGTCTGTGAACAGATCACAAGGATACGATATGTGAAAACCTAAATTAAATTAACATTAAATTGTTAACGTCTATCCCGTAAAAGCGTAAAAATCGTCTACCAACGTTTGAGTTCACGTTTTCTTGTTTTTTTGTCATTTAACATCTAACTTGATGATTCGCAGAATAAATGGAAAACGGTTTCAATATATTTGAATCTTAAATTATATTTTCTCAAAAGTTCTTCATCAGAAAAAAATTTAAAAGTAATAAATTGTATAATAAAACGATTGCTTTCAGTTATTAACAAGCTTTCTGTAAATAAGAAAAAAAACCGACGCATTAATACATGCAAAAACGCGCGCGCGCACACACACATACACACACACACACACACACACGCATAATTACAGTTTCACCCCAAACAAGGCACCTTACATCTTTGGTGCAGGGGCTACTATCAGGGGCAGCAACTACTGGAGCAGTATGTTGGGATTTGGGCAGCAAGATGTCGGTTCACGTTACACTTGAACTTCTGCATGTCAGTACAGTTAGGGAAGCAGGGACCTGGAATGGTGTCGGAATAGAGCATTGTTAATTATGGTCTCAAATATTTTGGCGAAACGTGGGAGGTGGCTAATGGGGCGATAATTTGATGGGTCAGTTGTTTCGTCAGATTTCTTGAATACTGGTACCACAGAAGCAGTTTTCCAACAGCCCGGAAAGCATGATTCAATAAGGCATTTGTTGTAGAGTTTGGAGTGAACTATGGCTACTTCGGCTGAGCACATTTTTAATAGCACAGCTGGGATGAGATCAGGTCCACATGCTTTTGAAGTGTCAAGGTTTTTTTTGATAGCGTGTACCTGAGCAGGGGTGATTTTCAGATCGTCTAGCGTGGCGTCTGTCCGCAAAAAAAAAGTCAGGCAGGGGGTGGTTGGACGAGTCCAGTGTGGAGTTCGAGGCAAACCGGCTGGCAAGCATATTAGCCTTGTCGGTTGCTGAGCAAACAACCTCGTGATTGTTGGTTAGTGGGGGAATTGTTGATTGCCCGTTTACACTGTTGTAGATTTTCCAGAAGTCAGGATTTCCTAATTTTTGTGCTTTGATATATATATATATATATATATATATATATATATATATATATATATATATATATATATATATTCATCTTGGATGTACTTCAGAAATGATGATTCGATGAAGGGGATTGTCCACGTCGACTGCAGGCACACTTGTGGCTGGCGAGCTCGGTACGGAACAAGCAGGTTTGGCGGCAGCGGCTGCAGTCAAAATTCACGTCAGATGTGGCTACTGAAGCTTCACGAATCCTCTGTGCGGGCGATGTGCCAGTTACCGAGAGACTTCTTTTTCTTTGATAAACCTGCAACGGAGGAGCACACACACACACACACACACATATATATATACATATAAATATATATATGTATATGTATATATATATATATATATATATATATATATATATATATATATATACCCAAATTCAACCTAAATTTACAACCCTTCCTTTTCACAACCTATTATACTTTGATAAATCATAGTTCATTTTCTGTAGGCTGTTTTTTAACCCAGTCGACGAAGGATACTTTTGCTAGTACTAGCAAAAGTATCCTTCGTCGACTGGGTTAAAAAAACAGCCTACAGAAAATGAACTATGATTTATCAAAGTATAATAGGTTGTGAAAAGGAAGGGTTGTAAATTTAGGTTGAATTTGGGTATATCAAAACCAAAGCAAACTATGATGAAAGTAAAAATAAAATAGATAAACCCCATAATTTATTATACCATACCTGTTCACACTGAAACACTTATCACAATATTCTGTGGATCTATATTAAAAAAAAATCATGTAAAACTTTGTGACATATTTCCATTCTATGGAGGTCAGGCGCGAACGAACAACCCATAATTTTATTATACCATATTTCTTCAAACTGACAAATAATTATCAAAGAACTACTTAGGCAGATATATATCAAAAGTCTTTATTAAAGTTTGTGTCTATTTCCATTCTATGGAGGCAAGGTGCGAACGCAGACAGCACAATATTATTATATCCTCCCTATTAAAGTTAAAGCATAGTTATTAAAATATTCTTATGAACATCTATATCAAAAACACTTGTAAACGTTTTTATTTTAATTTTTTAATTTTTTTCCATGCTTTGTGGACTAGGCGCGAACGCAGACCCCACAATTTTAATGAACCACCGTTCTGCCAGATCAAACATACCCATTCCTGTGTCTCGATACATCTTCTATCATTATATGTAATCAGTTTTTAAAAATAGTCAACAATATAGGAGCCTATTCGTGACCAGACACACACACACACATACATACACACATACATTCAGCTTTATATTATATATATATATATATATATATATATATATATATATATATATATCGCGAGGAGTTCTCTCCGTTTTCCCCAATAACAGTCGTATGCATATAAATCACGTTCACTGAACAAAAGAAAATAGATATAAAATGCAGTTGTTTCATGCTATTAACTATCTTTGAGAAAATGAAAAAAATGCGGCCTTATAATGCATACACATGCACACAACGCACACACAGTCATCCAAGCTTCAGTCTCTGTCTCATCGACGAAATGTAGCATCCCTCTACATGTTCTACAAGTACTTTAACGGTGAATGTTCCGACGAACTGCAAGCACTTGTACCCCCTCTTCGTAAATACACCGACAAACCCGACAAGCAGTATGCCCCCACCCCTTTATCAGTAGAGATCCCTAGATGTAAGAGAGCCTTTCTACTCCAGTAGTTTCTTCCCCAGAACCACTAGACTTTGGAATTCCCTTCCGGGTTCCTGCTTCTCCAACTGTACTGACATGCAGAAGTTCAAGTGTAACGTGAACCGACATCTTGCTGCCCAACTCCCCCCTAGTACCCCAGTAGCCTGTGTTCCTAATAGTAGCTGCCTACATCAAAGTGGTAATATGGCTTGTTTGGGGTGGAAATGTAATAAAAAAGAGAAACATGTGCACACATATACTTATATATTAAAATGTTCTCCCCTCACTCTCTCTCTTTCTCTCTCTCTTTTTCTCTCTCTCTCTCTCTTTAATTCCCAGCAACAGTCTTTCACAGCAATCTGAAATTCTTGTCGTTCGTCTGTATTACATCTTCTATTTTCCCACATCTGCATGCATCACGTGATGTCTTCCATGATCCTCATGTATAATCTTTGATACCATATCCGTTGCTATACGGCACAATCACGTTGACATACCGGTTCTCGCTAGATCACCGAAGTAAAGCAACGTCGACCCTGGCTAATACAAGATAAGCGACCATTTGGGAAGGCGAAGTGCTGTATGTCCCGCGAGAAAAAAAATACCAGATTGAGAAACTGGCGCGGTCTATTCTTCTCTTGAGGGTTTATGGACTCCCTTAAGTTGTGATAGACACCCCATCTAGTTATGACATCCCGATAAAAAATACTTTTGACAAGCCTGACGAATCATCAAGTATTTAGCAACCGACAAGGTTTGAATGATTCTAGAAACTCGTGTAGCGAGTTCAATCTCGGCTACGGCCGCGTTGGAAAAAATCCATCGCTATGTTTATTTTTCACCCTCCAATCAGTAAGTCTGCTTTTCATGTCACTGCCTTTCTGTTTCGCTCTTTTAAATTGATGCTACCTTTCATGGGTTGAGCATATTAGTGAGGGAAATAACAGCTGTAGATAGCGTATAAAACAATACTTTTGTGTAAACAGATAGAGCTGAAGCGTTTGGAAAATGTTTAATTTCGAATACTTGTTTTAGCAGCAGTCTCCTTATCTTTCTTTTCTTTTTCCGATTCTTTAACCTTTATGCTTAGTGAGGAAAGAAATTATTTCACGGTAAGAACTCGACTGTCACTGAGTGGGGTAAGGAGGGGGGTGAAATATGGAGAATGGATATCAAACGATATTAGCTTTTTTGGTGGGTATTTATCCCCTGACGCGCGCATTTCGATGATATAATAATGTTCTTAGTTTTTCTTTATCATTTCTTTTTCTTTCTTCGTCATCATCGATATGCGGTTTGTCCTGACGAAGTTCTCGGGTAGAATGGCTCTCGTTAAATTATGTTGACAAAGGTAATACCATGTTGGAGTAAATGCCCCTTTTTGGTTTCATGGCCGCCTGCCAAGTTGAGGGGAGTTGATGATTTGTTGGTCACCATGCGTCGTCCACGCGAGTGCATATTCCTGCTTTTTGAAGAGCAGAAAATATTGTCGTCGTTTCCCAACGGCTGTCAACTCGCAACTAAAATTGTCGCGTGTTTTCTTTCTGCTCTTAACCTCACGATCGCCTGATGTCGGTTGTCATGGTTACCTATGCTTGCGTGGGTGTTTGACTGCTGCTTATAGTTGATCAGTGAGGGAGGGAGGGGTTGTGTCGTTCGATTGTTCGCTGTTCAACTTAGGTAGGGGAGGTCTGCTGCTTTACTTGGAAGGGGGAAGGGGAGGTCTGTCTGGCTCATATCTATATATCCATTAAGATATAAGGAGGGGGTATATATGTTTTTCCTAACAATATATATATATATATATATATATATATATATATATATATATATATATTTACATACATACATACATTCAGACAAGTATTGTTTAATAGCACGGAGTGTTTTTGCTTAAGGTCTTTTTAGTATATTTTCGAGTTTTCCAATTGTCGTTTTCTGGGTTGAATCTGCGCAAGGAAGTTCCATAGTCGTCTTCGCCCATTTGTTTTTTCTTTTAATTGCTTTTTTTGCGAGTACTTTCGACTCAGTCGTCTTCACTCAGTTTTTGATTACAGTTCGTGAAAAATCTGGATGCTTTTATGTTTCAGTTAAAATTATTTGTAAATTTCTTGAACTAGTAAAGCATCCTGTGGGTTAAAAAGATACGTTTTTTAACGTCTTAAGAACGTGGCTTAAATAAATATACAATGACGTTACAAGATGTAATTTACATGGTGGTATAGAATTTACAGTTTTTGTTATGATAACAGTTTATCACTTTACATTAGAACAAACACACACACACACACACACACATATATATGCAAAATATCATATATATATATATATTTATATTTATATATACACAGAATAGCAGAACAACATTGGTAATAATGTTAACCTCTCATCACCGATGTTAACGAGAGCTCAACATTATTTACCATTAACTGGCCACCCTCATGTTAGGCTTAAAAACGACGGTACCGATGTTGTTCTGACATTCTGTGTAATTTAAATAAGTAAATATTAAGCTCTTATATTGAAACATATTTTCTTTGTAATCGAGCACTTTGTCGGAATTCTTTCCCATAAGACAGTAAACAAATATATATATATATATATATATATATATATATATATATATATATATATATATATATATACATATATATAAGTAGAAGACATTACTTTTGGAACGTTTTTCGTAATGTGTTTTCCATAACCGCAGAAAATGATCAAATCGCTGCTTCAAATCTACGGTTCTGATTCTTCCCGAAACCTTTAGAAAATGGCGACTAAATTGGCGGCCATCTTGTTTTTACCACAATAGCGATTACTCGATCATCGAAAGAAATTTGTTGGGTTAAACGTTTTCTAATTTTAGATCGACGCAGACAGAAATAACAAAATGTCCGTTGGATAATTTTGTCGTCTGTTGATCTTGGAAGCAAATACTGTCTCGTGTTCGGTGTATGGGAATCCTTAAATGTTATTAACTTTGCGTGAGGTTAACGAGACGGGAAATAATTCAATTTAAAAACGGCCTTTATTTCTATCGAGTCGGAATGGAAATAAACACCTTTGTAGGTGATTAAATGATTGGTGTTTTGATTTCGTTCGATCAACCTATTGATCTATCCTTTTTAGGGTGTTTACCGCCGAGTTCGAATAGAACAATGATATCGGCAAAAACATGATCCGCTTTCCCTTATTGTTTTCTTCAGGTTCAATCGCAAACAGTGTTAAAACAATTTCCTATAATGCTCGTTCCAATCTCTTTCTCTGATGCAGAAGTAAATTTGAGGGAAATGTGAAGACAAACAAGATAAATATTAAGTAAACACGTAAACATAATAATTCAAAAGAGCATATCTATAAGATAAGGGTTACACTATAACCATGTAGTTGCATTTCAACCATTCGGATCCGCACGTTGTCTGGTGCCGTCGCAAAAATAAACAAGCAAGGAAAGACATAAAAAGTACAACCCAGCATTTAATTTAGGTGAATAAAAAAAATCATTTATTCTAGTAATTTTCCACACCGTGTTTCCAAATAACACTCACACAGCAAACATGTCTGCTAAGACGCTCTTTCATGCACGGTTCACTGTCGTCGCATGTCTCTCCATTTTTTTTAGACGATGCAGTGCATTTTTCATATGGCATAATTATGTAGCGGGGGTTTTCAGAACAGATGATTATGATTATGAGGGAGGTATTTATAAAATACTGAGATGATTCTTGGGGATTTCATATTAATTCGGACTGTGATAAATGATGCAACAGTTCTTAACACATATAGATACATTATTGATTTTTTTATGGTGGGGAAGATATATATATATATATATATATATATATATATATATATATATATATATATATATATGCTTGGAAGGATTATATAAAAGTTCGGTTACAGATGAATATACAAAACACATTCACCTTTTTCGGCTGTAAAGACAAACAGTTACAAATTATTAATGGTGATTTCTCTATTCTTCAACCAGCCGATTGGTGATGTCAGGAATTCAAGCCTTTTCGACTACATGGTCTACTCGTCGCGCTTCGCCTCTAAGGGACTGCCCTCTCTAACTATATCACTGTCTGTGACTTTCTCCGATTATCTGCTCCTAATCTACTGGCTGCCTCTATCTTCGAACCCTTATTTAATATATTCAGAAATCTCCTTTGTTTTTGACGTCAGCAGTTTGGTCCCTAACGTGACTAACTTTCATGCGAATTTACACATGTCTCTCCAAATACACTTTTGGCAAAATTATTGTTTAATATCTAACCTATTTTTAAACAATATTTTTAACTCGCATTGTGCATACTTTTAACTGACATATTTAATATCCAGATTTCTAAAAGAATGGATAATCGTTTCTTCCGATATAAATAATATTAACTATTTCTAAAGGAATTAACAATAAACAGCATTCCTAGGATTTAATTATCCACTTGCCTACAGGGTTCGATTCTAACCTTTTCCTAATATCATTTTCACTTATCTTGTCTGCCTTCTTACTAAGATGAGAAGGGGAATCTCTTTCATGTAACAGCAGTACACGGTTCAACACATCTCTGGTTGCTTCCTTTACTCGACCATGCCCTATCTTTATTTCTGCCTTTTCTTTTCTCGAATTGACATTATCGCACATGTGCCCGCTCGCTTCAACACGCGTCAAACACCTCTTCTATCTCCACTTTTTTCTGACCACGAGGTTGCACTATTTTTTTAAATTTCCGCTACTTCTCCTTCCCGCGACGTCAGTGCGTCCACACTTGCAGATTTGAATGCGTGCTTTAAAGGTGGCTGCTGCTTTTCTCGTTCGTAGACGATCTGTTAAAAATGACAGCACACCACTTCGTTACACATCGAATCGAATTCATGACGCAAATCCTTTAGCCCCTGCAGCATAATGAAATATTTTTTTTGGGGGGGGGGCTCAACACTTGAAATTGTTGATGTAATCTTCCTGGACAGAGTCAAACGTTTTAATATATATATATATATATATATATATATATATATATATATATATATATATATATATGATTGTTGAGCTGGATTAAATCCGACGATATGAAATAAAATAAAGGTGGAAGGACCTGGATACTCAACGTTTCGCCCGATTTATGCGGGCTTCTTCAAGAGGGATGGTCAATGACCATCCCTCTTGAAGAAGCCCGCATAAATCGGGCGAAACGTTGAGTATCCAGGTCCTTCCACCTCCATTTTATTTCATATATATATATATACATATATATATATATTAATTATATATATATATATATATATATATATATATATATATATAATTTAAAGGAGATTAGAACAATAGTCTAAAGAGCAGAATGTATTTTAATGTAATAGTGAAATTACTAGTTTAATTAAAATACAGGAAAGAAAAAGTGCTCGTTGTAATTTAGATATATAATAAGCTCGATAGGTAAATATCCTAATTATCAATCACATTACTAAATATATATATATATATATATATATATATATATATATATATATATATATATATATATATATATATATATACTAGGAAAAGTACCCGGTTGACTGGGTTCAAAAACAGCCTACAGAAAATGGACTCTGATTTATGAAAGTATGATAGGTTATGAAAAGGAAGGGTTGTAAATATTGGTTGAATTTGGGGGTATCTAAACCAAAGCAAAATATGATGAAAGTAAAAATAAAATTGATAAACCCCATAATTTATTATACCATACCTGTTCACACTGTGGATCTATATTAAAAAACCTTGTAAAACTTTGTGGCATATTTTCGATTCTATGGAGGTCAGGTGCGAACGAGCACCCAATAATTTTATTATACCATATTTCTTCAAACTGAACCATAATTATCAAAGTATACTTACGCAGATAGATATGAAAAGTCTTTATTAAACCGCTCATAAACAGACAGTTAAATACTAATAGCTTTATTTCATGGAACTAACTTGTGCAAGTAAAATAATTCATATACATACACAGTTTTCTCCTATATGCTTGCAACTATTAACACACAATTACAATTAATTTGTTTACATAAAAGAAACGAAACCTTTTAAACTGGCGAATACAAATTCTCGGCTTATATATTCTTAGCAAACTCTCGGATTATCATGGCCAAATCATTGTTTAAAATAATTGTGCACATCTATACAACTTCAACATCGAATCGGAAATTCGAAAACAAAATGAAACAGACTATATTTTTATTATGATAATTTGGTATTCGACAGTTTAAAGGCTTGTGAAGAGTCACGAAGTACATATTAACAAACGATTGAAATTGGTTTGTTTTACAACCCCCTCCCAAAAAAAATCCACCGAATAGATCAAGCCTTAAAACTGTCGAATAACTACTCAGGGCTTTAAAATTCTTAGCAAATTCTTAGATAATTGAAAGATTGAAAGTTTTAAGAGATTTTAGCGTTCGAGACAAGATCACATAATTCTTGTTTATAACTTATTTGTCCTGTTATTTGTCCAATAGTTTCGTGTTATTTATTTACTGCATTTTCAGTGAATTTTAATAAAGTACGCATGGAAAAAAACAAAGAATTAATAATTTTATTTCATTGTAATAAGAAAGATAACGAATTAGTAATTCGTTATTACTAAAATAACTGAAGAAATACATCTTCTCTGGTAATGAGGATGAAAAAAAGTAAGTTTCATTTTGTTTTCAAGTTTCCAATTAAATTCAGTTTATGTTTGATTGGCACGAACGATTCTTTTTCGCAGTAACTTGGCCTGGATTTTTCGATGTTGACATTTAACAGTAGCGCCAACATCGTCAAGTAAAAATCTGCCATGAAACAAATACATGCGTATCTGTGCTTTTCTGCCCCCGTGCTGAAATATAACGCTATTATTTTGAAAGCCATTTTTAACATGGGGAGTGGAGAGTGTTTGGTGGAAATTCTGTGCTTCCACCTAACAATTATTATCGTGAAGATTTTTTTTTTAATTTTTAATTTTTTTTATTACATTTTCACCCCAAACACGGCACATTGCCACTTTGGTGTAGAGGGCTACTATCAGGGGAATATGCATCAGGGCTACTGTGTAGGGAGTTGGGCAGCAAGATGTCGGTTCACGTTGCACTTGAACTTATGAATATCAGTACAGTTGGGGAAGCAGGGACCCCGCAGGGGATTCAAAAGTCTAGCCGTCTTGGGAAAGAAATTACTGGAGTAGAAGACTCTCTTACATCTAGGGGTCTCTACTGTGAAGGTGTTGGATTTAGCTGCTTGTCGGGTTTGTCGGGGGTATTTACATCGAGGGGGTACAAGTGCTCGCAGTTCGTCAGAGCATTCACCGTTAAAGTACTTGTAGAAAAGGCAGAGGGATGCAACATTTCGTCGATGAGACAGGGGCTGATGTTTAGATGACAGTTCAGGACCTATCAGATTGTCGACTCTCTTTTGAACCTTGTCTAGGAGCGAGAGACTAGTGGAAGATGCACCAGCCCAAATATGACAACAATACCATACATGGGCGAATGGTGGCCTTATAGAGTTATAAGATACTTTCGGGCGTTAGTATCTTTGAAGTACGGTAGATAGAACCTACTTTCTTCTCAGCGGTCCTGGCGATACTCTCAATGTAATTGTTCCAACTCATGTTTCCTGAAAGCGTTAGGCCGAGGAGTTTAAAGAATGTACTTTCAGATAAAGAGTAGTTGGTCATTGCTATTGGTTGATTGAATCTAACATGAATAAACTATATAAAAATAGCCATGTGACAATGATGCACAATACACCCAAACCTGTTCACCTTTGCTTATTTTTGTTTATTGTTTTGTCATTTTACACAATTTTGGCAGGTAGTGGAGTGATTAAAACATTACGTCCACCGCCACATTTTCTGGTACAATTACGGATATTTTCAAGTAGAAATAAAAATAGGTTTAAGGCTCTTAAAATTTATACAACGATATTCCGCACGAGCCGTGGCATAGTGTTCTTGGAAACATGAAATATAAAAGTAATATTCTTCTGAAGGCTAAAGGTTCCATCTTCAGTGTGACCGAAATACTATTTCAATTAATTAGGGCATCTATTATGACTGACAGAAGAAGAACATGCTACCTCCGTGGCATAAATAAAGCGTTCCGTTCGAAATTCCGTAAAAATGCCCGAGTTTGACAGAATATTCCTGAGTTCGAACGAAACATTCCCAAGTCCGACAAGATACACCTAGAGAAGGTGGAAGGTTACATCGACCGAAACGTTGTAAAAATCACATTCAAGATGAGAAGAGGAATCGGATGAATCAATATAATCTTAATAATCAATCCTCATCTCAAAATTCAGAAACGTCATTTACTCTATTGTCTTTTTTACAAGGTAATCACCACTTATCAAGGCCCGGAAGCCACTCGGGGATAAGGGTTATTGTGTGTACAGTACGTAAGGGTTGGGGATGTGATAAAGTGTCTTACTTAAGGGGGCAGTTCATCAGGAATTTGTTTACATTGAACTTGAAGACATCCAGGTTGTAATCAGGTGGGGAAAAAGCCAACCGGAACAGAGTTCTACATTGTATTTTTTTTTGTTGTTTTTTTGAAAGAGAAAGCAATTGGACAAATAAAGAAATGCGTAATAGAATTTAAAATAATAAAGAAAAAAAAGATAAGCACAACAAATAGAAACGAAATACGTAAACTCTCTTTATTGCAAGACTATTCATCAAAATGGCGGGCAAGATGATGAATACACCGGAAGTCACTCATTAGACACACACAATTAAAGTGATTTCCCTAGTGAATAACTTAAAAATTAGATTTTTAGTTCATAGGTTTATTAAGATGTTAAAAGCAATAGACATTCTATTGGAATTAGCAAAACTTTTCTGTCACGAGCCACTTAAGACAGACAACTTTTTATGTGCAAGCTGCATGTATATGAATAGTGCTTATGCATCAAAAATTAGTAATATATATATGTACTAGCAAAAGTGCCCGTCCTTGACTGGGTTCCAAAACAGCCTACAGAAAATGGACTCTGATTTATTAAAATATGATAGGTTATGAAAAGGAAGGGTTGTAAGGAGATAGCTTCGAATTTGTGGGTATAAACACCAAAGTAAAATATGATGAAAGTAAAAGTAAAATAGAAAAACCCTATAATATTTTATACCATTCGTGTTCACACTGAAACACATATCACAATATTCTGTGGATCTATATTAAAAAAAAAAACCCTCGTTAAACTTTGTGACATATTTCCATTCTATGGAAATCAGGCGCGAACGAACACGCTATAATTTTATTATACCACATTTCTTCAAACTGAAACATAATTATAAAGGTATACTCACGCAGACAGGTATAAAAAGTCTTTATCAAAGTTTGTGTCTATTTCCATTCCATGGAGGCCAGGCGCGAACGCAGACCCCACAATTGTATTATACCATCCCTATTTAAGTTAAAACATACTTATCAAAGTTTTATTATGTACATCTATATCAAAAACACTTGTAAACGTTTTTTTTTAATTTGTTATTTCCATACTTTGTGGACCCGGCGCGAACGTAGACCCCACACTTTTAATGAAGCACCATTCTATCAGATAAAACATACCTATTCCTTGTTCTCAATACATCTTCTATCATTATATGTAATCAGTTTTTTTAAAAATAGTCAACCATATAGGAGCCTATTCGTCACCAGACACCCACACACATACACACTCACACCACACACACAGAAATTCCGCTTTATATATATAGATAGATAGATGTATGTATGTATATATATATGTATATTATATATATATATATATATGCATGAATAAATATTATACATGTATGTATATATATATATATATATATATATATATATATATATATATTTATTTATTTAGTCGAAATGGTAATTAATAAAAACTGAAAAGTGCTCAATACCGTTGTAGAGAAGATATGCGTTTTATTTTTTATTACCGTATCTTTCTGTGAAGTTACATTATTTTTCACCTACTTGACCGTTTTTTTATGCCTGAATCAATATGCGCATATGAGCCCGTATAATCGCCTCCTTGGGAGCAGAGGCGTCGATGTATGTATGTATCTGTATATGAGCGCATCCATACAAACGCACGCGTACCCAAATTTTAGCAAAAAAAAAAAAAAAAATTGACGTAAGCGAGAGCAACGCGGGTGTCTACGCATGCAGGCGCACATGTGTGCATATATTTGCGGTCCAGGGCGGGGATGTATGTGTACATGTGACCGTTTCTTTTAAGTATATATGTGTGTACGTGCGCGTGTGTGCACCCGTGCCCGCTACCGCTAACTTACCCCCTCCAAACAATTAACAACAAAATAAAAAATAAAAATATATAAACCGAATCATAGCCCCCCACGCCTCCAAATATAAGCGAACACCCAACAAGTCAAGACATACTTACCAAGAAATCATCTCACCAAGGATACGTATAAAAACTTTAACATTAAGACTCGAATTTTAAAGTAACCCCCTCCTTCCACCCCCACATATTTTCCTTCCCAAAGATGTATCCCTATGCCCTCAGCCACACCAGAAATAAACTTCCCAGACCCCCCCACAAGTTCCTATAACCCCAAAACTAAAATATTATCGACATACCAAACGCCCCCATACCTTCCCCCCTTGTTCCCTTCCTCTATCCCATCCGCCCTCCTCTCACCCCTTGACCTCATTCACTCTTTCACTCTCATCCCAAAATAGCGAACATTTCTGTAAAAGTCCGAAGATGCTACAGACGGCCAAAAAAGAAACGGCCAAGTAGCTGAATCAATAATGCAACTTTACAGAAAGATACGGTGATAAAAATAAAACGTATATATATATATATATATATGTATTTATATATATATATATTTATATATATATATATATTTTTATATATATATATATTTATATATATATATATTTATATATATATATATATATTTATATATATATATATATATACTGTTATATATAGCTGAAAATACTAATAGATTCTTTTATTTGAATTTTCAACCAAGAAGAAAATATATCCAAGTTCCTCTTCATTTTAATCATTCGTTAAAATTATAATCAATGCTAATATTAGCAGTAATTATAATGATATTGGGAATACTATAATAAAATATAATAATGCTGATGATAGTTATAATACTACTAATAACAATAGTAATATTATATTTTTACTACGTTACACGTCACAATAAAAAATAACAACCCTAAAATAATTATTAGTTATCTCCCTTGTATAACTGAAGGGTATTTTAAACATTTTATTTCACTTTTCAGAAAACTGCAGTCGTCTCGCTTGATTTTAAATATAAAGTTTTAGCGTCCATTGGAAAGATTGTTTAACTGTTCATTAGCACAGCTTTTTTATTTTAATTAAAAAACTCCAAATGATTATTTAAACCATTCGTAGACAAGATGCAACTGCGTGCCCAAAGATATACTGACTGACTGAACTTATGGAACTTAATAGGGTATTCCTTTTTATTATAAAAACTGTTTTTTCTCTTAATTCTATTCCCAATGTTCTGTTTTCTTTATTAACATAAAATGAACAACTTCATTCTTATGTTTTGAGTATTTGCAGAAAAATCCGCCATATATGCGGCAAATATGCTAAATTTATTTTGGTGTCTTAAATTCTTCACCGGCCATTTTTGCTGATGAGCAGATACTGTTCCAGGATAAAACGTTTGTCAATTATTGTCAAATTTCATTAAAATTAAAAGGAACATCGTTTCCGAAACGATCGTACACTCAAGTTGATTTTGTTTGCTTTTCCTTTTGAAACATTGACAATTCTCAATTGTAAATTTTTTACTCATTATTAATATAGCTCTAGGATACTTATACCTATTGAGCTTATCATATATCTACAGCACTTTGGACAATATTCTTTTAAAAGTATTAATACATTTATTAATACATTAAAATAAACTCTGCTTTATAGACTCCATGTCTAATTCCCTCTGTAATATATATATATATATATATATATATATATAGAGAGAGAGAGAGAGAGAGAGAGCGAGAGAGAGTGAGATAAGTAACAGAGTAAGCTTATGCTTCCAAAAAACCTCATAACCTTTAAATAATTATATATATATATATATATATATATATATAACTGCGATAAATTAGTAGTCCTGCGAAATATCACAGTGGTAGAGACTGAGGCATCTTATTACGGTGTTCCGATTTCGAATCTCGCTAGATTCAGCTATTCTGATGCGTCGTAGATGAGGAAACACGTGCCAGCGGATAATTATTTAAAAAAAAATTATATATATATATATATATATATATATATATATACATATATATATATATATATATATATATATATATATATATATATATATAAATGTAAAGTTGGTTCGTTCTAAACAAATAAAACCATGTTTATACGTTACCAATTTATTTGAAATTTTCAGACAACCCATTTTTAGAGTCGAGGTATGTTTTTATGCTATTAAAATAAATTTACCTAATTAAAATTCAAATATTAAATAAAATAAATATATTTATTTAATCGTTTCTGCGAATCTGGTCTGTTGATAAAACTGAACTTCCGGTTCGATTCATTTCACAGGCACGAATTGACGAAAGGTTTCATTTTCTGTTAACTCGATAAGTAAAAAAAAACATATTTCATTTGTTTATCTTCCAAATTTTTTAATTTACACATCTTTTCTTTATTATATAAGGCCAAAAAAAAAAGTTTGTTGCTTGCTTTTGAGTTTTTTTTTTGTTTTTCTATATAAAATTACTCATGCAGAGAGTGATCCGTGCTGAAGTAATGTTATTATTTAAAAAGTCATTTTTAACATGGGGAGGTAAGGATGTTTTGTACGTATTCTGTACTTATACCTTACAATTGAATAAATAAAAAAAAAACATATCGTAAAACGTTATTTAAACGTGGAAATATGATTTAAAAAATAGCGCGGATCGCTCTCTGCATTAGCACCATTTTTATTTATTGCGGACTATTATTCTCATCTTTATTAGTTTTTGTTTCACGAATTTTCGGCCAACTATTCCTCTGGCCTTCATGAAAAGAAGTCCTTTTATAAATGTTCAGTAACTTTTTTCCTTTTATTATTCTTAAAGAGTAAAACTTTTCTTACTCATGAAAGGAGTTAAGCCTACGTAAATAAATAAATGTTTGTACACGTGACAAATTATCAATAAATGGTTTAGTTACTTTTTTTAAAAAATGTTTGTAAAAGTGCGAAAGGCGACGTTGTTGTATACTCCCATGCTTAATTTCTATACTTATAGGTTTTTGGATTTTTTTTTCACTGGATTATTATTGATTGGACACTAATTAAACAGATTATTAAAAAAAATGTAAAAAAGAAATCATTATTTCGACATTTGAAAGTGGTGGGTGCTCACTTTTTAGTTACAACGTTCTGATAAATCAGTCACCCATTTTGTAAGCAATAAAAACGCGGTATATCAAAACCATAGAAAGTAAAATAATGAGTCTCTACGGCATTTGTAAGTCAGAAATATATTTGTTTCTCAAAGAAAAAAAATAGAGAGAACAGGACTTTTTTTATTGTTTTCATGAAAATAAAGTTTCGAGATTTTTTATTATTTTTTTTTTTACTTATTTAGTCAGTTTGTGTTTTTTTTTAATTGTTTTTGTGAAAGGTGAGTTTTTTTTCAAAACTTTTGTTTTGTTTCTTTTTAATTTTTTTAAAGTATTATGAATTTCACTAACATGCTGGAGAAATGTTTAATAATTTGGTATTTTTTTGATTAGGTCCACCTCCACAATTTTCCTTTCAATGACGACATTTATAGGTTTCCGAGTATGCTGAACACGCAAATTGCATTGAAATTTTGCGGAAATAAATAGTTGTATTATGCATTGTATTCTTCGGCGGCCATCTTTTTACGTGCACACGCGCCATAAACAAATACACACACGTAAAAAAGATGGCCGCCAAAGATTACAATGCATAATACAACTTTTTATATCTTGATAACTACTTATTTCTGCAAAATTTCGATGCGATTTTCGTATTCAGCATAGTCGAAAATCATTTCAAGTCGTCATTTAAAAGAAAATTGAGGAGGTGGACCTAATCAAAAAATTTACCAATAACTTTTAATCCCGTACGCCTCCCGATACATTGCTTCGTCAACATGCGACCATTTTATACCTCCCGAAGACACTTCTGTATTTAGAAAAAAACAAATAAATAAATAAAAAGTGACCGATTTACCAGAACGTGGTAACTAAAAAGTGAGTATCCCTTTCAAATGTTGAAATGATTTTTTTTTTTCAATTTTTTTTCATAATCTGGTTAGTGTTCAATCAATAATAATCCAGTGAAAAAATTTCAAAAAACCTATCAGTATAGAAACTCCACCACGTAAGTAAATTAATAAAAAATGTTATGTGTGCATGCGTTAGCCTTGACTAGGGGGGTACTAAGGGAACGACCATTAAATAATTCTGCGGGTCGCCATGGAACTCAACGCCCAAGGAATATCAAAATAGTTTTCATGATCTGAAGAAATTTTTTTTTTCCGAAAAATGGGTGATCACTTTTCCATCTAAATTTAACTTAAAATGAGCACCCACTTTCTGGCCACCTGAGGAAGGGACATTTATTTTCCTGTTTATTGGCTTAAAGGTTTTTTTGACAAGGCAGTTTTGTACGCGAATGCATATTTAACAGTTTTCGTTTATGCTCACGCATAGCATAAACAAAGGCTACGTCTGTGAAATGGAAAATAGTCCCAGAGTTCAGGGGTTAATACCATGCAAAAGAAATCAAACAAAAAGACTTTGTAGCCAATAAACACACAGAAAGAAAAAAAATAGCATCCATTTTTTTTCTATCGAATTCATTTGCTGTTTTTATTGAAAACTATTTTCCCCCGGATTTTTTATATACTTTTCCATTAAGGGCTGTGCGTCTCACGTTCATAAATAACACAATTTTTTTTGTAGATTTTGGTGTGCTAAAAACGAATCTGCAAACCGTTTCCGTCGCAAAAAATAGTTTTTATGATATGAAGAAATTACTTTTTCGAAAAAGTGGCGATCACTTTTCCATGTAAATTTAACTTAAAATGAGCACCCACTTTCTAGCCACCTGAGAGAGGGGGGATTTTTTCCCATGTTTATTGGCTAAACAGCTTTCGTTTATGCTTACGCATAGCGTAAACGAAGGCTACGTCTGTTAAATGGAAAATAGTCCCAGAGTTCAGGGGTTATTACCATGCAAAAGAAATCAAACAAAAAACTTTTTAGCCAAGAAACAGAAAAAATGCCCCTCTCTCAGGTGGCCAGAAAGTGAGTGCTCATTCTAAGTTAAATTTACATTGAAAAGTGATCACCACTTTTCGAAAAAGTAATTTCATGAATGTCATGAAAACTTTTTTTTTGCTACGTAAACGGTTTGCAGATTCGTTTTTAGCACACCGAAAGCTACAATAAAATATTTCGTTATATATGAACGTGAAACGGGCCTTAAAGTAAAATAATACCGGATTTTTTTGAGCAGATTTGCCGTTTAGTTGTACAAATATCCTCAAACCAGGTAATCATTAAAAGGGATTTTTAAAAGTCGTCACCTGTATCGAGCAAAAGTTTAAAACCACCGATTATATGCCAGCCTACATCATGGTAACATATATTGAGTGAGTTCCTAACAGTATTTTTAGTTTAAACTCATTTTCCCAAAATTTTCCCAAACTTAACGTGTTCGATACAGTCTGCCGCCATTTGAATTTTTCAGATATACCGATAAACATTAAATGTTTTTGAACCGATTATACATTACATAAAAACACTAAAATCTTATCCAGTAAGGTAGAACACTTACTTTTCTTGCCTTTGATAACATTTATTTGTTATATATTTATTTTTGACAACTTCTTTGTATCTGTGTTTAATAACATAAACCCTTTTCATTTAATGTAACATTTAGTCGGCTCGAAAAACAGTGTTTATTGGTGTATTTGAAAGCTACAAATGGTGGTGGACACTGTTGATTACTTTAAGTTAGAGAAAGTGAGTTAAAACTAAAAAAAACTATACAAAATACTGTCAGAAACCTATCCATTATGCCAGCCTATGTCATGGTAACATATGCTCGGTGAGTTTCAGACACTGTTTTGTATAGTTTGTAGTTTTCAACTTACTTTCCCAAACTTAACGTATTCAACAGAATTCGCGACCATTTCTGTTTTTTGAGCCAATTAAACATTTTACATTACATAAAAACACTAAACAATTATCCAATTAGGTAGAAACGTAAGTTACCTTACCTTTGCTTTCATTTATTTGTTTTTGGCCGACTTTTTCGAATCTGTGTATAGTAACCCCCCCTCCCCCCACCATCAACCAAATATTAATTACTAAATCACATTTTTTAAAACAACAACAAAAAAAGCATTTAGCGTTTCAACATTTTTGCTACGTTCGGCTTCATCCACTGATTGTTGGTCAAGTCCAAAACATGAATGATTGACAGAAACTCTCGAGGATCCAGATCAAATTCTGCAAGAGTACCATTTTTTTCAGTTTCGCCTTCTTTTTCACTTTTTGCAGTGGATTGCTGTACTAATATAAGAAATATGCATTTTCTCTTTTATTAAATTTTTCCATTACACCAAATTGAGCCACTGCAACGCGTGGCAGGGTACAGCTAGTATATATATATATATATATATATATAATTTTAAAAAAAATAATTATCCGCTGGCACGTGTTTCCTCGTCTACGACCCATCAGAGTGGCTGAATCTAGCGAGATTCGAAATTGGGGCCCCGTAATAAGATGCCTCAGTCTCTATCACTGTGATATTTCGCAGGACTACTAATTTATCGCAGTTTTACATAGATGGTGTTTGTTTGTTTATTTCTGTATGCAATGCTTATTTAATGAAGACAGTTATTTATATGGAAGCGATTTTTTTTTTACTTAAATGCGAGTTTGGCATAATTTTCCCTTTGACGAGTTTGGTGCCACCCAAATGCAGAGCGGCATATGTATTATTTTTGAAATATAATAATCCACTGACACGTGTTTCGTGGTCTACGACTAATCATAGTGGCTGTTCTAGGTGCATTCGAAATTGGGATACCGTGAATTATACTCACACACACACATATGTATACACACACACACACACACACATATATATATATATATATATATATATATATATATATATATATAGTGCAAAATTTTGTTGAAAATTCAAATACTCACGTTTTTTTTTCATAACCTTCGTTTATTTCCTGGATTTTTCCATTGCAACTGTTTCATTAATGAGTTGGCAATTTTATGATTTATGTTTGCGTAAAAATATCATGTCCCCACCAACTTCTTCAGATGTTTATCCATTTGATTCTCATAACAAATGGTATATTTTTAACATGCTGAGTATCGTATTCTGGGTAGAGTTTTCCACAGCCATGCTTCCTCACTTCCTCCATCGTTATATATATATATATATATATATATATATATATATATATATATATATATATATATATTATATATATATATATAAAGAGAGAGAGAGAGGGATAGTGCTATGAATGCACATAGTATTTAATATATGAAGAATATTTGTTCGATGGCGGGTAAAAATAATTTCCAATCAAGTTACAACCCATGTAGCATAAAATCCAACTGGCTCTTCATCTTCATTATTGATAAACGATGGAAAAGTTTGGTAAAACTGATTGTAATTCTGTTTCCATAGAAACTATTTTATTTTTTTAGTGAAGAAAATCTGTGTTCCAATGATGATGAAAGAAACCAAACAAGTCAGTTTTCCTCCTCAGACGCGAGATTATGCAAATGAGATTAAATTCGACTGGCCACTAATTGATCCGCGGGGAAATTATGCTAATTTTAACCGAGGAATTGTTCTATTTTAATGAAAAGTCGAATTAAAAAATGATTTAAAAAAAAAATTACATTTCAACCTTCAGCAATAAATAAAGAAATTTGAAGTTTATTGTAAACTGTTTATTTCTGTTTCAAAGAAACAGAAAACACTAACGAATACACACACACACACACCCACACACACACATATATATATCTATATAATAAAGCTCAACATCTGTGTATGTGCCATGTCTGCCTACACTAGCAGATCACGTACAACGATAGGAGAATTACTAAAGAGTAAAAATGAATATAATAAGTCACTTCTACAAAAGGAGGCGGTGTCCCAGGGAGGCTGGATCTTATGCACGCTCACGCTGTTTCGCGAAGATCTACCAAATTTCGCAGATAACCGAACATGGGTATAGAAAAAGTTATAACGTCTCACCCCTACCAACGGGGGTGTGACCAACGGGAATGTCTCTTATAAATGGAAACACTGTGCACGCACACACGTTTTATTCACACTCATAGACTCACCAAATATGGCAGGATAACCCACTATGAGGTGGGGGAGGTTTTGCTAGGTTACCTCGCTCACCCACACCAACGGCGTGTGTCACTTTAAAATTGGAACCCTATGCACGCTCACATTGTGTGATGCATAGGTACCGACCTCGCCATGATAACCCCTTCAAAGGCTGGGGTAAGGTTTTACGGGTTATATAGCTCAAACGCAAATGAGGAGTAGGTCTAATGAGGGTCAATTATAATAAGGAAATCTTACTAGTTTTCATACGTTAATGTCAATATAGATCCCCACTACTTCCCCCTCATTGTCGTGTAAAAGATTGCTATGGATTTGATACCTATAAGATTGAAAAGCTTGAAGCACCCTCTTTACACGTACACTGCTTTATATAGCCTTCATAATTCCATAAATCAATCTATTTCTTGAATACTCTTATTTAAACCAGTCAATGACGAGTACTTGTGCATTTACATGCATGTAATGTATATTTATTTTTGTGCAGGGCTCACGTTTTGCTTTATAGCGGAGCCTGTGAATGCCGGCCAATTTCATTCCCAGAGCTGTTGTTTCATCCCCTTTAATATTTTGACCACAGCTTTGAATACTCTTTGAATACTCTTTCCAATCTATTATGGTCCTGGATATGACCTTAAACTATATCCAGTGGTGAGGCCCCAACTTGCGGGCTTTGGAGAGTGTGGATCAACCCTTTAATTACTATTGCTCCCAGGTCCACTCTGACCTGGAGTGGTAGTACCTGTTAGGGTCCCAACTATGGGTTAAATAGAGACCGACTTGAAAACAACAAATATATTCTATCAAAAAATGTTTCTTCCGAATCTTTGGATTCGGCATTAAATAACCTGAAAAGGGTTGATATGCCGTAAAACAAAATCAACCAAGTAACCGACCAATCTATTTGATAAAGAGTTCTCCACATTAAACGCACAGCCCTTCACTTAGAAACAATCTATATTTTATGACTATCCATTCCAAGCAATTTATTTGCTTCAATCTTGTGACTCCTGCTGATAATTTCATTTTAAAAGCATTACTTGTCTAGTTCATTTCACTTCTTTTTCTGCCTTAATTCTTGCACTACTTAAACGTTATTTTGTCTAGGTCATTGTGACCTTGCCTTTTTTATTCTAAAAAGTAACTCAATCACCACTCAACTTTTTCTGTTTCATTATTCGTATTTTTCAAGGATGGAATACTGCTGCCATATCTGGGCAGGAGCTGCTAAAAACAGCCTATCCTGCCTTGACAGAGTACAAAATAGTCTTCGTGGCTTAGTGGAGGATGCCCTTTTCTTTTTTCTGCAACCTCTCTCCCACAGAAGAGACGTTGCACGCCTATCTTTGTTTTATCGTTATTTCCATGGCAGGTGCTCGTCTGAACTTCAATCTCTGGTCCCCCCCCCTCGCCAATATTTTACAAAAAACA
Source organism: Euprymna scolopes (assembly GCF_053919585.1). Classification (NCBI taxonomy): domain Eukaryota; kingdom Metazoa; phylum Mollusca; class Cephalopoda; order Sepiida; family Sepiolidae; genus Euprymna; species Euprymna scolopes. Next base: position 89,090,925 of record NC_136519.1, on the reverse strand, counting down.
CCCGTCTGGCTGAATCCACTGACAAAACCTTTCCCCACTTTTTATCTATGCTTAAATCAAAACGTAGATTCCATGAACAAAGCTTCTTTCTTAAAACTGCACGCCTGTGGAACTCTGTTCCGTCTGTCTGCTTCCCTCCTGCCTACAACTTGGATGTATTCAAGTCCAACGTTAACAAATTACTGATAAACCGCCCCCTTAAGTAGACACTCTAAAATATCCACACTAACGTAATGTACTTGCAATAACCCTTATCCCTGAGTGGCTTCCGAGCCTTGATAAGTGGTGACCAGCTTGTACAAAAAAAAGAAAAAATGGCCTTGGCACTAGCGTATTGAAATCTCTCCTTTTCTTCATTCTACGCACAATAATCTTTCTTTTTATAATAATATATTGAACTCAGACATTTTCCTTGTACCCATTTGTGAATTATTTTACGGAATTCTGTCTTTTAGATGACCTCGAAATAGCTTCTAGTAACGGGATGCCTTTGGATTTTTTCTTCTGGATATCTGACTTTTACCAACTTTTTTTTTTTGTTTTTAGATTTTACCGTCATTGGATGTTCTACTCTTTACTCTTCACGGTGAATCATTTTTCTTTTTTCCCCATTCCCTCTACATAACTATCTTTTTACCTTTTAGCAACTAAGCTCTATATCTCACTTGCAGTTTCATGAAATACTTTGCAAGCAAAATCTCATTCCGCATTTTGCAAATTACTTTCCTCTGATGCGGAGGTCATTTCATTTAATTGGTGTCACCTTTTTTGAAAATTTAATATGTTTTTAACTCATGTTAAAGTGTTTACCTACGATTGAATTATTCTTTGTTCTTTATATATATATATATATATATATATATATATATATATATATATATATATATATATGTGTATATATATACTCGTTTTTTTTTATATTCAAAAGTAATGGACTAATGAATTCAACGAGGTTGTTAGATAGTGCTCAATAAAAAGGGCTGATAATACTTGTTTATTGTTATATAAACATGCTCACACCCCGCTGCTACAAATAGCCACTTGTTTCAATCAAACAACAGATATCATCAGGCAGCGACTTGACTATTCAAAAGTTCAATGAATAACCATTGAACTTTTGAATAGTCAAGTCGCTGCCTGATGATATCTGTTGTTTGATTGAAACAAGTGGCTATTTGTAGCAGCGGGATGTGAGCATGTTTATATAACAATAAACAAGTATAATATATATATATATATATATATATATATATATATATATAATTTTTCGTACAAGTATTTTTAGCAATATAGATAATCTACGAGAAAATATGGCAATTGCAGTCGACATTTTAAAATGTTGCAATCTTGGTTTTCTGCATAATTTTTTTTTTGTCATGTTATTGCTTGTAAATTTGTGTCGTTATAAGATTATTCCTTTGTGAATAAAGCTTGCGAGTAACTCGGGATTGTATGTCCGTGTTCCTTTTTTATCATATAAAAGAGCTCTTATCTACAGAAAACGCTGATTTTATCTTCATATATTTTACATTTTCAAAGTTGATTACATTTCGACAATTAATATAGTATATTATTACATAGTTGAATCAGGAAATGGCACCCCGCTCCCTCTATCAGTTTTTTTTTGTTTTTTTTTGCTAAGTTAGTTTAAACAAAAAAGACCGATATTGTGACATAATCGATTATATTTTGATGCATTATCAGCGTGGTTTTATCAACACGTATGGTAAATATGCTTTTATGATCGAAACATTTTTTGCCAAAAACATATATTGATTAACTGGTAGAAATATTTATCATCGTAAACTGAATGGTGGGTTATTATAAAGGTTAAGATTTCAGGTGGCTCACGCTCTCCACTTCTTGCATGACAGAACCACACGTACATTGCATATCGCTCCACCCTTCTCAAACTTACGCCTTTTCTATTATGCAAATAAACATAATCAGCGTTATCTTGAATGCTTATTCGTTTTTAGAAAATGTCTTATCCGGAAAGTGATATACAATACTAGAAGCATGGTCAAAATTCTAGAGAAAACAGAAGTGTTTTAAAAAATATTAAATGTGAGCAATCTATATATCTATAAAAGTGAACGTGTCTGTCTGTGTGTCTGTGTGTCTGTCTGTCTGTGTACATTTCCCTACGCAATAACTCTGTCAATTTTTAGTCTATAGACTCGAAATTTGAAATACCGGGTACTGAGATTTGGGAGAATCGACGTGACGGGTGTCAACCAGAAATTTGGCTGTTAAGGGGTCAAATTTAAACGATTTGACCTTTAAGAACTCTACCAAACTCCTCCGACAACTTTGGGTCTAGACACTTGAAATTTTAGATTTAGGTTCCTTGAACCTGGATCTAACTTAATAAAGTAATTTGAGCCCGAAACAATAAATTTTAAGGGGTCATAATAGGGGTCAAAGTTTTAAAAAATTAACCATTTTTCTGTTTTTTTGCTTTTTTTGCACAGCATACACCTCCAAACACCCGAGCAACGCCGGACACCCCTGCTAGTTAAAAATAAAATAAAATTCTAATGAAAAAAATACGATCAAGATGATAAAAACAATACATAGAACAAAAATATAATTAATAAAAATAATGCTGACGCAAATCCTAACAAAGATAAAAACACTAACAGTGAGCAAAAAAAAAATGTAACTGCAGAAATAAGACATATGCCCACTAAACATTAAATGCCTAATCTAAAATAAAGCATTGCTCCTTATTAAGAAACTATTTGTATATTGAGACAAAAAAAAACTGTGTTACTGTTTATTACCCCTTCTTCTATAACTCTTATATAACCGTGTCTATTTTGCCCTTCTCTATTGTAATTTTCTTAATAATTATATTTTGCCGAGGATGGGCACTCTACCGATAAGTTACTCCAAATGTTTTTAAGATATTCAACGTCCCTTAAAGTTCTCTTGTTGGTATTTCTCTTACACTTGGTTCATTGTGTATATTCGCCAGATACTTTTTGAAATTATTTTTAAATTAGCCACGTTACGTCTATAATGGCTGGTTGATACTGTCTTAAGATCTCGGTTTCTTTTTATGTCGCATATAAGTCCTTGGTATTTTGTTATTTTCTCCCTCTCTGCTCTGTTCAGGTCATCATCAAATACTGCGTATCTCTCACAATGAGGATTGAACAGTCAACCCCCAAAGAATTATTACCTACAACTAAATTTTATCAAGTACTAGCAAGCCACCCGATGTTTCCCGATTGTAAAATACTCAATACTATTTTATTTTAACAAGCAGGACCTGTATATATTCCACAATGTACTCATTCATATATAATATATTGGTATTGACATTCTGTAGATGTTCAGTGTAAATATTGACGCGCTGATATTATTGTAGCTCTTTTGTTAAAACTGCAAAAGTATTTATCTAAGCTAGCAGGAATGACCGGTAAAGCCCTCTCATAAAGTACGCTTAAATATGATATTTTAAATCTAGCAGATTTCGTATAAATTATTATAGAATTAACGTTCTATCGATTTTTATATATTATAAAGTTGCGATTTAATATATATATGTATGTATATATACATATATATATATTTAATTAATAATTATATATATAATATATATATATATTTAATTAATAATTATATATGTAATATATATATTTAATTATATTTAATATATATATATATATATTTAATTATATTTAATATATATATATATATTTAATTATATTTAATATATATATATATATATTTAATTATATTTAATATATATATATATATATATTTAATTATATTTAATATATATATATATATTTAATTATATTTAATATATATATATATTTAATTATATTTAATATATATATATATATATTTAATTATATTTAATATATATATATATATATATATATATATATATATATATATATATATATATATATATATATATATGACTTGGGAGCATTAGTTTGAATCGAAACCATAATAAAAACTATGAAAAAAGTGATATCCATATGACTTGAATTTCTTCAGTCATAACCGAAACCGAAACCAAATATTATGCAGAAGTCTTTATAATATTATTTATAAACAAAAATAGATATGTGAAGTTTCCTTGGACGAGTTTTAATCGAAACAGGAACCAGGATTTATGAAGAATTCTTGATAAAATTATTTATACAAAAATGGATGCCTTTAGAACCATCAGCTTATAATCGAAATCGAGACGAAAATTCATGGAGAAAGGAAGTACACAATAATTAAACGACCCGGATGTAAGAATGCCACAGAAAAAAACACACACGTATAGTATTTACAAATAGATTTATAAAGAAACTGAGACATGTGGATCCGATTATGTTTGTATTGCGCGAACTATAATTTGAAAACGAGGCTTCTCTCTGCGAAGAAGAAGGGGGGGGTATTAATTTTGGCCATCTTGAATTCTTACGACTCGTAAAAAGTTAATATTTGGTATGAAATAAACAGCGTTTAAAACTACTTTAAAACACTAATAAATGATTCAGATAGGTTGCAAAGTAACTTTTATAGCTACTGTTAATATTTCTTTGTTGTATATTTTAATTTTTGACAACTTTTTTCGAATCTATGTGTACAGTAATACAAATCCAAAAATTTCAAAACACCTTCAACTCAAAACGAGGTTTCCCTCTTCCAAACAATATGTAGCCATTTTTTTTTCTTTTTTAATCTGCTCGGTAAAAGTGATTTTTTTTAGATTAAAATAAAGACGAATAAAAACTACTTGAAAACCAAAACAAATGAGCCAGGTTGATATAAAATTAACTTATATTGGCTACGGCAACAGTTATTTCTTGTATATATATTATATGAGTTTACTTCTTGCAAGGAAAAAAATAGCGTTACGTGATAAGGGCTGTCCCCTTTTTATGTAAGTATAAAAATATTGAATTAGTTAAATGTAAAAATGAAATAGAATAGACGAAATTCGAGCCTCATAATTTAGGTCTAGAAATAGATTACGAGAGAGAATTAGAAAATTGAATGTAAAAACAAACCATTGTTTAGCTTAGAGATAAAATAGTTTTAAGAAAAGGAATGTGCATTTGTCAATTCTGTTATGAAATAGAATTGAGGAATGCAACAATAGGATACTTTAATAAACATGTTTTTAACATATTGGAAATATAGGTTACTGGAAATATAGATTAAAATTCCTTTTGTAAACAAAGGAAAATGTTTTGGATACGCATTTCCAGAACACGTGAAAGAAGGCACATGTTTTATCATGTGTATGACGTCATGGAAAATGGGAAGTTCTAGATATAGTTAGAAACTTTAGAGTTAAGCAGGGGAGTCTGAGGACGACAGACGAGACTCTGGAGTCCAGAGATGGACAGTCGAACGTCTGGAAGCGAGGCGGTCACCTTTGAAACATAGAATGTAAAACTTTGAATTCCTGACTAAGAAAACCGCCGACCGGTCCATGGACATAAACGCGTCATGTGTTTTTATAAACGTCATCTTTGTGTTGTAATTTTACCAAAAAGTAAAGTGAAATTGTCATTATATGTCTTATATATCCTGTGTTTTAAAATGTCTTCACATACACAATGTCTCCACATCTCATATCTAAAATGTGAACACTAAGACTGTCTCAACACTGTCTCCTAACCCTAAGAGCTTCTACTACATTTCTAAGTATGAACATTTAATATATATGAATCTCTTCATAACACGAACACGGAACGCACCATCTCTCTTAATAAGACTCTCTAAGAATCACTTTTAATAACCTCAATGGATATTCGGTAAATTTCTTAACTTATATGGAACGGCTCATCAAAAACTTGTTTACGTTAGACTTGAAGGCAACCAGATTGTAGTTAGCTCGAAAGCAGGAAAACGGAAGACAATTCCATAGGCGTGCAGTTCTAAAAAAGAGGTTTTGCTCACTACTTGCAACATTACGGTCCCAGCGGACGAGAAAGCACCCCAGATCATTAAAAACCCTCCTCCACTATGCCGAGTTGAAAAAGCCTCTTTGGGCAAATTTTTTATCATGCCAATAATATTGAAATCAATCTGGACCATCTAGATTAAACTTTTTTCTCATCGGAGAAAGTTACATTTTCCCACTTCTCTTCATCCCAAGTCTGGTAGTTGGCGGCATATTTAAGTCGGTTAGTTTTGTGCTGTTCAAGAAGACGTGGTTTCTGCAGTCGCTTTAAATGATTGAAACCCTTCATTTTCAGATGCATTCGTATGGTTTTAGGACTACATTCTGCTGCTGTTTGGCATTTCAATCGCCTTGAGTTCAAACTGGAGTTTTTTTAAAAACTTTTTCTGATACGGGGATCTAGTGATGGGGTTATTTTTTTTTTTGGTCGGCCTGGACTGTTTTAGTGCCCATATTGATCTGGGTTTCGTTAAAAATGTGCGATGAACGTTTTGCTACGATTCAATTCGTTTGCAATGGATCTATCAGAGAGTCCACCCCTATTAAGCTCAAAGATCCTTCCTTTCTAAAACTCTGATAATGGTTTCCCTTTTGCCATTTATAATTAAGGAGGATGCTTTCAATCCACAAACAAGTTGCTTTTAGTAACATAGAAGCTTTTCGTATTCATTTTTTCAAAATTAGCCGATTTTATTAAAGGGCTCTTATCATTTAGACCAGGTGAAAATGTTTGTTTTTTAAAAAATAATTATTAGATCAGGGTTCAGGTTTCGAATGAAGCAGATTTCATTTTTTTTTCTATCATATTTTCCCTTTTGGCAATGGTTTCAACCATTTGTTTAAATAAAAATTCGGTATTATACGTAAACGCTTACTTTCTTAAGTGATCTTATGATTTTGACCAGGACTGTATATATATATATATATATATATATATATATATATATATATATATATATATATATTATGTAATGTAGTTTATAATTTAAAATTTAAAAATTAAAATTTAAAAATTATAAATTTTAAATTATAAATCACATTACTTAATATTGAATTAGCTCTAGGACATTTAACTATCGAGCTTATTATATATCTAAATTACAACGAGCACTTTCTAATTCCTGTATTTTAATTAAACTAGTAATTTCACTGTTACATTAAAATACACTCAGTTCTTTAGACTATTGTTCTAATCTCCTTTAAATTATATATATATATATATATATATATATATATTCTTTCTAATATTTTTCGAGGGTAAACAATCTCGTATTCATTTGTCCCCACTTTTTGAAATCGTCAGCTTGAATTATATATATATATATATATATATATATATATATATATATATATAGTTATATATCTATATATATATATATATATATATATATATATGTACATTGAGCTTCTTAAATACAGATTGCTATATATATATAATAAACATATATTTTTACATAAATAAATATATATATATATATATATATATATATATATATATAAATGTATATGCACACACAGCACACATAGAGATAGAGACAAGAAAAGAAAGATGGAAACAAAATGAGCCACCAGGGAAGTTACTAGACGAGCTGAACCAGGAGTACATAGACAATGATGCTTCACTCCAATGGCTCAAGAGTGGGAGACTTCAATTTGATGAGAGAAAAAACTTATTGTAGCCGGGCAAGATTAGGGCTTACTAACAAATGGATTTAAAAAAATGGCTGGCCTACAAACAAATGGTTTTGCCACTCAGCGATTAAAAGTGCAAGCCATCTAATGTCTGCATGCCCAATCTTATTGGCAGATGGCGATCCTACTGCTCGTCACAACAAAAGTATGCAAGTACCTCCATTGGAAGATCTAGAAAAAGATGCAACTCGACAGATCGCCAAACATCTGCGAACATGAACCACCGCCAATAACATCAAACAGAAATGTGACCGTATTCTATGACAAAGATATACAGGTAGACAGATACATAAAAGACAAGCCCATCAAACCTGATATTGTTATCTGGAACAAGCCTGAAAGAACTGCACTCATTGTCGATGTCACAGTCCGAAATGATTTCGGCCTTAAAAGAACTTAACGTGAAAATATAACAAAATATCAGGACCTAAAAATGATCTAAAAACGACATCATCTTTAAAAGAAATAAACATTATACCGGTTGTGATAGGAGCAACTGGATGAATAAAAAAGAATCTTCAGAAATACTTAGAAGCGATCCCGGGAAATCCAAGCTGTAATGAAATAAAGATAGCAGCTATAAAGAGAACAACATCTATTCTTAAAAGAACCCTCGGATATAAATTTAAATTATAATAGAATCAAGTGTTAGCTCCAGGAGGGAGCCCCTTGATCTCGTTAAACTTACTGAAGTAAAATACAAAACAAAGATATATATATATATATATATATATATATATATATATATATATATATATATAGATAGATAGATAGATAATCAATCAACAGGTGAACTGCTTGGGAAAATTCAGATTATCATGTTTGATTTGCCAATCTAAATGCTATTTGGGTCTGATTCGTAACACAAGGCACGCCTTTTATATATAATACCACATTTCAAATAACTTATACGACCTATATATGATGAAAGCTCATCGCCGATGTTTGACAAGTAAACACAAGACAAAATGTCTCCAATCCATTCAATTTTTAATCTCACTAGATTAATATATATCAATTTTTTTATTTTCTGTCAAATAGGGAGAAACAGTGTCGAACAAAACGGCGTTTTCTTTTGTTCGTTCACATTAATCTAGTTTTTATCTGACATAAAAGGCTGACATCTGATGACAGCGAAAATAAATTTTTTATTTTTTTATTTTTTGAAATTCATGACGATACGCTGGATTTCTTCATTATTGTTCGCTGATGTTGCGTTTCATATCTCTACATCAATGAATCATATAGTAACTTTGCATGCCCCTCCGTGTTACTCGCTTCTCCGAGTAGATGGGGTGAGGAGAAAATAAGGAAAATGGCAATAGCTGCTGTCAAATTCAATATTGATGACGAAAGTTAGATATTTTAAAAATATGTGCATTCTAAAATAAAATTTAGGCTACCTTGCATAACACATATCTGAAGAAGGGGTTTTACCCGAAATATCATACAAGAAAATTTGATGTGAACATTTAAACAGAAGTTAAATACAATACTAGTATAAAATCTTTTAAAATTATACATATACAGTTTTGATCAACGTGACTCTGAAATCTATACTTCACCGCGTTTATCCATATATTTTCTTCCATTGGATTTTGTTCTTAAAGTTTTACATACACACTAGACAATAATTAAAGAAGTTTTTTAGTTTATGAGTTAAATAGCAAAATTTCCTTCTGTCTTTCTATTTTCACGTTGTATACTTCTGCATTCATAATTATGTGAAAACTTCCCGTATTATCTATGTATAACAAATTATGTGTGTTGTGTACAAAGGAAAAATATATGATGCATTCGTGTGCAATTTTCTGAAGTATCTGTTTCGTAGCGCAAAATCAATCACTTAATTATTTTATAAAATCAGTGACTCTATTTTGCCCTATATTTTTTTACTACATTGCGCTGTAATTTCCGTGAGCTTCTTAAACAATGAGTGGTATATATTATAAGAAAATATAGTTCTACAGAAATATATATATATATATATATATATATATATATGTATATATACGTATATATACATATATAAATATATATATATATACATGCATATATACGTTTTTATATTTCTTCTCTTCGCCCCGTTGACTTTATTCTAAAAGATTTTAATCATGAATTTAATCTTCTCTCCACGACTGCGTTAAATATATATATATATATATATATATATATACATATATATATATATTATATATATATATTATATATATATACATATATATACATATATATATATATACGTGTCTTAATTCGTGTATCGTTTGCGTGTTTAAAATGTTATTTAGAGAGTGTATATACAGTTTTATATACGTGTCACAATCATCTATCGGACGTATATACATATATATATATATATATATATATATATATATATATATATATATACGTGTGTTAATCTAATATAGTTTTTATCTATTGTTCGTTAAATAATTACGTGTATATGTCTTACGACAGTGTTGATGTATTAACAGATACAGTTTAATAACGGACATGTAATATTTAAAAAAGAAAATTTTCGGAGGTTTTAATATCGGCCCAATCGGAGAAATATACGCGGTCTTTCTTTGGTCTTGTTTGACGGAAAACAGCAAAGAACATTCATCCTAATGAATCAACAAATCTCGGTTTGTCTTTCAGCAACTTTTTTGCAGATGTTTCCCCTAATTCGAAATAGCAACGCTGATGCTGACTATCGCCGTTTCTTATCCCCCCTACTCGCAGCCATCTTGATACCTTTTTCTTCTTCTGGCTACCAACATGGTCTGCCCTTTTTCGCTGTCGACTCTTAACGAAAAATTGATACGTATCTTTCAAGTTCTACAGAAATATATATGTATATATATATATATATATATATATATGTATATATATATATTCATAATTGATACGTGTCTTTCAAGTTTCTACAGAAATATATATATATATATATATATATATATATATATAGATAGATAGATAGATATATAGATATATATATAGTCATGTATATGCACACACACATAGAGACAGAGCTAAGAAAATAAGGACGGAAACAAAATAAGCTACCAGGGAAGTTCCCAGAAGAGCTGAACCAGGAGTACATAGACAAAGATACTCCACTCCAATAATTCAAGAGTGGTAGACTTCAATTTGATGAGGAAATACTTATTGTGGCCGGGCAAGATCAGGACTTACTCATAAATGGATTTAAAAAGATTGCTGGCCTACAAACAAATCGCCAGTGTAGATTTTTCCACTCAGCGATTGAAAGCGCAAGCCATCTAATGCCTGCATGCCCAAACTTATTGGCAGATGGCCATCCTACTGCTCGTCACAATAAAAGTTCTTCTCTCTTTTAATGAAATATACGTAACGCTACGTCAGAATCTCGAGATCACATGTTTTATAATTATTGTTTGTGCTCTATAATATTTTTCTATTAAACATCTTAATATAAACTAGCGGGGTCTGTGGAAATTCCACAGGGGACTGATTTATATGTAATATATCGATGTTTGCATTCTGTAGATTTTCAGTGTAAATGGAGACGCTCTGATATTATTGTAGCTATTTTGCTAAAACTTCAAAAGTATTTATCTAAGCTAGCAGGGATATTTGGCATAGCCAGGTGATAACATACGCTTAAAAATGATATTTTAATTCTTGAAGATGTCGCATATACAGTTAATGTTCTATCGATTTTTATATATTATAAAGTTGCAATTTCAAAAATAAAAAATATATCTATCTAATTTGGGTTCATCAGCTTGAACCGAATCCCAAACTTATATATATATATATATATATATATTTATATATATATATATATAAATATATATATATAACTTTCTTTCCTTCAGCTATAATCAAAACCAAAAAATCGAAACCAAAACTTATGAAGGACTCTTGATAAAATCATTTATACAAAAAATAGATTACTAAGGTGCCATTAGCTAAAATCGAAACCGAACCAAGATTTATAAAGAATTCTTGATTAAATTATTTTAAAAAAAATAGATTATTAAGTGCCATCAGCTATAATCGAAATCGAAACCAAAACTTATGAAGAATTCTTGGTAAAATTATTTATACAAAAAATAGATTACTAAGGTGCCATTAGCAAAAATCGAAACCGAAACCAAGATTTATAAAGAATTCTTGATTAAATTATTTAAAAAAAAAAATAGATTATTGAGTTCCATCAGCTATAATCGAAATCGAAACCAAAACTTATGAAGAATTCTTGGTAAAATTATTTATACAAAAAATAGATTACTAAGGTGCCATTAGCAAATTCGAAACCGAAACCAAGATTTATAAAGAATTCTTGATTAAATTATTTAAAAAAAAAAATAGATTATTGAGTTCCATCAGCTATAATCGAAATCGAAACCAAAACTTATGAAGAATTCTTGGTAAAATTATTTATACAAAAAATAGATTACTAAGGTGCCATTAGCAAAAATCGAAACCGAAACCAAGATTTATAAAGAATTCTTGATAAAATTATTAAAAAAAAAGAGATTATTGAGTGCCATCAGCGATAATCGAAATCAAAACCAAAACTTATGAAGAATTCTTGGTAAAATTATTTATTACAAAACATTGAAGTACATGACAATTAAACGACCCTGATTTACGTGTTACACACAAAAGAATACACACGCTATAATATTAATATATTGATAATTTGATCTGTAAATATTTATTTCGCCATGATAACATTCTTTCAGACATTATATTTTTACAAATATTGACAGCGACCAGCAAACTTTCGAGGTTTCCCTGCTAACATCTTACAAGGTTATTTATATTTCGCTTTCCAGCATCATTTTCGAGCTTACGTGGAATTGTCTAGCATTGTTAAATGAAGACTACGTCTTTTCACTCCATTGCGAAGTTGTCCATATGGTCGATCGCAGATTTTCGGACGCTATGTGCAAGGTAATTCTTTTTAAGTCAAAACGCTAGATTTCAATCCACTATTTTTATTCGCGAAAACATTCGCTAAAAGTTTGACTTAAAATATATGCCAGTGGGCAAAATTTAGTTCCGTCATAAAAAAACATTTTCTACATAAAATAAATTTATTTTTACATTTTATCAAGTGAATAAACATAAAATAACATACAAACCCCACGTTTATATATTTGTTTAAATGCAACGGAAGTCGATGTTTTCGATTCTAAAAAAATCTAACTTTTTTTATAAATCTCTGTGTGGCGTACTGGGAAAATATATATTCTAAGAATAAAAATAAATAAAGTTTATCTTTACAAGAATCTTTATACATTTATCTAGCGAATAAATATAAAATTACATTTGAAACACCACGTTAATTACTTTTTAAAATCAAATTTCTGCAACACAGCAAAAGTATATATTTTCGATTCTAAAATAAAACTAATTATTTTGATAAATCTATGTGTGGTTTACATGGAAATTCTTTTTTCTTAAGCATAAAATGAATAAGTTTACTTTTATGGGAATATTTCTAGATTTATTTAGCGAATAAACATAAAACTACATTTAAAAAATCACGTTTTTTACTTTAAAATATCCAACAACGGAGTTGGTGTCAATGATTTCGATTTTAAATCAAATCTGCCTTTTTTGTTAAATCTGTGTCCAGTACCGGGGAAATACTTTTTAAAATAATAAAAATATTTAACGTTTATTTTCAGATTAATTTTTATACATTCATGTAGCGAATAAACATAAAGTACGTATGAAAATCATGTTTATTATTTTCACAAAATCAACAGATATTCTAATACCCCTAAAAATAAAAATAAAAATATGCGATTACATGAAAACAGCTTGAAAAATTTAGTTGTAAAATGAATATAAAACACATAACGATAAGTTCTATATATAAATTTAACGCAAAATCTCCATACCTATCTCAAAATTTTACATTCTCTTTTACGGTTTTCTTTGGCAAATATGTTTGGGATAACAATTACCGCAATCGTGAAGAATTTCCAGCTATTACTTTGTTGTCATCTTTTCCATCAACTTTTCAACATGACACATTTCGATAAACATTTTCTTCCAATTCTTTCACAATTTTCCCATAAATTTCACTTCAGAAATGACGACAATACCACATATACTCTATGGATTATCCTGCTTTAGATATCCAAAGTGCTTTTAATAGAATATACTTTCATGACCACAAGTAATAAAAAAAACGTAATCAATATATATATATATATATATATATATATATATATATATATATATATATTTTTTTTTTTTTTTTTTGCTCAGTTGGTAGAGTGCTTGCCTTGCATGCAAGAGGCTCAGGTTTCGAATCCTGAGTTCGGATGTGTCTAACTGATGAGCCCAAATGAGGGCGAAACTCGAGTCTTGGACTTCCGGTTCTTTGACTGTCATTGCTCTTGTGGGCTGCGACGTTGTTTGGCTGTGGAATTTATTATATACAATCTCTCACATTCTGAATATATATATATATATATATATATAAATTGTATATATATTTATAATTGTATGTCAGGTCATGTCATATGCTACTGGCACCATGTAACCCAGTACTACCTGCTTCATGGTCGGGTCACCGGCGACTAAACTGGTACACCCACCAGACTTGTTTGGTGAGGAGGCTTGCTAGTCTCCCTGAAGGATTAAAAACAAGACCTTCCAAAGGGCGAATGAACCTTTTTTTCGGGGTCACCGGCCAACTAGCACCTGTGTGTTTGTGTGTATGTATGTGTGTATTGGGGTGGAGAGGACTCCTGTAAGCCGTGGTGAAGGCAACTTTCTAGGAGAAGCAAATTTCTGATTTAAAAAACCATAAAGCGGGAGACCAGTATTCGCATTAAGCTGGTCTGCAGTTTAATTTGTTGCTAGTTATCTTGCTCTTGCTTGTTGCTTGATCTCATTGATCTGAACATTTTGAACCGAGATAGAGACTTAGCTGTTGTACAAAGCAAATACTCTGTAACATAATGTGTGTATAGATACTCCCTCAGGCATTTGTCTATAAAAGTTCTTCTGTGGCGATGGAAAAGTTGTGACGCGTGGAGGCTTGAAATGCTGGAAGTATGTAATAATTGATTTCAATGTCGATCTTCAGTGTCATGCCTGCTTGAGCGGGTGAATTCACCAGTAGGACTAAAAAAAAAATCATGTTTGGGCTCATGGACTTTAAGTGTTTGAGGGAGTGGCACTCGTTTGACAAGGCGTTGCAATCATATATATATATATATATATACATCTTCAGTGTCATGCCTGCTTGAGCGGGTGAATTCACCAGTAGGACTAAAAAAAAAATCATGTTTGGGCTCATGGACTTTAAGTGTTTGAGGGAGTGGCACTCGTTTGACAAGGCGTTGCAATCATATATATATATATATATATATATAACAAAAAGCTACTTTACTTAAAGAAAAATTATTATTTTAATATACAGACATTGTGTCCGAGTAGATTATTTGAGAAATTCTGCAAAAATACGCAGATACCTCATTGGTCGGTTTGTCCGACCACGATTTTGTTTGAACGATTTATATTAATTGTTATTACTAACTGCCGAGTGTGTTCTTGAAACCAAATTCATATTTTCAGATCACCAGATTTGACATAGACACAGTATGAAATGGACGTTTGAATCCTCTATCGATTGTAGTCTCAAATCACTTTGTCGCATTGGGACGTTTTAATGCGTTTATGTTGGTCGAAATGTTATTATAATTTACAAACACCAATGCCTTATGTTGGGCGAATTATTATATTATCTCACGCTCTTTTGCTCTGTGAATCAATTGACTTTCATCATTACAATAGAATGTCTATCAGAGACGAAATTAAGGTCTACTGTTTGTCCTATGATTTGTCCGCTATCTACAGTGGACAGTTATCCCAGTGGCCTTCAGGAGGCTTCCGGACTTGCAGTATCCATCTTGGAAGATATCACTTAACTCTTCAACCTGATGAAGCGTTCTTCGGCAGGGGAGTTTTGTACCCAGCATTAATCGAAGATGACCCTTTTGGGGTGTTACCGGCGGATTACGGCATATAGCTGAAGATGACGCATCTTTTGCAACTTGGATCTTTTTGCTGTAATAAACTTTACGTTTAAGTTTAAAATATGGGCCTGTTGTATTTTATGATTGGTTTCTTTCATTCTGCCAGAGAGGAAACCCATATGAGAGAAATAATCTCAGTATTTACTTTTGTCGTTCCGTTTTCTTTATTTTAATTATAAGAATAAGGTTTACATATATAGTCTGGTCATTTGCTTCTCCTATTTATTGGAAAACTTCTCTCCTATAAATGTAAAAAGGAAAAAAAAAACATTAACTTCTTCTTGAACTTCTACTATTTTGCAAGTTCCCTGAAAAGATAAATTAAAAATAATCCAAGTAGAATTTCGTGGGTTATTTTATGTTTATTGGCTAGATAACCATAGAATGATTCTTGTAAAATAAAACTTTATACATATTTATTCGTTCTAAAAAATATTTTCCAGTAGACCACACATGGATTTATCAAAATAATTTGTTTTATTTAAGAAGACAAACATCGACTTCAACTCCATTGTTGGATTTAAAAAAATAATGAACGTGTTTTTTCATGATAAAAATATACAAATACTTTTTTTCCCGTGTAGGAATTTATTTTTATGACGAAATGACATTTGGCGCACGGACGTATCTTTTGGCGAATCTAAATGTCGGATTAAAATTCGGCGTCCTCGCGTGCTTGCAGGCAGGACTCCCAAAAAATAATTACCCACGTATAGTTATCTTTTTTTAAAATTGATTTTGCATTAACGTCGTTTTTTAAACCATTCAATTATGTTACTTTGCTTAGATACATCCAACCATGTGCGTAACAAATCCTCAGTGAGAGACAATAAATATAAATATTGACAATAAATTCAATAGTGATGAAAAGAGGAATATTAACATATGACGCATTTAAAATATAATAAACGGGTTATGTTTTAATCAAAGTAACACTCCAGGAGGGATAGAAAGATGGACACCTCATATATATATATATATATATATAGTAATTTATAAATTATATATGGCGATTAAGCTACACTGAATATTCTGCGTTTCATCCAACTATAGGATTCGTCAGGCTTATGCGCATAAGCCTGACGAATCCTATAGTTGGATGAAACGCAGAATATTCAGTGTAGCTTAATCGCCATATATAATTTATAAATTACTAATTACTCTACCTACGTATTGAGCACTTTTGAAGTAAATACTTAAAGTTTACGCATAAATCTATACTTTCGTATAGTAAATTTATGTGAATAAATGAAATAGTTATATATATATATATATATATATATATATATATATATATATATATATATATATATATATACAGTCCTGGTCAAAATCATAAGACCACTTAAGAAAGTAAGCGTTTACGCATACTATCGAATATTTAATCAAACAAATGGTTGAAACCATTGCAAAAAGGGAAAATATAATGGAAAAAAATTAAATCTGCTTCATTCGAAACCTTAACCCTGATCTAATAAACATTTTTTAAAAACAAACATTTTCACCTGGTACATCGGCTAGTTTTGAAAAATGAATACAAAAAGCTTTTTATCAATATGGGCACAAACAGATTCAGAGTCGTCCAAAAAAATAGCCCCATCACTGGATCGCTGTATCAGAAGAAGTTAAAAATAAACCTCCAGTCGATTGAAAAGCCAAACAACAGCAGAATGTAGTCCTAAAACCATCAGAACGCATCTGAAAATGAAATCATTTAAAGCCACTGCAGAAAACACTCTTTCTTGAACAGCACAAAACTAACCGAATTAAATATGCACCCAAATACCAGACTTGGGAGGAAGAGAAGTGTGAATATATAATTTAATCTATATGGTCCAGATGGATCTCAACACTTAGCATGATAAAAATTTGCCCAAGGATACTTTTTCAACTGGGAATAGTGGAGGAGATTCTTTAATGATCTGGGGTTCTTTCTCGTGAGCTGAGACCCTAAAGTTGCAAGTAGTGAAATGCTGGCAAACATTATTGTAGTACATTTCAATGCTTTAAAATGCTTCTATCAGGACTGAATGTCCACGTTTGCGTGGAAGAAATTGGATTTTCCAGCAAGACAACCATGTGATACACACTTCTCGACAAGCACGAGAATACTTCTCTTTAAATAATATAGAATTGTTAGATCATCCAGCATGTTCTCCGGAATTCAATCCTATTGAAAATCTTTTGGGGTTGATGGCAAAAAAATTTTCAAGGATGGAACCCATTCGATAAAAAACTTTTTGATTGAGTTTTCAGTACATGGGATAAAATTACTTCGCAACTGATAAAAACCTTAGTCGCAAGCATGCCGAAGAGAAGTTTGGAAGTAATTGATAATAATAGAGGCAATACTAAATACTGAGACCCTTTTTTATTAATTTATAATTGCCTTTTGTTAGGTAAATTATCAGTGGTCTAATCATTTTGACCAGGTGAAAATGTTTGTTTTTTAAAAAATAATTATTAGATCAGGGTTAAGGTTTCGAATGAAGCAGATTTCATTTTTTTTTTCATCATATTTTCCCTTTTGGCAATGGTTTCAACCATTTGTCTGATTAAAAATTCGATAATTCATAAGAAAAATTCAAAAATAAGAGTGTATTATTTATATTACATTTTGTTTACGGAAAGTTTTAGATGAGATCGCTCATTGGTATCGTCGGTTTCAAACCCGATAAATAGGACCGTTTTAAATAATTATATATTTATGAGATGAGTATTAGCTGAATAGAGCCTGATATGAGTATCTAAAACGGTCCTAATTATCAGGTTTGTAAATGACGGTAGCAATTACTTATCTCATCTAAAACTTACTGTAAACAAAATATAAATATATACTTTTTTATTTATTTATTATATATATATATATGTATATATGAGTGAGAGATCATAGCTAATCACTAGGTGTATTAGAAGCGGCCATTAAAAATGACGTGATAAGAACTAATAATTCAACTTACTATCTATCGAAGCATATAACTACTTGAAAAATGTAATTAAAACCCTTTTTTTCAATTGAAAGGGCAAAGACCAAATTTTAAAATATTACAGGTTTAATAGAAAATTATGCAATATTTTTTTAATCGGTGTTCTTTAAAAAAGATTCAAAGTATTTTTACTTGCTTCGATAAATATATGTATATATTAATGCCAAAAAAATCACTCACCTATGAAAATACTATTACATTTGTAGTTCCATTCTTCATTGTTAATAATTTATCCATATTTATATTTTAATTCATGTATTATTAAAATAAAAGGATTTTTTAAAGCGAGAGCCGTAGAAAATCGCATTTTCGTAACGGGTTTTGCGGTAAGCTTAAAGACCTGCTACTGCTTATTTGGCATTTATCAAATATGGATTCGCAAAAAAGACATAAACAATGTCTCTTTTTTATTGCGTGCTCTTAACCAAAATAAGTATTTTTGGTCCTCTGTAATAAAAAATAGCACACATTCACTTAGAAGTTTTTCCCGTTAAACAAAACCAACGGGATAATATAAAAAGGCTGGCTGGGAAGCCATCAGCGATCTTATCAGAGATGTCCCATGGGGACATATTTTTCTTCTTCCAGCTGGACAGTGCGCAAATGAGACCCCTGAATGGTTCAAAACGGCAGTTGAAGCACATGTTCCCATGCGGAAATTTTATAGCAAACCCCACTCTCCCCAATGGTTTACTTCGACTTGCGCAACTGCCATTGCTCAAAGGCAGCATGCATACCGCAGATTTAACCGACATAAGTCCAGTTCAAACAGACAGGAGTATATAGAAGCTAGAAGTAACGTTAAGAAAGAAATAGCGACAGCTAAAAGAGAATTTACTGAAACCACTAAAAAACGCATCGAAGCACAAAAATTAGGAACTCGTGACTTCTGGAAAATCTACAACAGTGTAGTAAATAATGGGCAATCAACAATTCCCCCACTAACCAACAATCACGAGGTTGTTTGCTCAGCAACCGAGAAGGGTAATATGCTTGCAAGTCGGTTTGACTCAAACTCCACACTGGACCCTTCCAACCACCCCCTACGTGACTTTCCTTTCCGGACAGACGCCACGCTAGACGATCTAAAAATCATCCCTGCTCAGGTGAATGCTATCATAAAAAACCATGACACTTCAAAAGTATGCGGACCCGATCTCATCCCAGTTGTGCTAATAAAAAAGTTCTCAGCCGAAGTAGCCCCAGTTCTCTCCAAACTTTACGACAAATGCCTTAATTAATCTTGCTTTCCGGGCTGTTGCAAAACTGGTTCTGTGGTACCAATATTCAAGAATTCTGGTGAAAGAACTGACCCATAAAATTATCGCCCCATTAGCCCCCCCCACTTTTCGCCAAAATATTTTAGACCATAATTAACCATGCTCTAGTTCATCACCTTACAGATAATAAACTTCTTACTGACAAACAATATGGATTTAGACAAGCTCGTTCCACAGCAGACATCCTCACTGTAATCTCTGAATGTTTGTACCATTCACTCGACAAAGCGGGGCAGGGCAGAACGGTAGCTCTAGATATATCTAAGGCTTTTGACAGGGTATGGCATGAGGTTCTCCCCAGGAAGATTAGATCATACGGTATCACTGGTAGAATACTTAACATAATTAAATCCTTCTTATATAAGAGGAAAATCCAGGTTGTCCTCGACGGTCGTACAATATGATATAAATGCGGTAGTGCCTCAAGGGTCTATGCTTGGACCTCTATTGTTCCTAATATTAATTAATGACCCCCTCCCCGACAAAATTGGCTCTGAGATGGGTATATTTGCTGATGACACCAGACTCTATAACAGGCACGACATGATAACAAATGAGCACATATCTAAAGAAATGGCAAAATCACTAGATGATGACCTCCAATCTGTAGTGGAATGGGGACGGACAAAAATGGATGGTCACATTCAATGCTGCCAAGACTAAACTGCTTATATAGGTCGAGAATTTACTCAGCAGTGTGATATCTACTTAATCGAAAGAAGGATTCTACAATTTTTTCAGCGATTTATTTGTTAAACAATGAACTCTCAGCAAGCGCTGACTTACCCAATTGAAGCGAAATTGACACTGAGATTGCCGGGTTATTACATAAAATAAATAATATAGAAAAATATTAAAAGTATTTAGGAGAATTACAAGGTGCATTCAGTAAGTTTCATGACTTTTTGAAATTGCATTTAAAATTACATTTAAAAATGCCGCAGACTCTGGAAAGTTCAGTATGTTATTACTATACGTGTTTTGCGATGCCCAATTTTTATGATTTCAAGTTCAAATGAACAGCTACAGCAAACATTGAAATACATCCTACTACAGCCTGATAGTTACAGCTGGAAATTTCTTTTTAAAATGCAACCTGGACGTGAAGACACTTTAGAAGAACCTTATGCAATAATATTCATTTTTAAACTCGGAGGAAAATGCCATAGTAACGTATGGAATGATTCAGACTGCTTTTGAACCACATTGAGTTTTTGACTAGCATACATTTAAAGAAAAACAGGGAAATTCTTGAGGATGATAAAAGGCCTGGGAGGAGGAAGGAAGTAAGACAACCAGAGTTGTTTTGGCAAATAGATAAAGACGCTCATGTGTTTATAGAGACGGGAAGTTTTATGTCAATGTGTGAACGATTCACCCACGTAATTATTCGCGAGGAACTGAAGATGAGGAAGATTGGTGTGAAGTTTGTCCCAATGGTACTCCGAGCTTCTCACATACTATTTGAACAGGATGAACAACAAGACAATTCCTCGCCCTCCTTATCACTAGACGTTTCTCCTTGGGACTTTTTCTTATTCCATAAGCTCAGAGAAAACCTTAGAAGTTCTCGTTATGAAACAGTTGCGGAGATGACACCATGTTGTGAGGATTGTAATTAGAACGGTAAAACAAGTGCATTGAAGCCGGAGGAGATTACTGCGGAAGGACTAGATTTCAATGTGTGTTCTATCAATAAAGGTCCGCATACGAAAAAAAGTCTGGAAACTTATTGAAGGCACCTCGTTTGTTAAAGCAATAGACATGTTTATTTTTAGATACTTCTAATGAAAGATTTGAATGTAAGTTTTAAAACAAATACTATTCAATTATTATTATTTTGAATAGGGATTTATCATCAGATTCGTGTCGACGTTGTCCACCTGGTATTCGCGACATGTAATCCTTGCAAGGTAGGCCGTGATTGTACCTATTTACAATGCCTCCCCACGGGACAGAGTCAGATACCAGGACCTTTTTTTAAGGTGGAGAAAAGGTACGAAAATAAAAATTGTCTCAGTCGTGAAGGATTTCTCCTCCACTGAAAGAGAACGAGAAATGGAAGTGCCGCATCTCAATTACAGATACTACACTTTGATCTTGGCCAAAAGGCCGTCATTGTGGTCGAATTCCATGAACTTAGAATTAGTGAAGCGGATAACTTTTCTAGCAGGATATTGTACTGATCTGTCAGCACATCAGCTGTTATCGTGTTACAATTTGTTTCTTTTTTAAATTTCAACAGATATCGATTTCTTAATAGTTCAATTCCATTACGCCGGTTGGCAAGTTTGCAAGTTAGACAGTAATGATTAAGACATCGCTTGCAATTCTGATCTTTTGAGATGTGATGTGGATGATTGTGTTATGTTGATTAATCGAGCTGTTATTCTCATCCTTGGTTTTATTAGCCCAACGCTTCAGTCGCTGCAGCCTGCGACCTTCTTCAGGTGTTGAAAACATACTTCTTTTTATCAAGTAAGGAAAAGAGGGATAGCTCTGCATTACAAGAATTCGAACTGTGGGTTTGAATGTAGGTCCGTAGATCATAAAGAAAATTCAATCTTCAGGGGTCACTAAGATATTTTTTTAAAGGCTTTCCCATAACTCAAATTTTCGGGATATCTATACTAATTGTTAATATTAGTAAACACATGTTTTACGAAACAGATGATCGATACACATGCGTATTTTTCCAAACGCAATACACGGGGGGGGGCAACTCCAAGGGGTATAAAAGAGTGCTTTTGTGAAGTAACCTCCCTTGGCCTGTTTTGTTACTGAGTTGTTAGATGTGGATTGATTATAAATATTATTTGGATCATCCGGACTACTGTCCTCATCTTTTATTCAAAACCAAAAAGTTTCGGCCAATGTAAACTTCGAAAGTACCCGTCTCGTAGTAGATAAAGTATTTTGATAGAATTCAATTGTAAGTTACACTCGCCCGGATGTTTAAGGTCCAATCCTAACAGCAGGCAATACACGAAATATATTGGCAAACTACTTGGAACTTGTACGGGTCATTCTGACGGAACGAGAATAAAATACTTTCGTGAATTAAATGTTCCGTTCGACATTCAGTGCAAATTACTGTAATCGACAGAATAATTTCTAATGTGGCACAATGACGTCCCTCTTATTTTGGAGGGTCTGGGGGCTTATACATTAATAAACCTTATTCCTAACTTTTTTGTACTTGTGTGGCGGCAAACATACACGTATTTCCGTGATTACACATTTTGCAAGGTTGGCACAAGATGACTGAAAGCTGTTTATGAATTAGGTGTGCCGAAGAAGTTAAGCTATATTGACATTTGAATTTGAAAAAGAAAATATAGACGATGAAACGTATTTTTCTCTCTATCTCTCTTTTTTTCTCTCTCTCTCTCTATTCCTTTCTTTCACTTCCTTTCGCTCTCTTTCTACATTGAAAGATCCTCTACGCGACAGACGCAAATAGCAGTTTTGCTGCACGCATGGGTCGACGACTAAAAAAACTCCTCCATTATTAAACGTAAGATAAATTTTATAATTTTAGAAAAAGGCATTTGTTCGCTATTTTTGTGCAAGCGTTAAAGTTCAGCACGTGGTTCCTGCCATTTAAAGCTTACGATGGAAAAGCTGCCTTTAACGAAGCAATAAAAACTCAGAAAGCGACACATGCTAGCCGTTTATAGTCGATGACAAATCCACCCGTTTACGTTTCCATGTGTTTATCGTTTGATATCGTGTCTTACTCCGCGGAGCTGGTTTCCTCAACCAAGTAACATTTCCCAGAAAACGATAGTGCTATACTATGATAAACGGGAAGATCGCCAAATGCAACAATATACGCCCTAAGAAGCCGATTTATCCAAATACTAAGAATACCCAATCCTAATCTAAATATTTGAAACGTAAAGCACTTCAAGTTTTTTTGACGAACTTCCTGTTTTATTTGTACTTCTCTTTCTGTTCTTGCAGAACGTTGTCCCTCATTCTGTAAATGTTTAATCACACGCTAAGCTGTTGTTGAAAATCGGTTGTGCTTCATGTTATATTGTTACAATTTGGATTCAAGTTTCAGGTTACATGTTTCCAACGTTGCAAGTTGAATAGTATTTCTTACAGTGGTTTGTATGACGACTAGTTATTAATAATTTTATTTCATTAATGCTGTCTGGCTCTATTTAATACGCAACACTACGAATGTATTTGTAGTTCATCCCAAGCTTCGGATATATTAGGGGTTCGTTATGAATGTATTTCCGATCGGTGTCCTTGTTTTCAATGTAGAATTGGCGACAGTTGATAATGATGAAGCAGTTCTAGTTAATTGTCGAACTCTGGTTCTGCTTGATTAGAGTTTATGCTTCTTTTTCGAGCCGCATTATTGTGCGATTCTGAAATCATTCAATCCACGGCAGTTGCAATCCAATGTGCGATTCATGTTACTTTGTTTCCGTTCCATTTTCGACATTTACTAAATTTTATGTCGATCAGCGTCTTGTCGACGTTTGCCAAAGTTCACTTCGCGAAAGCGTTTCGCAGCAAAGCCGTCTGAGTTCCTCGCTGCGTTTCCTCATCTTTTAATCCGTGATGCGGGTTTTTTTGTTTATCAATAAGTTTTGACAAAATTTTGGAACGAGCATGACGATTAATAGTTATTGTTTACAGAAAAATTACACAATCGAGACGACCACCGTATAGGGCATAGCGATTATTTCACGGATATTTTTGAAACGAAGAAAAAGAATATAAACACGAGCATAAAAGAAATGGTTAGCAAGTACGCACCAAACATACGTATATGCCGTTTGGCTACTTCAGTCACATTTAGTGTAGATGTATTTTCTTTATCTACTTCTGATACTATTTCTTCTTCCGAAGATTCTTCAGAATCTTCTTCATCATCATCATCATCATCATCATCATTATCATCTCCTTTATATTCATTTTCCTCATCATTATGACATTTTCCATCTTCATCTTCTTCTATATCAAGAACAGTATCACCTGTACGAGTCGATGAGACACCTTTAATATTCTTACGCCTAACAGGATCTAGGTCGTCCTCCGAAGAATTATCGTCCTTTTCATGGTTACGCCTTTCATGTTTTGCATACGAGCTCTCCCGTCTACTTTTTACTCGTATGACTTTATTTTGAACATTTTTCTCCGACTTCTTGCCGCGTACATTAGTAGTAAATTTATCTTCCTCAACAGCTGGAATATATCTGTGGGGCATGTTGGGGGTGTTGCTCTAGTTGATGTCTTAATTGGTTCCTTTTCAAAAATAAACAAAACCAAATGAATTCAATATGAAACCTTTTACATGATTACTACATGCTGTCTGTATTACAAAACGCCTATTATTAAGCATTTGTGACAAAATATGTTAATTAACACTGATGCTTGATTTCAAATAAAATCAAAATATCACTAAAATATAACGATTTTTTTTTGTTGTATGAAACATAAAATATTCCAGGAAAACCACATTAATTATGTTTTTTTCTTTATGCTTTCGTGAAGATGTTTTTGGCAGAAAAAAAAACACATTAGAAAACTTCAAAACGTAATAACAGCGACGTTCAAAGAAAATAATTTAAATGCCAAATGTCGTCTTTCAATTTTTGTGATGTCATAATAAATAATGACGTCGTCTTATTGTATGCGTTTAGTAATTTTCACCTCTATGAACGTATATACCATTCACTGGACAACGTAGTGTAAGGTAGAGCGGTAGCACTAGATATATCTTAGGCTTTTAACATGGTATGGTATGAAAGTCTTTTCAGGAAAATCAGATCATACGGTATCACTGGACGAATACTTAACATAATTAAATCCTTCTTCGGTAAGAGTAAAGTTCAGGTTGTCCTCGACGGTGGTACAGCTAAACAATATGTAAGTTAAAATATTGCAGCATGAGAAATTAATTATATAATGTGGAATAGACTTAAACTAAATTCTTAATGCTGCAATAATTCAAGTTATAAATTCATACTTTTTTTACTAGAAAATCTGTTCCTTATTTTTTCCAGTTGTAACAACTAATCCTTTACTTTTCCATGTTTAAGCTTAACAACATTACTTTTTATGGTCGCATTTTTCTATTGTAATCTATGCTTTTTCCAGGCTTCCAGTAAATTCACTTGTTCTTTGTTTAATTTCAATCTTATATTTTTGCCCCCATAAACATAAGATACACATATATAATATCAACTTACGGCACTCGTCTGCTTTAAATAAAATCCCCCCAATTATCCCCCTTTCATTTTTTCATTCTTTCAGTTTCACTTGTTACTTCTCTTTTCGCGAGAGCGGTGAATTAGTACCAACGGTAGTCGCTGAAACGACCTGGTTTCTACGGAAATCAGTCATAAAAATCGTCGCTCACCTCCTTACGTTTTTTTTTTATTTTGAACACCAGTAAATTCATCCTAACTTTAGTTTTACTGAACGAAAATTGAATTTTTTTCACAATATAGCTGAAAAAGGTGATGTATAAACTCTAATAATTGTTTGAAATTTGGTCGCAGAATGAATGAGTCGTGAAGTTTTAAAGCCATTCTAAATGACTAAAACTGCTACTAAACCATATATTTAAACACGGTAGTGTTTGACTCAGAAATCTGCAGTTCTTGAAAATTATTTCATAGAATAAAATAAAAAAATGTATTAGAACGAGTACCTGATAATCGAATTGATGACGACTACGATACATATAGATAAATACGCTTGAACAAAAGCAGCAGTTACCGATAAATAATTTTAAAGAAGAATCCCATAAAGGCAGGGGAGGCTAAGGCAAGAGCTCTTGATATATCTAAGGTTTTGGCAGTGTATCGCTCGGTAGTTTTCTCATGAAAATCCGAGCATATGGTATTCCATCATGCAACCAGCACGGCCGTAGCCGAGATTTAACTAACCACACAAATTTGTAGTGTAATTCGAATCTTGTCGGCACAATCACGTTGCTCCAATCACGTGGACACGCCGGTTCTCGCCTGATCACCGAAATTAAGCAAGGTTGAGCTAGGCCAGTATCAGATGGGTGACCGTTTGGGAAGGCGAGGCGCTGTATGTACCGCGAAGTAAAATACCAGGTTGGAAAATTGGCGCTCTGTCATTCTCTCGAGGGTAGATGGGGTTCTCTTAAGCCGTTGTAGGCAGCCTCTCTCGTGATGACGTCACGATAAAAATACCCTTTATAGTCCTGTCGAAGCATCAAGTAATCAACTTCCGACAATATTTAAAAAAAAATGGTATTACTGGACGAATAATTAGACTACACATAAATCCTTCTTAAATAAGAGAAGAATCTAGGTTGTCCTCGGTGGTCATACGTCAAAACAATATCATATCAACGCGAGTGTACCTCAGGAGTCGATCCTTGGACCTTTATTATTTCTGATATTCATGAATGATCTCCATGACAAAATTGTCTCTCATATGGGTATTTTTGTTGACGACACCACGCTCTATAGCAGACACAAAGAGAAACTGAATGAAAACATATTGTAAGAAATTTTCTTACTTGTTTTTGCCTTTGGCAGAATGAAAGAGACACACAGAAAAGCAACAACGGCTCACCTTAATTCCAAGAATTTTTCTATTTACAAGAAAGGTAAAAATGAGTCCATATTGCAAAAGAGTGCCCTCTTTAGCTTCAGCCAAATGGCGGGTAGTTCATGCCTCGAAAGGTGTAGGTAGGTTTCTTCTTGTGGAAGAGTCTGGTTGAATTCTGCCGCTCGTAGAAATGGTTCATGGTTTGAAATACTTCCAGACTGGTCAAATAAGAACAACGCACATTGCGATCGATGTTCCATAATAAAGAATGCCCTCCTGCAGGCAATGATGATGAAGTAATTAGTCCATAGAACATTTGCCTCAGGCTTGTATCCGCATTTAAGTGATCGGAGATAACATATAGAATAGAACCCTGCCTTATAGTTCATTTGGCACGGAGCGAGACACCGCGCGTCTGCTTTGCTCGACGCGGAATAGAAATCTGTTTTTTTTTTTTTACAAGGGTGTCACCACTTATCAAGGCCCAGAGGCCACTCGAGGATAAGGGTTAATAGGTATACATTGGTCATTGTGATTTTAGCATAGTAAACAGTGGGAATTTTGTAACTTGGATTACTTAGGGGGACGATTCAATGTTCACATTGGACATTTTCTTCTTTTTTTTTCATAGTTATCAACTCATTATCAAGGCCAAGAGGCCACTCAAGGATAAGGGTTAAAGAGTGTACAGTAGAAATTGGACAATATAATAATCATTAGTAATGAAAATTTGTTAAATTTGATAACTTATATGGAACGGCTCATCAAGAACTTATTTACGTTAGACTTGAAGACAACCATATTGTAGTCAGCCGGAAAGCAGGAAAACGGAAGACAATTCCACAGGCGTGCAGTTCTAATAGAAAAGCTTTGTTCATGGAATCTACGTTTAGGTTTAGGCACAGATAAAGAGTGGGGGGAATTATTGATAGTGTTTACAGCTAGACGAGTGTTTCTTGTGAAAGTTTAGTGAGGGGGGACCATAGATTGAAGCTCAGTCGAACAATTTCCATGAAAATAACGATACATCAGAGACAAATTCGCAACTTCTCTTCTGTGAGATACAGGTGGCAAGGAAGAGAAAAGGACATCTCCTACGAGGCTACGAAGTCTATTTTGAACTCTATCAAGGCAGGACAAGTCCTTTCTAGCAGCTCCTGCCCAGATGTGGCAACAGTATTCCATCCTTGGACGTACCTGGCTCTTATATAGATAGAGAATTGCATCAGCAGTGAGATATCTACTGGATCGATAGAAAGATCCCACCATTTTTCCAGCGGCCTTGGCAACAGATTTGATGTACGTGTTCCATTTAAGATCAGGAGTAATGGTCAAGCCAAGAAGCTTGTCAAAACTTGAGGCCTCCTGAAGACGAGAGCCATTCATTTCAATTGATGCCAGATGTGGATCAGAATGTTGATGATGTAAAGAGAGAAGCTTGGTTTTAGATGCATTAAAAGTAACCAGCCACTCCTTTCCCCATTGTACTACATGCTCAAGATCAGAGGAGAGAGAATTGGAACTTGGTCGTTTACTGTCTTAGATGTGCTACCATAAATGGTAGTGTCGTCAAGAAACACAATATTCCCGCCAATGCCTGAATCCTCCGCAGCAACTGAAACAATGCAATTTCATTGGTCAAAATAATCGCGTGATTGGAACAGTTATCGCCCTTGCATTCTGAAATTTCTAACAATATTTAAGGTAATACCGGAAACCCAACAGTAAGACCTCCAGTCTTTGTGGAACGGCGACAAAAATGCATGGTAACATTTAATGCTGACAGGGTTAAGCTCCTTTCCTGTAATTATTACAAGAAACCTTTTCAATCACCAATACCCACGGTTAGTAAGATATTGCCAGAAAGTTCTTCGTTAATACTCCTTGGCTTTACGTTCATAGGGAACATGAGTTGGAACAGATACATTGACGACATTGCCAGGTCTGCTGCGAGGAAGGTAGATTCCCTCTACAATGCTAGAAAGTTACGCTTGAAAGTACGCTGTAGCTCTACAAGGTCACCATTCGCCCATATATGGAGTATTGTTGTCACATTTGGGTTCGTGCATCGGCTACTAGTCTCTCACTCCTGGAAAGGGGTCAAAAGAGAGGCGTCAACCTAATAAGACCCGACATGTTAGCTAGGCTTCTTCAACCTTCACTGTATCAACGAAATGTTGCATCCCTCTGCCTCTTTTACAAGTATTTTAATTGCAGGTGCTCCGATGAACTACAAGCCTTTATACCCCCTCGACGTAAATACCACCGACAAACCCGACAGCAGAAAAATTCCACCTCTACACAGTAAGCATCCTCAGATATCAGAAAGCGTTATACTCTATTAATTTATTCCCTAGGACTGCTAGGCACTGGAATTCCCTTCCGGGTTCCGGCTTTCTTTGACTGTACTGACATGCAGAAGTTCAAGTGTAATGTAAACCAACATCTTGCTGCTCAACTCCCTACATAGTATCCCTGCAATTATATCTCAGATAGTAGCCCCATATATCAAAGTGTCATAGTTCCTTGTTAGGAGTAAAAATGCAATAAAAAATAATAAATATATTACTTAGAGAAAAGTGACAAAGTAGCAAAATGCCTCTATAATAGATATATGTTACCGAGAAAATAAAAATGGCTGAAGTCCACGAAATAGAAGAAATGTTTATGAATTTTATCAAGAATTCTCGGATGTGACAGGGATTGCATATGCGAAATAAGATAACATCCTTCTATATGCGCTAATAGTAGAATTGTTGAAATAGCGAAAAAAGAAAAAAAATCAAATATAAGCGTTAGGAAAAAAATAAGGATGGCGTTCTTTCGGTTACAGCTCGATAAGATGTTTAGATTTTACTAGGATTGTTAAATTGTCGTTATCGTTTTAAAGGTGATTTACGTAAAAATGATATAGAACTAGCAATTACGTCGCTGTAATATTGACGGATTAATACGTTGTAACGGCTCTGGTCGGTTACAGCATTAACCTTAACTCTTCGAGGCTTTTTCTTGAGATTGTAAGAGCCACGATAGACAAGGTATTGATTTTGTAAATTTCTTCATTTGGTTGTTCTATTATGTGGAAGAATGGACTCCTGAAGATGTGGCTATCTTTTATTGATTCTATTTTACCAGAAATAACGAAAACAATAAGAATTATAAGAAATCCGTTTGATTAATCACAGTCTACAAAGTGCAACCCTTCTCTTTCTCCCGATATCACTGTTCCAGTAATTTCCTTTTTTTTTTTTGTATTTTTATTTTTATTTTCATGCACATTTAATTGAGCTGGACCTTTCCGGTTAAAGGCTTTAAGGAAAGTAAATAAAAATATAAACATATTTATAATTTTTTAATGGGATTTTATAAACTCCTTTAAACTTTTTTTAGTATTTAATCTTAAGATAACTAATAGGGGGGCGACGTTGTCCAGGACTGAATGAAGATTATCAAATATCCCACACTCCCATACATTTATTGTCATTGGAATTGGGTAGTGACCGCCAAATTTTATGAGTGTTTTTGATTTTCATAACAAACTATGCCTTTAAAAATCTACCAAAAATCAGGTAATTATAAAATCACTATGAAATTTTCACCGATTAATAAATGAAGAATGCACTTTATATGTTTGCAAGTTTTTTTTAATTTCATATTCGTTGTTTAAATATATTTTAGGGGACTTTATGTCTTTCTCTCCCTCATTTGCCCCTTGTTCGATCCCTTAAAGTGCAAGCGACCCACTAAGCGCACTCATTTTTGTGGTAGAAAGGTGAACGAGTGTAAAATAACAAAACCAAACAAAAAAAATCACAGCGTGCCTTCGATATTGAAGATTGAAATCCGAAATTTGAATGTGATTAATTTTTTATCTTTTGCGTTTTAAAGTGTGAGATTCATAGAATATGTCATCAATAATGATTGTCTTTCAGATGAGGATAAAAAAATATTACGAAGACATAAAAAATAGGCATACTTTCAAATCTTTAAAAATAAATTAAAAAATATTTTAGAATGTGGAAGAATGCTTTAAAGAATCCATAACAAAAAATAAATGAATAAATAAATAAAATCAATTAAAAATACAGTATTAATTTTTTTTATATTCGCATACCCCTCTATAGTTACATGATAAACCAGAAAAGCAGCAGAAGCTGCGACAGTCAATAATGGCGACGCTAAGAAAAGGCGTTCGTCGAGTTAATACAAATGAACTCAATAAATACACACATCAATTTCAAAGCCCATTCTCTCATGATCTAGAAACAACATGGTCTCTGAAAGAAATAAACATTATACCGGTTGCAATAGGAGCAACTGGTTTAATAAAAAAGAACCTTCAGAAATACTTAGAAGCAATCCCTGGAAGACCAAGCTGTAACGAAATACAAATAGCAGCCATAAAGGGAACAGCATCTATTCTTAAAAGAGCCCTCGGATATAAATTTGAATCATAACAGAATCAAGCGTTAGCTCCAGGAGGGAGCCTCTTTAAAACTTACTGAAGTTAAATTAAAAAAAATAAAAATCAATAGACTAGCTCGCACACCACTTCAATCAAGAAAACCGACAGATAAGGCTATACGACAAAAGAGAAAACCAAAATGTAAAACACTAGCATCGCAGTAAACGCAACTTAGACAGCATATTAATGCAAATAACTATTACACAAAACATTACAACAATTCAACACCAACTAGGTTACATTCACAACTTTTTCAGCTTTAAATTGATATAACACATGCATACATACACCAAACAGAAGATTCCCTACAACGCATTAAGACACAATAAACAAACACAATTGAAATAGTAAAATATAAGCTAGTTATCAGTTTGCCCATTGTCTTCAACTACGCCCGCGACACCACTATATAAACACTAGCCGTCGCGACAAAAATTATCGGATCCGTCGAATTCCGCCACCTCCCCTGACGTTAAACCCACTTTCACGCGCGCATCATCCATCAATTTCTCCACGTGGAAACACTAACAGCGAGAATTACCAGTTTCACTTCTTATTTCATCACAATTTCATATTAGCGCTCGACTTTTCTCTTTCCTCAACATTCTCACATCCTTACGAACTTTGAACACTTTATTTGCTTTGCTTTCTGGTTAAGTAAGTTTTTATAAGGAAACGTTTGAAACATCAATCATTTAAAATTTAAATGCATATTGTTTGTCTGGTTCCTTCTCGCCCGCATACGCTTATTCATAATATAACAATTGTATCTGCGTATTACATTTTTTTTCAACATACGGAAGCCCGTTACGGTTTACAAAATGTTGTTATCTATTTTTTTTTTTTTTATAAATTAAGTTTAACTATGAAGACATGTATTCCGTAGATAATAGTTGTGACATTTCAACAAGATGCATCCCCTAAGAAGGTTACAAAAAATGGCCCTTTTAAATGCCACGAAATTCTAATGAAATTCTTTGTAAACTTGATTAATGCAGTAAAGAATTTGTGAAAATGCAGTATGATCTAGTTTATGGGGAAAAGTTGGTTATTGTTAGTAAGAATATAAGAAAGAAAAAATATTTTAATCATGAAATTAAAAACTGACTCTCTCTCTATATATATATATATGTATATATATATATATATATATGTGTGTGTGTGTGTGTGTTTTAGAGGTACATAATTAATATACAGTTTTAAATATATAGGGCGGAAGTCTCTCGAGAGCTCTTTCAGCTATCATCTCATCAGGAGAAAATCGATAGCGTAAAATAATAATACGATGTCGAAAATAAAGAGTTCTACGGTCACATTATTGATGACTGTATTTTCAAAAAGGTTGAGGATTTTAAATACCCTAAAAAGTTTGGATCTTTGAAATTACTAATGATTACTATATTGACCAACTTCTACTGTACACTCTTTAACCCTTATCCTTGAGTGGCCTCTGGGCCTTGATAATGTGGTGATGCCTTTGTAAAAAAAAAAAAATGTCCGGTTTATTAAAAATTACCGTTGCTTGGGGGAAAGAGTAACATACTTTCCAAACAGATTCGCAGAAGTATTTATGACTGCTTTTATTCGGTGTCTTTGCGTTTGATATATACTATGAGACCTGCTTTTACTTCTTTTCACAAGGATAGTTTGCCTTACATACAAAATAGCAATATTGTATATCAATTCAAATGCCAGTGCGATGCTGGTTATGTTGGGCGAACATCCTTGCATCTTTTGACTCGTATAAACTAGCATGTTCCATCGAAGATCAGACAAAGCAGGATGAGGTTTGGTAGTCTCCCTCCTTCTGCAGCCTTGGACTCTGCTATTGACCAGCATTTGGTTGACAACCCGTGCTGTGCCGATAGATATAAAATAGAATGGTTCGAGGTACTACATAGAGCGGACTCCAGAAACCATTTAAAGATTTGGGAGTCTGTCTTCTTTGTGCCGGCAGAAAGAAACATCTAACGCATTGTTTCTCTTTGGGGAATTTTGAATCCTTTCTCCCATCCCCCCCTCGTTGTGCCAATATTTTAATCGTTTTTCTAAACGTTAATAAACTCTATTTTAGTGCCCCGTATTTTTGGCACATTCAATAGTTCCTCATCAGAACGCTTTACTTTCGACATAGTATTATTATTTTACGCTATCGATTTTCTCCCGATGAGATGATAGCTTAATAAGCTCTTGAGAGACTTCCGCCCATTATATTTAAATATATATATATATATATATATATATATATATATATATATATATATATATATATATTTATATATATTTATATATATATATATATATATTTATATATATATATTTATATATATATATATTTATATATATATATATTTATATATATATATATTTATATATATATATATATTTATATATATATATATATTTATACATATATATATATTTATATATATATATATATATTTATACATATATATATATTTATATATATATATATATATATTTATATATATATATTTATATATATATATATTTATATATATATATATTTATATATATATATATTTATATATATATATATATATATATATATATATATATATATATATATTAATAGATATTAAAACCGAGAAATAAAATAGTAAAAATTTGTTTGATGTAAAAATGAAAAAGCCGATTTCTTTAATTTTAACAATTATTAGAAAAATATTTAAGCTTGATTGATCAATTATTATGAAGAAAAACATGGAACTGTAAAGAAATAACATATTTCACAATAAATTGTGTTTGTGTATTATTTAATTCACTTATTTAAAAAATGTATTTGGCTGTCTAGTTATATTAAAATTCATGAAAACGCTTAAATGAATTCTTAGATGCGACTGGGTTCCCATACCTAAAATCTAAGATGGCGGTGGTAGAAACATGGTTCCTTAAATGTACAAGCTCGTGCTAAATAATAAGAATTGTTTGATTTTATTTAAATATAAACCAATTATATTCTAACAATGTTGTCATAGTAAATTCTATTTAGACATAAAACAGTTTAATTCATTCAAAAACCTTTAGAAATATATTTTTATTGGTATTCAGCAAAAACGGGGTCAAACGCATATTAAAATTCTATTTAAAATTATAGAAAAGTATTATGTTATATATATATATATTCCTTATTGGAATTTTTATTTTTGAGATGAGCATTGTATTGAAGGCGCAGTTGATAGAGACGTTGAATCTCTACGGTTCCAGATGAACATTGTCTGAAGATAGCGGTTTCAATCCCACCCAAAGCGTGCCAGAGGTAATTGGTCAAAAATGTGGTGAGACGACAACAACTACGAATGGCAGTGATGGCTGAGAATGCAGTTAGGAGATTCGAAGTTCCTATCCGTCGCGGTTACCACCTGACGAAGGCCAGAGGAAGTTGGCCGAAACGTTGTGCACCAATAAAAAGATAAGATAAGACTAATAGTCCGAAATAAAATAAAAATTAAGTATTATGTTATTCTGATTTTAACATATTAAACTTCAGAAGTTGTGCAGAAATAACGAATTTATTTGATTTTAATAAGCTTTAGAAAAAGCAGTTTTTGATTGAGTGACGTCACTAAAATTTGGAAGTCGCCTATTTAATAGATTGATGTCCTGCAATAGTTCGGAATCATCACGAAGTATATTGGTAGGAAGCTTCAGATGCCAGAGATCAAGACCCGATTATCCAGACTTTGCTCCCAGTGAGTTTTTCGTTATTCCCTAAGCCCAAAGAAAACTTTAGAGCCTATATAATTGAGAAAATGAAAGAGACTATGACGAAAGCAACCGGAGTTTCATGTGTGGACTATTAATAAATGTGACCATATGAAAAAAGCTCGGAAACTTATTAATGACACGTAGTATGAGGTATAATATAATATTCAATAGAAAATTGGTTCTCTTAAAATATATCAGAAATTCACTGAAACAAAAATACATTAACACTTTGTCAACTGGTTTTCACACTCGCTAGGTTTAAATCAATTAACTGCGACAAACAGCGCCACCCATAACATAACAGCAGAACTAAAATCGTCTTTATTTAATACTATCTCTGAATTTTGTATCTAACGTTCTGCAAAAGATAACAGAATTGTTTTAAAACGAGTGTAACTTAAACGACTAGATGAGGCGAAAAAGATACAGGTTCAGGTATAATAACGAAAACTTATTTAAAAATACATCATTTGAAACCAAAATTACAAATTCCGCAAGAATTTTTGCACAGTTTATATTCTGAGTATTCATCACTACATAAGGAACCTGAGAAAAGGTGGCCCTAGGATACGTTTTTTTTTTAATTTTCTGGTTACGATGTGAAATACGATATCATTCCGGACCCTGGATACGATAGTTTTCCCGCCTTACGATGTTATTTATAATGTTATTGTATTAAATACATGTGTATTAGATACATGTGTATTATATACTGTTTGTATTTTGTTATTGATTTTTAATGTCGTATCATGCGGTTCTACTCAACGTCATTTATTTATCTCATTTTGATAAGTTTTATCCTTTCAATAAAATGGCCACTATTTTAATAGAAACTCATATTTACTGTGGTTATTTGTAAAAAAACTTACTCTCTGCGCTATCCATAAAACATATCAGTTTCATCAAACCATATTTGTTGATTTAATATATTTCTCATTCCTTAGCAATTTCACGGATCTTGCTAGTTAATCTAATATATATGAGATTATATGTTTGTCTGTTTGTCTTCAGATTTTTAAAGTCAATTTCTTCCGAAAGTAAAAGTAACAGAGGGCGCAAGGGACCTCAAAATATTGGATTTTTATGGACTGTTCTTTTATCGGTCTTTAGCCGGTTAAAATAGTTGTTAAGGTGCATTAAATAGGTTAAAACTGAAAAAATAGTTATACGGTTTGTATATTTATGTTTGTTTTAATTTGTAATTTTTAATCAGTTCATATGCGTGCCCCATTGTGGTAACGTCACCGGCTTTGACTGCTTCAGTGTTGCTTTCGGTTCACATTTTAGCTGATGCCAGCCAAATACTTGTTTTTTACTTTTGAAATTGCGATTCTTTTATAATATATACGAAATCTTGGCAAATTTAGATATCATATTTAAGCGTATTTTACGCCCAAGTAAAGCCTGGCGCCTACATTCCCCGCTAGAAAAATATGCGAAATCTGGACAAATTAAAATATTATATTTAAGCGTATTATACGACACCCCCCGTTAGTGGTATTCCATTCTTGATAATCATTTTTAAGCGATCTTCCCGCTCTTGTAACCAGCTCTATCTTTCTTCGTCTCCTTCTGCTTTTGCTTATTAATTATTCACCTCCTTTCCTGTCACTCCTTGTTTTTTCACTCCTCGTATTTAACTTATCAATTGACCTTTAATTACCTCACCTTCTATAATATAAATCTCACCTGCCTGTTTAAATGTATGTATGTATGTATGTATGTATCTATGTATGTACGTAAGTATGTGTGTATGTATGTATGGATGGCTGGATGGGTGTCTGGCTAAAACATTCGACACAAGCGACGGATCGGTAAGATTTTGAAGGGCGACCCTTCGGACGACAAATATTGGAAAATCAGCTAAAAACATTGATCCCTTTACCCTGAACTGGGCATTGTTCTACAAGGAGGGGTGGCTTTTTTCGCCGATATTTTCGAAAGTAAGCACCTCTTTTCGATTGACTAGCCTTAATTTAAACATTCGCTACGTCCGGTTTGACGATGAACGTGAGGGCAAAGATATACCATTTATTTTTTCACATTTTTTCCTCCTTTACGGTACGGGTTCAAGCCTGCCTGCCTATTACCATTTTTTTTTTGCTTAGCACACACGTCCAAACAACCACGCAAGGCTGATCAGCTAAGTAAGTGCCATTATAGACAAGATATCTTGTCTATCTTTCTTTTTATTCGTGACGTCATTCTATTATGACTTCATACAGTTTCGTTTCGTGGTATTTTCATTTTCTAATGGATTCCCTCGAAACTTAAGGTCGTCATTTCATTGCAATTCAGATAACAATACAAGAACTGATGCTTGGCTCTTGAGACAAAATAAAGAACCCCAACATCAATTAAACTGTAGGAGAGAAATAGCGAACAACTGTGTTCACAGGGTAAATTTTACTCTAAGATAGAAATTAAATGATTTTAAAACTAACAATAACAATAGAAAATAAACAAATAAAAATATAAATAAACATGCATATACATAATCTATCACACATATATATGCATATATATACGCACATATATATATATGTATATATATGTATACATATGTTACTTTATTTATATCACTTTGACCTGTTGACCTTTTTCTCGCCAGCTTGTTGATTGTTATGTAACTCTCTGTGTCATAGTTCCTGTTGATTGACCTGTTAATCCTGTTTCGCTAGCTTTTGTTTATTTCATTTTTTGCTGTTTTTGGTCTTACCCATTTATTATCAGTTAGCTTTCAAGGCCGATTGAAGTCATGGATATAGGTCGTTTTAAATCCCGGGATTTCCCATTGTGTTTTTTGATCGCCCAGAATACAGCTCCTTAACACTATTATAGGTCACCTTTCCTGGGATTGACTTATTGTGGTCTTTGATCCCCCGGACAGTTCTCCCTAACACAAATGCACTTATTGATCTGCAATATTTTAAGATAGTATTTGTAAGTTTAATTAAAGTTTTATGATATCTGTTTTCATTAAATTGTGACATGAAAGTACAGACAAGGTACACAACACCCCCCCCCGTCTCCATGTTAAGAATGCGTTTTTAAGTAATAGTTATTAAAGCACGGACCATTCAGTGCAAACCATTCTTATTGGTTCTATAAGTTCCCGTAAAATCCATATTATCTAATGGATTTATTAGCGGGGGGTATTTACTTCAAGTATCCCTTTCAAATATTGGGGGTAGCGTTAAAAAAGCACAGTAATATAAGTTTTTGTTGTTTTGGTTTTATTTTTCTTACATCTGACAAGAAGAAAAACCATAAAATAATTTGAAAATCGCAAAGTACAAGCCAACTTCTAAATTTATTTTTTATTATTGAATAAAAAATAATTACTAAAACAAAAACAGTCGTGTTCTTGCCGAGTATGTTTTTTTTTAATTCAAGATAATAAAATTTCACTGTCTCTCGATATGAAAAAAAAGAACAGCGGCCAAAATAATATCCGGTAAAAAAAAAGAAACATAACAGAATAATCGCAAAATCAAGTCAATTTTTTTTTCAGACCAAAAACAGAGCGTTCCCTGCAATTCGCTGCTTACATCATTGCATTTGCAGTCAGTGTACGTCCGTCATTCTATTAAATATTAGTCACAGATTCGTATGCAAGTCACAAATACGTATGCAAGACAAAATTGTTTCTAGTGTTCATAAATAATTTCGCAACTGTAGTTTCTATAAAAAAAACGTATCGCTTAATCACCTTAAGTTAACCCTACGGCATTTTTATCAAAAATATTAAAAAAAGAAAAAAAAAAAAAAAGAAGTTACATTGCTAAATATTCGAACAACTACCTATTATTCGTTCGGTCCTAACCGTACTCTAGTCTCTCTCCCCCCTCTCTTTTTCTCTGTCTCTATCTACCTCTTTAGATATCTATCTATTTAGCGCTGGGTTCGCTGGTGTGGTTGATTGTAAATAAAACAGATATAATTTTCGCACTGTCAGATGTCTGACTCTTTCCCTCTATCTCGCTCTCTATCTCTCTGTCTGTCTATCTATATCTCGCACTATCTCTCTCTTTCTGTCTGTCTGTCTCTCTCTCTCCTTGTATCGCTCGTTCGTTACCGTATTCGACTCTGCCTTTCTGTCTGTCTGTCATCTATACGTGCATCTATCTATCTGTCTATTTATCTGTGTATGTATCGATGGATTCGGTAGTGTCGTCACGTGCTGTCGGGTATCTGACTCTCTCCCTCTAGCTCGCTCTATATCTCTCAGTCTATTTATCCGTCTATCTATGTATCTGTCTATCTTTTTATGTATTTATTACGTTTGAGCGTCCATCTTGAATCGAGGTTCATGTGTTCTTTTTTGAGTATTCTTGTTTATAAATGGGAATAATAGAATTTCGTGGTCGTAGCTAATTAGAATCGGAGAAACATTACTGGGGAGAAGTCATTATGTTTTGAACAATGACGTGTAATGATAGTTGTATGTCTATGGGTGTTCAATCCAGTTAATAATGACGTCAGGTCTAAATAGATATATTGGCTATATGGTTACCTGGTCTGTCTACTGGGAGAGTGGAAGGACATATCAGGACGGGGGAATACGAACTACTTTCACGGTAGATCTGCGCAATAGAGATGATGACTCTCCTCGGATGTAACATAGGATTTAACTTCAACGAATAAATGTATATAAAACAACGTAGCAAAGTTACATGAGATGGGGGTTGAAGGTTTGGACATAATGAATTTTTATGCGGCATCTGTTATTGAAAATCTACGGAATTTTGGTCCAGAGGGAAAACTGCTCCTCCTTTACTATATAAAAGAAAATAAAGATGCTTAAGGGAAAATACATTCATATATATATATATATATATATATATATATATATATATATATATATATAGTCATCCACATACAGTACTCTTCTGTTTTTTCACAACTAATCAGTGCGGTTAGACAAGCAACCACCTGAAGCCAGGATCGAAACCCGACCGCCTAAACGACAGTCGGAGCATCTTACCGTTGTGCTAATAAATAAATGACAAAAGTCTGTATTCCAAATTTAATGATGTTGAATATCTTACAATTAATTTCTTTAATTCAGTTGACATTCAAAATTCTTTATAGTATCTGTTTCGTAGCACAAAATTATATCAATATGTGAATCTATTTGCGCTTAACTCATCAGAAAAATAACAGCAATCAATCCTCCAAAATGAAATAAAATAAGTTTGCACATAATTTTAAAAATCCGAAAATTCTAAGAGAAACTGCAAGCCATTTTTCCAGCTGTTTATTGATTAATTAACTGCAGTAACATGCAGAGATTTTAATGTTACTGTTGAACGCAACACATAGAGTCTCACATACGTCTAAGTGTTTTTATGTTTAGTTTTCTGCGAGGAAGAGTATAAGAACTAATGATATTCGCAGAGGAAAAAATAGATGAAAAATATATTTATTATTGGTCTGAATATTATATAAACTTCTGAGCGAATTTTGGTGGATTTTTCCCTCGTTTTTCTTAGACAAGCGAACAAACACATTCAACGACTATCGATTCATAAAATATCAATCTATATTCAGAATCGCCTCATTTCAACAATAATTGTTATTTTCTTTTTTTGGGTTACGGCTTTATTCTCTGACCTCAGTGACTTCCAGTCTGAAGAAGAAATAATTACAAACCATTTTCTCATCAGGGATCGATTTGATTGAATAAATATTCAATAATATGTCTATTTCAATTGATCATCTTGAAACTGTTTGCTGATAAGCGACATCTGTGGACGGACATTTTCTAAAGGGAAGGTAACTCGTCCCAGAATATTAATGGTGGATAGACGATGGCAACGGAAAGTTACTAACAAAAAGAAAGAAAAAGAAAATGGGGATTGAAAGGACAAAATATAATACACAAATGTCGAACAAAAATTAAGGTGAATTAAATAAAATTATAGTAGTTACTAATACGTAATATTTGAATGTTCGAATTAATTGTCTCATCTCTAGTGTAATTTAAACAATGTTTAGGTCGATATAAGCTCTGGCGTTCTTTTGGTGCATCTTGTCGAATTCAGAAAACTTTATATTTAACTGAAAAATATATATTTCGAACAGAAACCTTTTTTTTAATTAGCAAGGACATGTGGCGTATAGTAAGAAAAAAAAAACAAATACAAAAAAAAACGCTTAGTAAATTTTCGTCCTTTATTACACATTTCTGGAAGCTTAATGTTAATTTTTTAGAGCGGGGACTTGCGTATGCAAATGCAGAACTCTGTTAAAAAGAAAAAAAAAGTGTGCACAGACTGACAGTCACGTTAAACACGTTGGAGATAGCGTTCCACACAATATTCCGTAACACAGAAGTAAAATCCAAGGAGTACAATCACGGTGTAGTCGGGAAAGTACATGGAAACAAATGTCGTTAGAACACGAAAAAGTGAATTGAATTACTACTTGATGTCTGCTCCTTGCGACGTGTTAACATATAAAGGACAACATTAAGAGTGTATATAGACCTCAAAATTCAACTGCTAATTATTTCAGGAATCTATCAGTTATGACATACGAGATGAGAGCAGAATACCCCAGTAAATCTATAATATAACGCTGAATGTCTGTGTAGGCTCCTATATGGTTGACTATTTAAAAACAAAACTGATTACATATAATGATAGAAGATGTATCGAGACACAGGAATGGGTATGTTTAATCTGGCAGGACGGTGATGCATTAAAATTGTGGGGTCTGCGTTCGCGCCTGGTCCACAAAGAATGGAAATAAAAATTTAAAAATTAAAAAAAAACGTTTACAAGTGTTTTTGATATAGATGTACATAAGAATACTTTGATAAGTATGTTTTAACTTAAATAGGGATGGTATAATAAAATTGTGGGGTCTGCGTTCGCGCCTGGCCTCCATAGAATGGAAATAAGCACAAACTTTAATAAAGACTTTTCATATTTATCTGCGAAAGTATACTTTGATAATTATGTTTCAGTTTGAAGAAATAGGGTATAATAAAATTATTGGGTGTTCGTTCGCACCTGACCTCCATGGAATGGAAATATGTCACAAAGTTTAACAATTTTTTTTAAATATAGATCCACAGAATATTGTGATAAGTGTTTCAGTGTGAACAGGTATGGTATAATAAATTCTAGGGTTTTTCTATTTTATTTATACTTTCATCATATTTTGCTTTGGTTTTGATACCCCCAAATTCAACCCAAATATACAACCTTTCCTTTTCATAACCTATTATACTTTCATATATCAGAGTCCATTTTCTGTAGGCTGTTTTTGAACGCAGTCAACGACGGGTACTTTTGCTAGTTAAATATAAGGCTTTGTTCGGCAGATTCATGTGTTCGCCAGTAACATGCCCAAGTCAAAATATGAAAAAGTAAGGTGAATAAACAAAGCAATACGAAATATCAATTCCTATAACAACATTAAATATATATATATATATATATATATATATATATATATATTTGAGTTTTTATTTTATACGTTTTCTCGTTGTGTGCGTTTTAATAAACTTCTACGTCGCTATATTTGATATGTTGTATCATGGTATATATATTGAGGTTCGGGAGAAAATACATTTTTTTACAAAGAAGTCACCACTTATAAAGGCCTGAAGGTTCATCGAGGATTAAGGTTAATTATTACCTCCTTCATAAAATTCGTAACACCCTCCCCCTGACTAGAGAAATAAAACTAGAATCAGAGGACCAGGCCTTTATGTGCTTCAGACTAAATATGCAACACAATATTAGCTACTTGTATTTTCTCTAACGCTCTCCCTCAAACCAAGACTGTACCCTAATAAACAAAGTCTCAGACAGCATAGATATAGCACTCTCCCTCGATACTAGCGCACAAATACATGTATTTGGTGACTTCAATGTCCACCACAGTAACTGGCTAGGATTCTCTAATCACACAGACGTAGCTGGTAACGCAACACATAGCTTCTCTATATCCCATTGCCTATCTCAGTTGGTTACATTTCCGACACGTTTCCCAGACCAGCAAGATCAACATGCCTCACTTCTAGATCTCTTTCTGACAACGGTTCCCAATGACTGTACAACAAATGCCCACAGCCCACTCGGGAATGCTGATCACGCTGTGATAATAGTAGAAATCAGCCTAAATTCTCGTCCTAAAACTGAAGACCCACTACTCAAAACTACGAGGTATTACAAAAAGGCTGATTGGGAAGCCATCAGGGAGCTCATCAGAGATGCCCCATGGCAAAATATCTTTACTCTTCCAGCGGAACAGTGTGCAAATGAGACCACTGAATGGTTCAAAACTGCTATCGAAGCACATGTTCCCGTACGGAAATTCTATCTATAGCAAGCCCCATTCCCCCCCCCCAATGGTTTAATTCTGCTTGTGCAGCTGCCATTTGTCAAAGGCAGCATGCGTTCCGCAGATTCAACCGACATAAGTCTAGCTCAAATAAACAGAAGTTTATAGAAGCTAGAAATAATTGTAAGAGAGTGATAGAGACAGCTAAGACAGATTACTCTGAAACCACCAGAAAACGCATCGAAGCACAGAAATTAGGAACCCGGGATTTTTGGAAAATCTACAACAGCGTAGTAACTAATGGACAGTCAACTATTCCCCCACTATCAAACGATCATGAGGTTGCTTGCACGGCAACTGACAAGGCTAATCTGCTTGCCAGTCAGTTTGCCTCAAACTCCACACTGAACTCGGTACACCACTCACTCTCTGATTTTCCTCTGCGAACAGACGCCTCACTAGACGATTTGAAAATCACCCCTTCTCAGGTACATGCTATTATAAAAAACCTAGACACCTCAAAAGCATGTGGACCAGATCTCATCCCGGCTGTGCTATTAAAAAATGCTCTGCCGAGGTTGCTCCAGTTCTGTCCAAACTTTAAATAAATGCCTTAACGAATCTTGTTTTCCCGACTGCTGGAAAACCGCCTCTGTGGTACCAGTCTTCAAGAATTCTGGTGAAAGAACTGACCCACTAAATTATCGCCCCATTAGCCTCCTCCCGCTTTTCGCCAAAATATTTGAGTCCTTAGTTAATCAAGCCCTAGTCCAGCACCTAACAGCT
Source organism: Euprymna scolopes (assembly GCF_053919585.1). Lineage (NCBI taxonomy): Eukaryota > Metazoa > Mollusca > Cephalopoda > Sepiida > Sepiolidae > Euprymna > Euprymna scolopes. The sequence continues at coordinate 89,046,172 of NC_136519.1, read as the reverse complement.
GCTAAACTCCTGACTGACAAACAATATGGATTCAGGCAAGCCCGTTCAACAGCAGATATCTTAACTGTAGTTTCTGAACGTATATACCGTTCATTGGATAAAACAGGGGAGGGTAGAGCGGTGGCCCTCGATATATCTAAGGCTTTTGACAGGGTATGGCACGATGGTCTTCTAAGGAAAATTAGATCATATGGAATCACTGGAAGAATTCATAATGTAATTAAATCCTTCTTAAGTAATAGAAAAATCAAAGTTGTCCTCGACGGTCGTACATCCAAACAATACGACATAAATGCGGGAGTACCTCAGGGGTCTATCCTTGGACCTCTAGTATTCCTGATATTCATAAACGACCCCCCTGATAAAATTGTTTTGGAGATGGGTATATTTGCCGATGACACCACGCTCTATAATAGATATGAGGGGAAAACAAATGAACACATATCCAAGGAAATGGCAGAAACACTAGAGGATGACCTCCAATCCGTAGTAGAATGGGGACAAAAATGGTTGGTCACATTCAATGCTGCTAAGACTAAGCTTGTTTCCTTCAATAACTACAAGAAACCTTCTCTACCACCAATAGCAATGGCCAAGAACACATGGCATGAAAGTACTTCTTTTAAACTCCTCGGCCTAACGTTTACAGGGAATATGAACTGGAATAGATACATTGAGAGCATTGCCAAGGCTGCTGCAAGGAAGGTTGACTCCCTCTACCATGCTAGACAACTACTTACGCCTGCCAGTATCCTATACCTCTATAAGGCAACCATTCGCCCATGTATGGAGTACTGTTGTCACATCTGGGCTGGTGCATCTGCTTCTTGTCTCTCGCTCCTGGACAGGGTTCAAAAGAGAGTCGCCAACTTGATAGGTCCTGAACTGTCATCTAGGCTTCAGCCTCTGTCCCATCGACGAGATGTTGCATCCCTCTGCCTGTTCTACAAATACTTTAATGGTGAATGCTCTGACGAACTGCAGACACTTGTACCTCCCCGACGAACCCGACAAGCTACCAAGTCTCATCCCTTTACAGTAGAGATCCCTAGGTGCAAGAAAGCCTTTTACTCCAATAGTTTGTTCCCCAGACCTGCGGGTCTTTGGAACTCCCTTCCGGGATTCTGCTTTCCCAACTGCAGTGACATGCAGAAGTTCAAGTGTAATGTTAACAAACATCTTTCCACTCATCTCTCTTCATAATGACCCCGCTAATTAAGTCCCTGATAGTAGCCCCCTGCTTCAAAGTGGCACTGTGCCTTGTTTGGGGTGAAAATTGAATAAATAAAAAAAAATAAATAAAAAATAAAAACACTATGAAGAAGAAGAAAAACTCCAGACTGGACTTATTACCCTGATGAGGCTATTTAAGCGAAATATTGGATTTACAAAACAAAAGTGAAGAAAAATGATTTTATAATTTATATATATATGAACGTGTCTCTGTATGTGTCTGTCTATGTAATTTTGTCCTACGCAATAACTCTGTAAATTTTCAGACTACAGACTCAAAATTTGATATACAGGTTATTGAGATTTGGAGAACATCTTTGTAATCCGTTTTCAGCGAGAAACCTTGCTGTTAAGGAAACAAAGTTCAAGGATTCGACCTTGTAGAACTCTACCAAACTCCTCCGACAATTTTCAGTATAAATACTTGATATTTTATATATAGGTTTCTTGGACACGGATTTAACTTAATAACTTGATTTAAGCCCAACACAATAAATGTTAAGAAGTCATAATAGGGGTCAAATTTTAAAAAAAATTGTGATCTCTGCGGTCTCTACCAAATTACTCAGACAGTTTCTGGTCTAAACATTTGAAATTTTACATAAAGGGTATTCAGAGATAGGGCAAGCTTTTTAATCGGTTTGGGTCGAAAATTTGAGCTACCAATATATAAATGTATGTATGTATGTTTTCATGTCTGCCTAACTTTCGGCAGACGCGACAGATTTTCGCAAGATCATTATTTTTTTCAAGCCCGACCCTTCAGACAACAAATACCGAAAAATTGGCTAAAAACATTAATTTCTTCACTCTCAACTGGGCACTTTTCTACAGGAAGTGGTCGTTTTTCCGCCGATATTTTCGAAAGTCATCCCCTCTTTTCGATTGTCTAGCCTTAATTATAACCTACGTCACTTCCGTGTTTCCGGTGGTAGTAACAGCAGAGACGTCGGGTGTCTTCCGCGTTCTTTTTCTTTCTTCACGGTATGGGTTCGAGCTTGCCTTCCTACTACCACCTTTTTTTTTTTGCTCAACATACACCTAAACACGGTCAACGTCGGGCTTAAATGCTAGTATATATATATATATATATATATATATATATATATATATATATATATATATTTATCTTCATTATTATTATTATTATTGGTGTTATATTGTTATCATTATTATTATCTACATTATTTTCATTATCATCTTAATTATTAATAGTATTAAACTTATTATTATTATTATTAGTAGTAGTAGTAGTCGTAATATTATTATAATTAGCATTACAAATAACTTTATCATTTCTTTTTTATAAATATTATTATCAACATAATTATCATTATAATCATAATCACCATTTTTATTATTACTACTATTCTTATCTATATTATTGTTAATATTATCTTTATTACTATCATTCCTGTTATTATCAGTTTTATTCTTGTCATTATTGTCATTATCGTTTATATTATCATTCTTGATAATATCATTATCATTAATTTTATTTCATTGTTATTATTATTATTATTATTGTTGTTGTTATTATTATTATTATTATTGCTGTTATTATTATTATTATTGTTGTTGTTATTATTATTATTATTATTGTTGTTATTATTATTATTATTATTATTGTTGTTATTATTATTATTATTTTTATTATTATCATTGTTGTTGTTGTTGTTATTATTATTATTATTATTATTGTTGTTATTATTATTATTATTATTGTTGTTATTATTATTATTGTTGTTGTTATTATTATTATTATTATTTTTATTATTATTATTGTTATTATTATTATTATTATTGTTGTTGTTATTATTATTATTATTATTGTTGTTATTATTATTATTATTATTATTGTTGTTGTTATTATTATTATTATTATTGTTGTTGTTATTATTATTATTATTATTATTGTTGTTATTATTATTATTATTTTATTATTATTATTATTGTTATTATTATTATTGTTGTTGTTGTTATTATTATTATTATTATTATTGTTGTTATTATTATTATTATTATTGTTGTTGTTATTATTATTATTATTGTTGTTATTATTATTATTGTTATTATTATTATTATTATTGTTATTATTGTTGTTATTATTATTATTATTGTTGTTATTATTATTATTATTATTGTTGTTGTTATTATTATTATTATTATTTTTATTATTATTATTGTTATTATTATTATTATTATTGTTGTTGTTGTTATTATTATTATTATTATTGTTGTTATTATTATTATTATTATTGTTGTTGTTGTTATTATTATTATTATTATTGTTGTTGTTATTATTATTATTATTATTATTATTGTTGTTATTATTATTATTATTTTATTATTATTATTATTGTTATTATTATTATTGTTGTTGTTGTTATTATTATTATTATTATTATTATTATCATTTGTACGATTCTTATTATTGTTTTATTATTAATGTTCTTCTAATTGTTATTATTGGCTCACAAGGAGCTTTCACACGTGAATTCAGAGATCTTTCCCTGAAAACAGCATGTGGTGTTCCCTGGAAGCTGAGTGACAAGAAGTCTCCCCAGGTTTCCAGTGCTCTCCACCTTTTTCGAAAGCATTTGCAAAAATAATTGCATTATCGCAACAGCTGCTTGCCATTGATTTCGCGTTGGTCTTTGCTGGGATTTGATTGACAATAAGCCTCCCCAATGTCCCAGTTCTCTTGACACCTATTTGGCTGAGGTCTGGTCAGGTCATCGGTCTTTCTTTCCTCCTTGGCTCTTCTTGGTTATTTGGTCTCGCTCTTTGGGGGAGGGGGGGAGTGATGTGACAATGGGGATATGGTTGGGTTAGAGAACGTATAGATATGCAGTTTCAGTGTTCTTGGTTCCATGTAATGTTTCATGTTTTGCTTTTGCAGCCGTTTGCCTGACCCACACTTATTGCTCCTGTGTGCTTTTTTTTTCACATTCAAGGGGTTTTCTTAATATTTCAGCTTTTTTCATGACTTGTTCGTTGTATTTTTCCAGTCATTATTTTGATATCAATTTCTCCCATTCTATTTCAAAGCTTTTCGGGATTGTTCCTAGTGCTCCTACTATTATAGGTATTATTTTGATTTTCTTCATCATCCATATTCCTTTCCTCTCCACTGGCTAGCTCTGTGTATTTGCTCCGTTTCTCCTTTTCTTTGATATTCACCCTGTAGTCAGATGTGACAGCAAAATCTACGATTTGGCAGTATTTTGCTTCTTATTAATTATTACGACATCCAGTCTTTTTGCTTGGATGGGTTAATCACTTTGTATGTCTATGCCCCACAGGATTTTGTGATGCTCGTTTTCAAGTACCGCTGTCGGCTTACGTTTGTAACACTTGTCAAGATGCAGTTGTTTGCATACTTCCCAGTGTACTATCCTTCCCACTTAGTCGTGTCTGTTCTTGTATTCCTTTTGGGCCAGTTTGTTGCATTAACTTTGATATGGTTTATCGTCTCGTACCTTTGTCCACAGAGCCTGCAGTTGTGTTTTCTTGTGTTTTGTCGATATCTGCTTTGGTGTGGTTAGTTTTTATCGAGTTGTTTTGTGCCGCAGTTATTAGGGACTCAGTTTCTCGCCTTATGTATCCTTTTCGCATCCATGTCCAAACGTATTGTTTTTTTTTCATCTATTGTCATCCATATGATTCTTCCAAGTATTTGTTTTCTTGTCTTAATCTTTGTCTTTCTGTTTTCTGTGTGATTGATTTTTTCCGTCTCTCGCTGTTATGAGTATTCTTTCGGTGTTTTGCATTAAGTATTTTTCTAGTTCTTTTCTGCTGTCATTTACACAGTCTTCTGTATTAACCAGTCCCCTCCCACCGTCTTTCCTTTTTACATAGAGTCGATCAACATCGTCCTTCGGATGTAGTTCGCTGTGCATGGTCATGAGTTTCCTATTCTTCTGATCGAGTTGTCTCAGTTCTTCTTTAATCCACCCTATGAACTTTCCAGAATATCTTACTAGTGATACCGCCCATGTATTTATGCCTTTTATTAGAGTGTTGCTATATAATTTGGTTTCGAGAAGTGAGGTATTCCTTTCCAATTTTCAACATTCAAATTTCTGTTGCTTTGATTGTGTCTGCTTCCATTACTCCTAGGTATTTATAGGCGTCTTGTTTCCCTAGATCCCTCATCTCTGTTTGATTGGGTAGTTCCAAATCTTCTGCCGTCTCTAGTTTTCCCTTTCTTATAACTAGTACTGCGCACTTTTCAACACCAAACACCATTTGGATATCCTGACTGAAGCTCCTGGTGGTATTTATTAGTGCCTTTATTAGTTCATTTTTGGTCCTTGCAAAGAGTTTCAAATCGTCCATGTACATCAGGTGGTTTATTTTTTCCTTCGTGTTAGAGAACTTGTCTCATGCTTGGCACTTTCTAATTGTATTGTTCAGGGACATCATGGCTATGATGAACGGCAACGGTGATAGTGAATCTCCTTGGAAGATACCTCTTTGTATGTTGATTTCTGTTATGTGTTGCCCATCAGCTGTCTGTTCCAGTCTCCATGTTCTCAGCGCATTTTCAATCACGTTGGTGATACTGTTTGGTACTTTATACATTTATAATAATAATATTAATAATAATAATAATAATAATAATAATAATAATAATAATGATAATAATAATGATAATAATAATAATGATAATTATAATAATAATGATAATAATAATAATAATAATAATAATGATAATAATGATAATAATAATAATGATAATTATAATAATAATAATAATAATAATAATAATAATAATAATAATAATAATAAAATTATTATTATTATTATTATTATTATTATTATTATTATTATTATTATTATTATTATTGGATTTGTGATTTTCATCACTGGAAATTTTAATTTATAATTTATAATTTATTGTGATAACTATATATATATATATATATATATATATACATATATATATATATATATATATATATATATATATATATATATATATATAGTTATCACAATAAATTATAAATTATAAATTTAAATTTCCAGTGATGAAAATCAGAAATCCAATAATAATAATAATAATAATAATAATAATAATAATAATAATAATAATAATAATATATGTGTATGTGTGTGTGTGTGTGGTGTGTGTGTGTGTGTATAAGAGTTCATAGAATTGGTACTTTAATATAAAGCCATCTTGGTTTTTACACGTATATGTGCGTATATATGTGTATTTGCCCTGCTAGGTTTAAGACATGTATATAAATATCCACCTGGAAGCTTAACTACAGCAAACTTTTTTACTACCCACGTCATTTTTCCACCCACCCATTCTAACTCGCTTTCCTTCGTCTACGTGTCATGTTACACGCATCTCTACTTGACATATTATCTTCACCCCTTCCCATCAATTATGGTAATATAATGCAAATATACTGATCCCACTTATGTCTTTCTCTGTCTTTACATTCTTCCGCCTTCTTTTTTCTTTTCCTTCCTTCTTTCTTTTTGTCTGTCACTTCGTTCTCCTTCTTTTTAGTTGTCTCTCCCTTTTTTCTTTGTTCTTTTTTCTGAGTCTACAATGTCACTTTAATATCCCCCCTCGCACTCCAAGTAAGCGATTTAATATTTTATATGTAAAATTTAAAAAAACGCTATTTATCTCTTTTGTCATGATGAACAGCGGATAAACATTGTTTCGTTTACCTGATGAGGAGCTTTTGTTATTTTAATAAACCAATCCTTCCTAAACATTAGCATGTTCAGTGTAGCGAATATGTAACATCTGTTTATATAAATAAAAATATGGTATATTTCTTCCTCTTTTTTCTTCTTTTTTCCATTACGCGCTGTTCTATTTCTTTCACTATATATCCGTATACTTTCGCCCCTTTCTTCCTAGGTTAGTAAACGCGTGTCAAGGCATTTACATGTCAGAACGTACATCTTAGAGGCGTGTGTGTGTGTGAGTATGTGGGTGTAGGTGTATGTGTGTGTTGCGTGTCAGTGTGAGTGTGTGTGTGTGTATCTATGGTTACATCGAGCTGCCGCTTATAAGTGTCAAATCTAATATTTTTATTTGTTATTTTTAATTTTTAATTTTTAAATCCCTACCACCCTCTCTATTAAATGTATTAAGTCGATTGCTACTACCACCACCTCTGGTTTTTTAGGGTCGAAGCCCGATCTTTTCTTTTCTTTTTTTCAGTATCAAAAATGTAATTGTCTGATTTAGATGCTTGAAAATACCATAAGGTTGAAATAAATTATTGCATCGACAATTATGTAATTTCCGTGTTATATTTTTTATCTTTTTGCTCTGTTTACCACATTGAGCTCTCATACCCGGATTTCCTCTGGATTTATTCCATTATAACACTATATATATATATATATATATATATATATATATATATATATATATATATATATATATATATATATATTCGTTGGCTAATGCCAAAAATGATGATGGACAAACAGCAAATTTTTGATATGTCTAGATACTGTAGCAGTCGAAAATTTTGCCGCGAAGATGAAATAAATTGTAAGCAGGACGAATCGAATAAAATAATTTAAGAATAAAAGACCAGTTTTAAAAAATTAACCGTAGATTCCGTGAACAAATATTCTTTCCGAGAACTACCCGTCTTTGGCACACTGTTTTGCTTGCCTGCTTCCCGATTGAATACAACATGAAATCCATTCAAATCTAATGTAAAAAGTCCTTGTGCGCCGGCACCATAAACAAAAAATTCTATCACTTTTAAAATATTAGAGATTACTATGTTACAACATTACATTTACTAACTCTTAAAATTGTGTCGCCTTTTCGTCTTGATTAGTGCCGACTCCAACGTAAAGAAAAGAAAATGCTTACATACATAATAAGCATAAGAGACCGCTTGACATATATAGATAATAAACATAAGATTTTGAATTCACATAAAGTTTCTTGGTCGTATATATTATTTAATTGGAATTCATTATTGCGATGAGTATTATTTATTAATTTATATGTTTTGCGGACTATTATCCTCTTTTTCTCTTAGTTGTTGTTTCGATCCTAGATTTGACCTCAAGCTATATCCTATACTAAGGCCCCAGATTGCGAGCCTTGCAGAGTGTACAACCACCCTTTAATTGTCATTGCTCCCAGGTCCACTCTGTCCAGGAGTGGTGCTACCTGTTAGGCTCCCAACTATGGATTAAATAGAAACCGACTTGAAAAAAAAACAAAACAAATATACTCTATTGAAAAATTGTTTTTCAAAATTGCTAGATTCAGCATTAAATAACCTGGAAAGGGTTGATATGCCGTAAAACAAAAAAAAACAACAACAACCAACAAAAATCACAACATTTCGGCCAACTATTCCTCTGGTCCTCGTCAGGTGGTAACCACGAATGGATAGGAACTCCGAATCTCCTAAATGCATTCTCAGCAATTACCCAACCATGGGAGATGATAATGAATAGACGTGGATTTATAAAACCAAACATTTCCACCTTGATCGCCCTTCGGGGCCCGTGGCGTAGTTGATAGAGACGTTGAATCTCTACCGTTCAAGGTGAGAAGTGTCTGAGGATAGCGGTCTCAATCTTTCCCAAAGCTGGCCAGAGGCGTACTTGGCCAAAAACGTAGTGGCACGACAACAATTATGTATGGCAGTAATTTCAGTGGATGCAGTTAGGAGATCCAGAGTTCCTATCTCATCGAGGTTACCACCTGAGGAAAGTTAGAGGAATAGTTGCCCGAAACGTTTCTTGATCGTATTTATTTTCTTCTCTAACCCGTTTTAATTTGTAAAAAAAAGTTTCTTCAAAAACTTAAAATCCATATTCGTCTCTTTTATTTGCGATGTGTTATTTCTTTTCTGTATGACATCACGGGCTGGAAGGAGTAAGTTTTTCAGCCCGTGTATAATACTTCATTGATTGATTGATTGAGTGAGTGAGTGAGTGAGTGTGTGTGTGTGTGTGTGTGCGCGCATGTGTGTGTGTGTGAAACGGCACTAATCCTATTTGGGTTTAACTGGCTTCCCCGAAGGAGGGGGTTTAATGGGAGTATGAAATCCACAAGTAGTCACCAGTCGCATGCATATCCCCGTTAGGAAAGATGGCAACGTTAGGTTTTTGCAATTCTTGCGGGGAGGTGTTGACGTCCTCCTACATGCAACGCAGGGAATTCCAAAATTCGTCACTCATTTTAGAAAGAACCAAGCTCAACGTTGCTTAACTTCAGTGATCTGACGAGAACCGGTGTGCCAACGTGATTATGCCGTATTCAGGAAGGATAACCTTTTCACCTCATGTATATACTTGACTAGGAGTGTGTGTGTGTGTGTGTGTGTGTGTGTGTGAAACGGCACACACCCTATTAGGTTTTAACCGGCTTCCTCCAAAAGAAGAAGTTTCATGGGGGTATGGAATTCACTAGCGGTCCCCAGTCGCATGCATATCTCCGTTAGGGGAGCGGACAACTTAAGGTTTATGCAACTCTTGCAGGGAGGTGTCGACGTCCTCTTTTCTACACCGCCTACAGCTGCAAAAGAGTATTTTTTCAGCTCACGTGTATACTTGACTATAGACACCTATGTTTTGATATTTAATATTAAATACTTAGATTTTACAACACTTATGATCACACGTAAATTTATGGAAGACAAATATTCGAG
>NC_136519.1:88971273-89033773 GCF_053919585.1 Euprymna scolopes | reverse complement strand
GAACTGTCAGTCTGTGGAACGCAATATCGTCAGTTTACTTCACTGACGATTATAACGGATGATGTTGTCTCATTATGTACTTATCACTTGACCATTATCCTACTCCAATGACGTGTACAATAAATGTCCCGATCATAACAATCTTTTGCACGGCTTTTACTTGCATTGTATATTCTTGAACTTAATACGTTTTTTTTTCAACTAATGTAAATGTACTGATTAACCTATACCATTTAACCCAAACGGGAATATTATTGCGATTCTTTGCATATGTGTTAAAAACTAAAAATGTTGTCGCCTTTGAAGTCACTTATATCTTTTACTCGAAATATAGACGTGGCAATATAAAAAGCGGAAGTGTTCGTCACCATTTTTTAGAAGCTGTCAGCACATATAAAATCGATAAACATCTCGTTTTATTTAGCTATCGCAGTGCGTGTACTGTGTACGGGCATCTACACACATCCAACACAGCGACTCATAAAAGCGTGGCATAACATTTTTGTCGACCGTACTGATATATATGGAACATATTATGAAATATAAATATTATGTAGAAAAATCTACGAAAATGAATAAACCTTAAGTAAAACAAGCCTGAAGATCATCACTAACTCGAAAACCTAATATTAAATGATTAGGAAATCATATATTTATTTATTTATTTATTTATTTATATTTCCTTGCATTTTTTTGTACCCGCATTTTTAATTGTCGCAGACTTTTTAAAATTCAGTATGTAATTGCTATGCATATACTTGACAGATTTTGATGATTTCCGATTCAAGTGAACAGCTACAGCAGGAATTGTAATACGCTCTACTAAAATCTGATTGTCACAATTGGTAAATGTCAATAAATACAATAAACGTATGTTTTAAACTTGACAAAACTACGACAACAATGCACGAAATGATTCGGATTGTTTTTTTACCCATCTTGCATGAATCAAGCATCAGTGTTTGAGAGGCATAAAAGATTCAAGGAAGGCAGTGAGTCTGCGACGGTTGGTTGGTTGGTTGTTTTTGTTTTACGGCATATCAACCCTTTTCGGATTATTTAAAGCTGAATCCAAAGATTTTGAAAACAAATATTTTAATAGAATATATTTGTTGTTTTCAAGTCGGTTTCTATTTAACCCATAGTTGGAACCCTAACGGGTATTACCACTCCGGGTCAGAGTGAACCTGGGAGCAATGGTAATTAAAGGGTTGCTCCAAACTCCCCAAAGCCATAAGCTGGGGCCTCACCACTGGATATATATTTAAGGTCATATCTAGGACCGTGTGACGGATTATGAGAACAGTGGGGCGAGTAAGAAGAACAAAACACCAGAGTTGATTATTCAAACAAAGAATTTCGCGCATAAGGTCCGTCGTGTGTCTACAGAGACGCTCTGATCCCCGTCTGGTATCAATTGGGATGGATTGCTCTCGTCTGGGAGAGGCCCAGTGTTTTGACAAGCTTCTGGGCTTGACCTTTACTCCTGATCTGAAATGGAACACGTACATCAAGTCTGTTGCTAAGGTCGCTGGAAAGATGGCGGGATCCTTCTACCGCTCCAGAAGATATCTCACTACTGATGCAATTCTCTATCTATATAAAAGCCAAGTACGTCCAAGGATGGAATACTGTTGCCATATCTGGGCAGGAGCTGCTAAAAACAGCCTATCCTACCTTGACAGAGTACAAAATAGACTTCGTGGCTTAGTGGGGGATGCCCATTTCTCTCCCCTGCAACCTCTCTTCCACAGAAGAGGCGTTGCGAGCCTATCCTTGTTTTATCGTTATTTCCATGGCAGGTGCTCGTCTTAACTCCAATCTCTGGTCCCCTCTCGCCAATCTTTTACGAAAAACACCCGTCTAGCCGAATCCACTGTGAAAAATTTTCCCCACTCTTTATCTGTGCCTAAATCAAAACGTGGATTCCATGAACAAAGCTTCTTTCTTAGGACTACTATTACTCTGTTCCGTCTGCCTGCTTCCCACCGGACTACAACTTGGATGTGTTCAAGTCCAATGTTAACAAATTCCTAATGAACCGCCCCCTTAAGTAAACACTTCATCAAATCTCTACACTAACGTAATGTAATGTACTTGCAATAACCCTTATCCCTGAGTGGCTTACGGGCCTTGATAATTGGTGACCAATGTGTAAAAAAAAAGTGCACTGTTTGATGTCCGTGTTTAGAGTGTAATGCAATTATTCACGATGAACTGAAAATCCGGATGATTTGCGTGAAGTTTGTCTCAAAGACTATTTAACCAAGATTGACATGAAGACAATTCTTCATCCTTCCTATAGTCCAAACGCGACTGCCTGTGAGTTTTCTTATTTTCTAAGCTACAGCTAAACCTTCAATTCTGTCAACATGTTACACTTGATCATATGAAACAGAGGTCTTGTTGTTGAAGATATTGAAGTGTATTCTCAGGAACAAAAAAAACAATTATTAGAAATAAGAGCTAAAAAAGAGTCATGTGTAACAGATCAGACAAAAACAGTGATAAAAAAATATTTTTCTATCTACAATAATATTGAGTACTTTTTCAAGTTGTTCTTACTTACCAATTATATATAATAATACACACACACACATATATATATATATATATATAGATAGATATATATATATATATGGCTTAATGCGCAAGCGGAAGATATACGATTCGGGTTTGTATTACTGTACACATAGATTCGAAAAAGTTGTCAAAAAACAAATATATAACAAATAAATGTCATCAAAGGCAAGATAAGTTACTTTTCTACCTAACTGGATATATTTTTTGTGTTTTTATTCAGTGTAACATGTTTATTCAGCTCGAAAAACATGCAATGTTTACCGATGTATTGGAAAATTCAAAATGGCAGCCGACTGTCTCTCGGAGAGGGTACGTTTGGGAAAAGGTATTATAAATAATAAACTAGACAAAATACTGTTAGAAAACAACCGAATACATGTCAACTTATGTCACGGTAACATATATTGAGCGAATTTCTAACAGTATTTTGTCTAGTTTATTATTTATAATACCTTTTCCCAAACGTACCCTCTCTGAGAGACAGTCGGCTGCCATTTTGAATTTTCCAATACATCGGTAAACATTGCATGTTTTTCGAGCTGAATAAACATGTTACACTGAATAAAACACAAAAAATATATCCAGTTAGGTAGAAAAGTAACTTATCTTGCCTTTGATAACATTTATTTGTTATATATTTGTTTTTTGAACACTTTTTCGAATCTATGTGTACACTAATACAAACCCTACGATTCAATTCCACAAGAGGTAACTTATCTGGATTTTAGGTTGCACCTGTCAAAAAATACCACTTCGTAGATAATAGACACCCCACAAACCGTTAAAATTTTACAACGCAGCAACAATACACCCCCAATTTAACCCTAAAACATATATCTCTTAAACTCAACACTATGTTAATGACAATATACAATCTTATATAACATACTATATATAACAAGCCTCTCCTTTATTTATTTATTTAGAATTTAATAAAGCTTCCCCCAACATTCTACAATTTCTCTTAATCTTTTTCGTCCCTAATGAAACCTACGCTAGACGCCGCATCTTCCCCATATTACCTAGCACTTTCTCTACTTTTCTGATGAGAAGCATGTGGCTTCGAAATGTCCTGGCAAAAAGAGTCCCTTCTATCGCCCAAATTTTGCTTGTATTCCATTATTCAATAAATGGTCTATTCTATATCTACCAATATATAGATTTGTGACTTCATTTTATACTCTTGTTGTCTTACATACATATATATATATATGCATATATATATATATATATATATATATATATATATATATATATATATATATATATATATAACATGTTAAAAACACTTTAAGAAGAGTTAAAACACCTATTTAATTTTCAAAAAGGAAACGTTAATTTAGTAGATTGTCCTTAATCTGCAGAGTTTAAAACAAATACTTTCCTTCTTATCAAAAGTAAGGAATTAGCAAAATGATGAATCGGATTTCATTTACAAAATATTTAATTAAACTACAAATAAGCCATAGGGCTTACTTAGTAAAAGTTTTTAAAAAATTGAAGCAAAGGAAAAATGATTTCACCTTAATGAATGGTCAGGCGAAGAGTAGACTATCTAATAACGTTTCAATCCAAGAAAAGTTTGTTAAAGTGCGGTATACAAAAGGAATCAGGTTACTGGAAGATATTTCGTTATCATCCAAAAGGAAAAATTCCGTGAAATAATTCACAAATGGATACAAAGAAAAAAAGAATGAGTTCAAAATATTATTATTAAAAGCAATATAAATTGTGTGTAGAATGAAAAAAATGGAGATATTTTAAGACGCATCTGCCAAGGTCGACTTTCTAAATACAAATTTCTGATTCTTAAAAATTTGAATAATTAAATAATCTGCTGCGATATTTGTTCCGTGACGTCCATATTCAATTCTCTGCGGATTTAAAAAAAAAAAATATAAACAATTACAAGATGTTGCTTCTAATATACTGAACAGTATTACACATGATACAAACAACCACGTGCAAATGGCTGCAGAAAAAGCTTAAAAATGATCATTTTTAACTTTACATGCTTTTATGAATTTAAATAGAAACACTTGAAGTATACATTAATGCACTTGAACGAGGCATAAAAAGATGACTAAGTTCAACATTTGCCCCCCCTCACACACAATTTAGCCCCAAAGTCCTAAGGGGACGTCGAATCCTGATGAAAATGAACGAATGGTGTAGTTTTAGGTTTTAATATAAGTAAATTTGAGTACTGCACCATGCACAAAAAAAGAATGACTAAGCCCATAATTTGTCCCCCACCTCCGATTAAGCCCCCACATTCCCCAAGGTCTTAAGATATTAAAATTTGAGTTCAGCACCATGCAAAACTGCTAAATAGACATACACAAAAATGTTTGACAAATATGGCTAAACAGTCCTTATAATCGGGAGTTTTTATTAGCCCTAAAAGACCCTAAGACGCACACTAAAATATTATCGTCGAGTATAAACCAAGAAAAATTATATAGAAATCAGTTTCAACTTTTTAGAAAGTTTTATAAAAATCCAAGTCAGCATTGTTTTTAATAAGTATAAGAGTGTTAAATTTAGCCAGTTAAACCCGAAAGTCACCCCTAGGGGGCAACAGAGTTGTCCCGGAAAATCCGTTCTGTTAATTTTTACTCATGTCATGTTTAATGTTTGTGCAAATTTCTTTTTAAATTCCAAGGCGTAGTTATTGAGAAAAGTGCGGGCAGACGAACGGACACGGGTGAATTTACAAGCCCATCCTCCTTTTCTCATAAGAATAATGCTTAAAAAAAAAACTCGGAGAAAACAGGATTGAACTTATTAAACTAAAATAGTTTATAAAATAAAACTTTAAACAATTGTTTACTAACCTTAATGTACTTATTATTAACTCTAAAATCATGCTTTTAATAGTTCTCTTTTCCTCGCCATTGCTTAACTACCGAATTACACCCAGTAATCTTAGAAAAAATGATGTCGTGTCCATTAAATTTGCTTTGAAAGTCAAGACTAAATTGTCACTTTTGAAGTCTTTATGCAATAAAAAGTTTGCTGAAAATATCGACATAACCAGTTATATAGCGGAAGACTAAGCATTATCCATTTTATAAAATTCCACAACAAAATCGATAAACATTTTTTTTATTAGTGTCTGAAACTAGTAATATACACCAGATGACACGAAGATGTTATGAAGTATCAGTCTTGCAGTATAATTATATTTTGGAATTTTGTATGTAGGAGGAGATTACAATAGAAAAAATACAGACACTTTATGGTTTCTCGTTTTTTATTCAATTTTTTTTCACCTCAAAGACATATTGCACTTGGACGAAAGAGGCACCTATTTGAAAACATGTTTATATGATATACGAGCAGGTGAGCGAGATGTTAGTTTACATTACATTTAAACTTCCGCATGTCAGTACAGTCAGAGATGCAGGTAACGGGGAGAGAATCTCAAAACTTAGATGTCTGAGGAAAGAATCTATTTCAGTAGAAAAATTTCCGGCATCTAAATACCTCTAGAATAAAGATGGGATATATTCCGTCTGCCTGCTTCCCTCCGGACTACAACTTGGATGTCTTCAAGTCTAATGTTAACAAATTCCTAATGAACCGCCCCCCTAATTAAACACTTCATAAAATCTCCTCACTAACGTGATGTACTTGCAATAACCCTTATCCCTGAGTGGCTTCCGGGCCTTGATAAGTGGTGATCACTGTGTAAAAAAAAAAAAAAAAAAAAAAAAAAAAATTTTGGTAAACGAGTTTTTCGTACGTCGAGGGACCCCACGTGCGATGAGATCGTCAAAACACATTCAATAAAAATACTTGTTAAACGGGCAAAATTGCGGCGATGAGACTGATGTCGGAGGTTATATGATAGTGCGGGAACTATTAGATTGGAGAGGTTTTTGGACGATGTTAACTGGAAAGTCTGTGTGTGTTGGGAACGGGTTCTTCCAAAATAGTTTTTCAAATTTTTGTCCAGAGAATTGAAATTAATATATGTAGGATGTGTTTCACACTTATAGAACAAATTCGATTTTGGATTTAGCCGGTTGAAATAGCTGTTAAGGGGTCGAACTTGAATAAAAATTGGAATTGTACAGGCGTAATTGTTCAACCGCTTCAACGCAGGTACAGAGATATAGTCCTACGGTAAAGAAAGTTGCTTTATACAAAATATGACTCAGGCAGTTAGGACGATACAAAAGTATAATGCAGAGGGAGAAATTGTTTACTTCTTTAGGCAAAGTTGTCTCCCTTTGTTTGAGACCTAGACTTTAAATTCACGCGACTTCTCGCGAGATCAGCGACCGGAAGCAGAGCTTGGATGGGAAAAAAGAGTGATTTCAAAATAGAGTAATAGCATTCCCGTTTGTTTTTGTTATCATACTTGGACATCTAACCTTTCATGTATTATGTTTGAATTATCGTTACGTGCTTGTGTGTCTTCATCATAAACGGATATCGTTATGTAACAGCGAGTGCTTTTCTGATTTGTTCATAATGATTCCATTATTTCATCATGTGCTGAAAACATAGCCACGAGAAAGCTAGACACCCTGCGGTAAGATATTTTATGTTATATTGATATTAACGCATTCCACTATATAACAATAATGTAACGTAATCGACCATTTAAGAGCGTTAGAACAACGCTGAGGTAGCTTTGTTTTCCCGAGTGACGCCAGATAGCCCAAGGATGTAAGATAGAGAAGATAAACATATATTTTTTATTTCATGTAAAAATAGATCTTGTTTGAAAACCAGAGAAATATATTTTTGCGGCTAAAAGTTGACAACAGGAAATTTCACTTAGAACCTTGTCTGGCCTTAAATGAACTCAGGGTCGGATGTCTGAATTTACACCTGGCCTGGAGAATGAGTAATTTAGATTTCAGTGTGGGACTTGTACCCACGCAAAACCCTAAAAGCTTTCGATTTCATGGCGAAATCTTATTGACTGGGGAGAATTCCCACCCCATACATACCTATTATATATACGACTGTCCTGCGAAAATTATCCAATGTGGAGAGATAGAGTTGAGTCGCAGAGTAGAGTTGGGGGTTGAAGCAGATTACTTGTTGAATCCGAGAAGAGACGTGACCCCACCCACCTCATCCACCCGTCTGTCCTGTCTGTGAAGAGATTTGAGACTTTGGAAAAACTTACTACGAATTGAATGAGAATTGTAAAAAATATTTTGTACATAATTTTGTGAAAATTAAGCTTCTGTAGATAGGCTACACTTGTTTGTCTTTCTTCCTGCCTGCCGCTTCGGTATTCTCTTTCAGCATACCAGATTTCATGTAACAACCTCAGAGGAGACTAGATGATACGAGCTGAGAATTCTAGAGAAATAAGAGTCCTTAACCACCTTCTCGAGTGAGGGGTTACACTAACGAATAACGTTTAAGAGCTATATAATCTGGTTTCGATTCTAGCTAATATCAGCCAAGCCATATTTTCAGCATTTGAAATCACTACTATATATGGGATACAATATAATAATCAATAAACAGATGTAATGAATACGGAATTCCCATAAAGCAAAATATGTTTAACACATATATATTTCTTTGTATGTTGTCATATTTTTTTTACTTTAATTGGAAACCATAACCTCTGCTTTTACTAAACTTAATCCGCCCAGTATAAACCATTTGCAATTATCTTTTTTCCATATAGCACTGTCTTAACGCGGTACACGGCATAATCGCGTTGACACACTGGGTCCCGTCAGATCACAAAAGTTACGCAATTTGAGCCTGGACATTACTAAAATTTATATGATTATTACAAAAATGAGTGACCAATTTGGGAATTCCGGGCGCTATATGTAGGAGGACATCGACACCTCCCTACAAGAGTTTAAAAAAATAAAACGTCGCTATCTCCCTTTAACGAGGATATACATGCGACTGGGAACCGCTTGTGAAATTCCTACTCCCATGGAAGTTCCACCTTCGAGGGAAGCTTGTTAAACCCAAATAGCGTTAGTGCCGGTTCACATACACACTAATAAATTAATCTGCTATGCAAAGCATATGGTTTTTAAATAAAAGACCTGTCATTTAAGAACAAGATCCCTCGAATAGCATATGATTTTTTTCAGTTGCCTGACGAGATACTTTTGCTTTTTTAATAAACTATTTGCACCGAAACATTAGCAAGTTCAGTGTAGCAACTATGTAATGTTTGTGCATATAAATAAAATATTATAATTTGCTCGTTTTTATTGAGCACTCTTAATAATCTCGTTTTAACTCATACTGAACAAACACAAAAACAAACAGGAATACAGCTGAATCATAATAGATATATTAAAGCACATTAAACAATAAGTCCTTTGACATAAATTCGTTTTTAAGAAACATCTACAGTAAATGCGGTATTGTGGTTACAGATCCGTATTAATCAATCCATAACTGTGCATCTAAACGATGCCATATGCATAATTATAACAAAGATCCATAAAAATTCAGCGAGATTATTTTCTAGAAAACTTCTTGAGTAAATGTGGCAGTCTGGCCACTAATTCCTGTTGGTTCATATTAATTCTTAATTGCTACCAATCTTGTAACATAATCCTTAGGTCGCTTTACCTTATCATAGCAATGGATCAACCAAAATACTAGCCCGATGATTGCGAGAAACACTGGAACGGACAAAGAGACAGAGAGACTTAAAGATATATAATAATTAATAAACACACACCCACCCATAGTGTCCCTCCAAAGTTTGCAATACACATTTGAAACTGTCAGTTTCTGTCTTTCTAGCTTCCAAATGGTAATGAAACTTTTTATAAACATAGAAAATATATTGAAACTAAGATAGGAACGGTAGGAAAAATAAAAAAAACTCATAATTTACCGCAACTCGTAAAGAAAACTCAATAATTAACAACGCAAAAGTTTACAACCCATTTACAAAATAATATCAAGTATTTTGTAGCATTTCCATTATTGCTGATTACAGTATGCAGACCTTTTCAGTAATCTTCTACAAACCTCTTACTAGTGTCTTGTGATATTGTATTCCATTCTTCCACACAAATATTCTCAAATTCTCGCATATTTAAAGGTTCTCTTCAATGAACCCGTAATTTCAATTCACCCCATAAATTCTCTATGGGATTGAGATCGGGAGATTGACTAGCCCACTTTAAACAATTCACTTTATTTGAATTAAACCAATTTTGTGTGAGTTTCACAGTGCGTTTTGGATCGTTATTATGTTGAATAATCCAGTCTGATTTCAATTTGAGGAACTTCACATCCTGAACTAAAACAACCCCAGATCATAATGGATCCTCCTCAAACACCAAAACCAGCCTCATTTATGCCATCCGCTACCTATTCAATGAGTTCACGCCGGTGATTGTGGAAAAGGCACGCTCCCAATTCCAAAACCGTATCGAGGTGGTGATTTAGGCTGAAGGTTGCTACATTGGACAAAGCTAGACTTTACTACATAATCAAATAACCTAAATTGTTGTTTATTTATAAAAATAAAGCTATGGTATTGTTTCCCATAGGGCTACAAATTTATCGTTCCTTCCGGTATTGTTGCTTGACCCCACAATATTAATTAATCATCATTAGGACAGATCAAACACACCCATTCCTGTGTCTCAATACATCTTCTATCATTATATGTGACTAGTTTTCTATAATAGTCAACCATATAGGAGCCTATTCGTGACCAGACACAGACAGATGTTCAGCTTTATATTATAGATATGCATTTTCAGTGCCCCGCAAAAGTTTACATTTCACGTATGAAACTGCCAGTTTTTGTATTTCTATCGTCCAAATGGTAATGAAACTTCTTATAAACATAGAAAATATATTGAAACTAAGATAGGAAGAGCGGGAAAATTTTTTAAAAATATAACAATTTAACACAACGCAAAGAGAAATCACAATAATAAACACCGCAAAATTTACAACACATATCAAATTCATTAGATTTCTCAAAAATCTCATGAGGGGTTATCATATTAAAAGGCTTAGAAGCTTCTAGAATGTTCAGGAATATGCACTAGTGTTGTGAGACCGGATCTTACCCCATAATGGACTCGTCCAGATCCTATATAACCAGCTCCTAAGGCTGGTACGCTGGTGTTGGATCTCAACGGATATTGTACCTCGGTCCAGTGGAAACGTCACTAGCTTTGCATGCTAAAGTTTTGCTCTCGGATTCAATTCGTGCTGATGGCACCAACATTCATTTTTTTTACTTTTGAAATCATGACGCTATAATAATATATTCGGAATCTGGAAAAATTAAAATACCATATTTAAGCGTACTTTTCGAAGTAATTCTAATTTTATTTTTTTGATTTGTAATGTATAGTGATTTCGAGTAGAGTCAACACGGAATAAATTTGCGTGTTTCATGTGTTGAAATCCGATGTTTTCCGCGAAACTATGTGTCTTGAAGGCAGTCGCTGTTACCGACATTGGAAAAAAATGTTTTTCCGAGAGAGCAGAACGGAAGATTTCTGTCCAGCGTATCCTTGACATTGCGTAAGGGGCAGAGGGAGTGCAATGGCGGATGTTCCCATTATGTTCCGAATCACTCCAGAGAAGACGAATGAAATATATATGCCCAGGTACTTTGGGAAATAGAGTACTGCCCGCCATAAAGAGTAGAAGATGTATTTTGTGCCCCACAAAATATTAGTGATATAATTGTAGGCTAATGATGAAAAAGGGTTTAAGGCCTGGGATGTGGATTTTTTTTTTGCTTCCTATGAGAACAAAAGTTGGTCTGTAAATCCAAGGACGATAATAATCCGTGTTGAAGAGGCAGATGGGCCTAAATTTTTATTGTTCGGTGGATTGCCGAGAAGTTGCCGAGATTGATTTCATTTAACGTTTCTGAAATTTTGAGATGAGGATTGTTTATTCGTATTATTTGGATTCATCGGACTACTGTTCTCATCTTTAGTTTGATTTTCTCAACATTTCGGTCGATGTAACCTCTGAACTACTTCAGGTGCATTTTGTCAAACTCGGGAATGTTTCTGTTGAATCCTTGAATTTGGACGCGTAGCGAAATGGTTAGAGCACTTGGAAAAATCAATTGTAAAAAGTAATATTCTCCTGAAGGTTGAAGGTTCAATCCTCAGCTAGGGCGACCAAAAATACAATTGCGAATTGCTTAGGTCCCTTATCCAGTCATGGTTGAGGAAAAATAAGCACACAATCCCCGTGAAGTAAATAAATGGTTTCGCTCGAAATTCCGTCCAAATTCCCGAGCTCGACAGAAACATTCCCGAGTTTGACAAGATACCCCTGAAGTAGGTCGCAGATTTCATCAAGCGAAAAGTTTTGAAAATCACACTCAAGATGAAAATAGTAGTCCGATGAATCCAAATAATATGATTGATTTAATTTATTCATTCCTTGGTTAGTATAAATCTTCGAGATGTTCGTGTGATTGTTTCATGGGTGTCAATTACATGCTTTGTTTTTTAATGGTTGTGTTCTTATTGCGTTTATAGTTTATGTATATTTTGTTGCTTTTAAGGACCCTAAGAGGCTGTTTAACTCTACTCTGTGAAAAGTCTATTGGCAACTATTTCCTTTGGTAATATGTCTTGCGAATTCGTTGGAGATCTTTGAATTTATTAGACTATTTTTTTAATGTATACAGTTACTGATATAGAATACAGATCTGAGATTCATCACTTTTTTGTAGCTATGACTGTGTAATAGCAGAGTGTCCTATCAGGAGTCTTGCAATTAGAAATTCTTCCCTTATTTTAATCATCCTATTAGACATTTTCTCTACTTTTCTTTTTATGTGGGGCTATATTTAATATATTTTGTTGCCCCCCCCCCGA
This sequence comes from Euprymna scolopes, assembly GCF_053919585.1. NCBI lineage: Eukaryota > Metazoa > Mollusca > Cephalopoda > Sepiida > Sepiolidae > Euprymna > Euprymna scolopes. The sequence continues at coordinate 89,021,357 of NC_136519.1, read as the reverse complement.
AAAAAGGAGGGTGGACCAATAAATTCACCCTCGTCCGTTCGTTCGATTGTCTGTTCGCACTTTTCTCAATAACTACGCCTTCGAATATTTTTTTTAAATTTAGCACAAACATTAAACATTATATGAGTAAAAAAATAAGTAACAACGGATTTTCCGGGAAAACTTTGGTTGCCCCACTGAGTGTGCATTTCGGGTTAAAATGGCTAAATTTGACACTTTTGTGCTTATTATAAAACTTTACACCTTGGATTTTTATAAAATTCCCTGAAAAGTTGTAACTAACTGATTTCTATATAATTTTGTTTGTCTATACTTCGCGATAACTCTTGGGTGTGCCACAGAGGCTCTTTTAGAGTTAATAAATTCACTCCATTTTAGGGACTTTTTTACCACATTTGTCCAAAATTTCCTGTGTATGTCTATTTAGCAGTTTTGCATGGTGCTGAACTCAAATTTAAATATGTTAAGGCCTGTTTCTTTTTTTGTATGGTGCAGAACTCGGATTTACATTAAGGCCAAAAGTTGCATCGTTTCTTAGTTTACTTAAGGATTTTACTACCTGACTTTTGGAGCTAAATGGGGCGCAAATGCTGAACTTTGTCTTCTTTTTTTATCTCGGTCACTGTGCACTCACGAGGGAGCATGCATTTTTCATTGTTTTTGCAAGAATTCCGTGTTTCTTGTCGTTTTGATATAATATATTCATAGATTACGATGCATATTTTGCTTTGTGGTTAAACTCTTATTCATGTCTTGATATTTTTTAAAATTTTTTAACGATGTATCAACCCTTTAAAGTTTGTAGGAATCAATATTTTAAGATACTTTTGTAAACACCATATTGCATGTAACTGAAATGGTTATTTTGTTGGGGGTGGTTTACTACTTCTCTATTTAACACAGATTCCAAGAACTTACTCATGACGCACAGGAAACTGGTTGATATGTATTGAGATGGAGAGGAGTGATCACCTGAATTTTTAAATACGGAATTATGAGGTTTTCCAGAGTGATGGGAAGCAACTCTCGTTAAGACAACGCTTAAACAGCTTTGTAAGGATGAGAGCTAATTCTGGCTGAAGCATTTTCGACACTATAATTAGGAATACCGTCAGGGCCAGTTGTTTTACTAGAATTGGGGTTCTGGATTAGCTGCCAACATCACCCAGTGGTGTTTGTATGTCGCATAGCATGTTTTCAGACAAAATAACTTTGTGTTGTTTTTTTTTATGATACAGTCGTTGTTATTAAGCGCGCCGCGTTGTGATTAGCTGATCGGCGTATTGCTGGAAAATGGTTGGATCCTTCTATCGCTCCCGTAGATATTTCACTCCTGATGCGATTCCCTACCTATATAAAAGCCAGGTTCGGCCAACGATGAAGTACTGTTGCCACATCTGAGCTTATTCTGCCTTGACAGAGTTCTAAATAGACTTCGTAGCTTAGTGGGGGTGTCCTTTTCTCTTCCCTGTCACCTCTTTCAAACAGAAGAGACATAGCGTGCCTTCCCCTGCTTTATCCGTATTTTCACGGCAGGTGCTCATCTGAACTCCAATGTATAACCCCCTCGCGCCAACCTTTCACGAAAACCACTCGTCTAGCCAGAACCACTATCAACAATTTCCCACCCCCTTTATCTGTGCCTACACTTAAACGTAGATTCCATGAACAGGGCCTCTTTCTTAGAACTGCTCGCCTGTGGAACTTTATTCCGTTTGTCTGCTTTCCAGCTGACTACAATTTGGTTGCCGTCAAGTTCAACTTGAACAACTTCTTATTGAACCGTCCCCCTAAGTGATCCAAGTTACAAAATTCCCACTAATATTTACTACGCTAAAATCACAATGACTAATGTATACCCATTAACCCTTATCCTCGAGTGGTATCTGGGCCTTGATAAGTAGTAACCCCATGTAAAAAACGCTGTTGCTCGGCATTATCTGGCTGTTGAGACCGAGCGAACACTGACATAGTCTGGTTCACAATATGCACCAGTACCGACTCAATCAATACTGGGTAGTAGAGTTGTAGTCAAAGATTGTGAAACTTTTGCTTCCTAAGGCAATCTTAGTTTAGGAATCTGCACAGTATATATGCATCGTATCTCGAGAATGAAAATATTTCTTTGTTAGATAGGATCGGCACGGAAAAAAATGGTTTGATACGATGTGAGAAGTTGTACGAAAGAAAGCGAGAGAAAGTGTGGAAGGCGGGAGTGGGGATTTATTTTGTCAGAGATATCTATACCCAATGGGAATGCATTTTTATCTGATGTCTGTGAAAAACTGAGAAAAAATCTCTTGTTAGTCAAAAACAAAATGGTGATCGACTGATAATATTTGGCGGGAAGTTCATTAAAATATGAGAGGAGAATTAGATGCGTCACCGACTTTTAGCATCAACTATAGAAAGACGTAGATAACGGAGAATTGTTGTTGTTGTTGTTTTTCTAACAAACAAAACATGCAATCTTGTTCCAATCGTATATCTATTTGGTAACCTTTAATGTTGCCAAGACCAAGCTTGTTTTCTTTAATAATTACAAGAAGCCTCAACCACTATTGTCATGGCTAATAATACACTGCCAGAAAGAACTTCTCTCAAGCTTCTAGGATTAATATTCACAGACAACATGACTAAATTGACGCAATAGTCGAGGCTGCTGCGAGGAAAGTGGGCTCTCTCTACCGTGCTAAAAGGCTACCCACACCTGAGTATATTCTGTATCTCTACAAGACCACGGTTCGCCCATGTATAGAGTATTGTTGCAGCATCTGGACTGGTACATCTGCTAGAAGTCTCTCGCTCCTAGACAGCGTTCAATCATGAGTCACTAACCTAATAAGCCCTTAACTATAAATTTAACTCCAACCTCTGTAATATTGCCGAAACCTGGAACCCTTGTGCCTATATTACAAGTGTTTTAATAACAAGTGCAAAACTCCGAGCACTAGTACCGTCTCGACGACAATACCGCAAACAAACCCGACATGTAGCTAAATCCCACCAGTACCTTGTAGTAAATCCTTGATGCTGTAAAGCTTTCTACTGGAATAGCTTTTCCCCTCGAACTGCTGCATTCTGGAATCCCCCACCCGGGCCTCTGCTTCCATGACAGCAATGTACTGCAAGAATTCGAGTTTAATGTGAACAGACATCTCACTCTCCAACCCCATAAATAGTATCCCTGAAAATCTGGTCCGAAATAGTAGCCGCTCATGACTAAGTAGCTCTGTGCATGTTGTTTAAAGTTAGTAGAAGAAAAAGAAAGGGAAACAGATCAAACGAACAGAAGTCTTACCGCGTGTGTGTCGGGCGAGGTTGGGCGAAAGAGAGAAAGAAATCAAGATGGCGTCCATATTTTTAAAGGTATGGTAGAAGTCACGCGAAATCGCACCAAATCACGCGGGAGATATGTATAAAAGGAGTTGACAGGTTAGGTCGGGAAGAGGTAGAGAGACGAAGGTTGGTGACAATGGTGATTTCGAAGACGGTGACTGTTGGTTTGCAGAGACGAATTCCTTTTTTTTAATTTATTTTTTTTATTTTTGTTGTCCTAAACCAAGAAACATTCAGTGCCTTGTTTGGGGGTGAAACTCCCATAAAAAATATATCTCGTTATGTTATTAGCAAGAACACTTTAGTTGGAAGATGTATTTTCTCGTAAATATCTTCGTAATGAATTCGTAATTATTTATTAGGTTTTAATTTATAAGTTTACCCACCTAGTGTTGTCTTTTACTTTTGTATTCTACAAACGCAGACGGAATGACTGTATTTTTGTTGCTCAGAGATCTGTGATACTAACATCTTGCGGGGTAATAATCGTTGCGGCACTTACTAATCTCCAAATAGGTGACGGCAGGAAGTTACTTTAAATGACACAAAAATGAGATGCATCGCTGAGTTTCATCTCTTCATGCGATGAGCATCGACTATTAAAAAAAGCGTAACAAATGGAGATGTTTTTTTCTCACAAACAAACTATGTTCCAATCAAAAATCTTGTCAAGTCATTATCAATACAACCTTCATCAAAAGATTTGGTAAATCGTTCAAAACTTTCATAATAATTGTGGAATTATTTTTCTTTGGTTTTAACACACAAGTCTTTGGCTGGTTCATTCCAACAATGCAGGTTAATCTCAATTAAGTTTAATTTTTCTCTGTAAATAACGTACTTGATTAAATTAAGTGTTATTATTTCTTTGTATGAAAACTTCATCTCATGATGTGTACTTACTATATTGTTTTTTTTCAATATTTTCGTTTTTTAATCCCTCGATTAAACTAAACAAATAGCAAATATACAAATAAGGAAACTGAAGTATTGCCTTTCCTGCGTCATTAATATATAAATATTCATTGTTACGTGTAAAACTAATTATGTAAAATATGTATACATAACACTGCAATTGCTGATGGCCATTATGTTTTAGATAAAGTGAGTCGAAGGACGGTGTAACACAAAAAAACGTAAGGATAATTAGATTTTAACGGTGTTCTGACTTGAAGTAGGAAGCCTACTTACTGTGATGAGTTAGTCACTCCTATCTTCACGATAAAATTTAGAAAGAAAAATAACTTAGTAATAAAAGGCTAAAGAGCTAAATTGCAAAAAGCTTAAATTTGCGTAATTTGCACGAACAAGGGTTTGCAGAATCACATAGCAACAAAGAAAATCGACTAAAAACGATCACAGCGATTGGTTAGTCATTCCTACGTAAGACATCTATCAGTATGTGCCTTATTCACTCCTACCCTCAGAAATTAAAGCAAACATACAGCTGAACGGTTATAAGAGAAAATCCGTGTAATTTGTGCGAACAAATCTTGGAGAATATACATAGCGCTTCTATTTTTTTTAATATAGGTTAAGCTTCTAAGATGAAAATAAAATTTCATCGGGCCTAAATCAAGGTGTAGAGTACTGATGCTACACTTTTAGTTAATTGGTCCTTGATCAATAGAGTTGAAACCCTCTATACTAAGACAATAATTATTTTTGGTTACTGCCAGAAGGCTTCCTTTTTGCACTTCGTTTAGGGAAGCCGGTCTTTCCCCCCCACATAAAAAGCGAATTTGTGTCACATTTGCTTACGGGGCAAACAAATATATACCTAAATTTATGTACGAGGTCAAACACAAAACTATGAAAACTGTATAGATTGACAAGTCGTTAAAAACTTCTTAAAAAAACACGTACACAAAAAAATGGATTTCATGAAACAAAAAAACTCACCAGTTTATAGCGAGGTTCGAACAAAAATTGCTAAATATAATGTACCTATTTACTATGCCTCCCCACGGGACAGAGTTAGACACCAGGGTCGTTTTTTAACGTGGAGAAAAGGTACAAAAATAAAAATTGTCTCAGTCGTGAACGATTTCTCCTCCACTGAAAGAGAACAAGAAAATGAAGTGCAGCATCTGAAGAACAGATGGTATTTATTTGCTCCCCCACCGAGCAAATTAGGCACAAGGCCGATTTTTAAAGTGAGGAGTGAAGGGGAAATGGGGACCAACTCCCCGGTGAGTAGGGGAGATGGATAGTGACAATTGGTATGAAGGGTTGCCCCTACATTGACCAAGGTCTTATTTGTGGAGTTTCCCAAACATATGGTCTTTGATTGCAGTATCTGCCGGAACAGATGCTACACTTTAATCTTGACCAAAAGGCCAATATAATGTAAAAGGCGATATTAATTTTGACCAAGAAGCCAGTGTATGTCCGACATCGACACTTTGGATGTGAAATTCTTCTTGAGGGGTTATTTTATTGACATTAAATTCTGAACGTCGTTAATTTCTCACCTTTTCTAGCCCAAGGCTGAGGAAATTGAGCAAAGTCTCTTTATATTAAGGAAAGGCTATAAAAATGTCAAACACAGTCATGGTGACGATATTCCATGTGTGAATCTGAAAACGGACACGTCACTCAAATACATTCAACACTTAATATTAATGGTGTACGCTTCTCTCTCATTACAAACATACCCTCTTTCTTAATATACATACGCACAATCATACAGAAACACCCCCACACACACACATATATATATATATATCGATATCTAAAAATGTAAATGTTGGTTCGTTCGGAGTTAATTGTCTAAAAAACCACTGGACGGATGGCTTCCACGTTTTGGTATAATATGTTTACTATATCCACGTGTGTTTTTATATATTCCTTTTTAATTATAACATTATACTTATTTTTTCTATGATAAATAGATGGATTTCTTTGAACCGAAAGGCCATTTTTTATTTAGGGACAATTATTTAATACCGCTTCCTGTCACGTGACAAGTGTTACAATTTAGCGGTTTTCCTGCTAGATCTGGAAATTTTGTTTACAATCTAGCGGGAAATTCTAGAAAATCTGGAGGTATTTGGCACCCAGACACTCGCATTAGATTGCTTGAAAATACTTTAAAACATAAAATAAACTCATTCATGTAAGTAAAAAAAAGTAGCATTTATTGCCTTTGGTAACAATTATTTATTGATTATTTGTTTTGTTTTTCACCTTTTTTTCGACTAAAAGGTGGGGGGGGGCATTCCAATCTCCCCGAAGGGGTTTGTATTACTGTACACGGGTTTGTATTAATGTACACATAGATTCGAAAAAGTTGTCAAAAAACAAATATATAACAAATAAATGTTATCAATGGCAAGATAAGTTACTTTCCTGCCAAACTGGCTAGCGATTTTCTGGACATTTATTTCTCCTGATCTCGCGAGTTTTTTTTAAATCTCAGTTGACAACATTGCACCACTAAAAAAAACACCACAGGCTTAATGTAAACAGAATGTGTTTACAATATCGGTAAATTTTCAATGGATTTATTGATAATGTAACCATGTGATTGAACTTTAATTTAAATTAACCACACGTGGTCGAAAAATGAATGCCGACGCTCAAAGCGTATACACATTTTGATTCCTCCCTTTACTTAAAAATTCACCAAAAATCAGGAAATGAACGAATTTTAATGAAAATCGCAGTATTTTTCAAATAATGACCGCAGAATATAATGAACTAATTATTTTTACTTAACTTTTGGTGAAAATGTTTTATTTTGTTTAAACAAAAAATACCTTCACTAAAGTTATGGTTTTCAGTAGTAAATAAAAAACGCAAGAATTTATTTTTGCTTTTTTTTAAAGCATCGTAATTTGTAACAATAAACAATACTTTTTACAGTAACATTACGAAAAAAGCCCCTAAAGTCCGTATTAATGTATTCGATATAACTCGAAGAAAAATGAATTATCGGATACTATTCAGGAAATTAAAGATTCAATTAGATTCCTATTTCAGTCACCTAAATTATTTAGGGTGAAATGAGTTTAGAAATTTATAGCTAAACCTAAATATTTTTTTTTGGTAAATATCCAGATACGCTACTACAGAACACCGACCACTCTAATTTGTTTGGGGGGATGTCATGTTGGGGCGCGCGCGCGCCAACATCACATCCGCTCCCCCCAACCCCGCTCGCGCCCCCAATGTACAAAGTAAAATCTTCGGAAAATGTTAAATGGTGTTGTAATTGGTAAATGTCGGTGCGTTACTTACGGAAAATTTGAAAATTCGATGTTCCAGGTAAAAAAATAACTGATAAATTACCCCCCTACTCCAACTTGGTGTGCTTTCCTTTTCTTATTTTATTTCTTTTTCAGCTTATTTTAAATTTTCCACCCAAAAAGCGCTATAATGTATTTTTGAAAATTAGAAAATTCTATGTCCTGGAAAAAAAAATCCCCTCCCCCCAACATAGTTTGCTTGGTGAAGCCGTCGTTTATGCTAAAGCGTGCATGCGCGTAGCATAAACGGATGCTGCAAAATGGTGGAAAGAAGTTCGTGGGTTCAGGGGTAAGCACAATGCAAACGGTAAATTTGCCCCAAGTTTGACTATCAGATTCGTTGTCAGCGACCTCAATTACCTATAAAAAAAAACAAGTTAGAGTGGTCGGTCTTCTGTAGTAGCGTATCTGGATATTTACTTTTTTTTTTCTTGCTTAAAAACTAGCATTAATACAGTAAGTTAGGTAAACTGACTTTTTCGTGTAAAAATGTAATTATTTCCCTTTCGTAATTAACTTTTCTTTTTTTTAATAAATATTTTGTGTTTTATATACATAAAGTACAATTATTGAATGTTACTGTTTTGATTATATTCGTTTGGGGGGCATTAAATTAAGAAAGATTAAAACGAAGCGAAATTTAAGTTTCCGTTCCATTTTTACAACAACCGTAAAACAGTGCATACTCAGCAAGTTTTATCGTAATTTATAAGCATATTGAAACACTAAATCAACATTTTATTTATTTTTTGCATAATTAATGATGGAAGTATTTTTCTGTTTATTTTCTTAACATCTGTTAAAAAATAATTTGTACATTCTCTTGAAAAAAAAGAATCACACTTTTCTCTACTTTCACATGTGTTCCAATTTAACAAACTGAGCCACAGCAACGCGTGGCCGGGTACAGCTAGTATATATATATATATATATATATATATATATATATATATATATATATATATAATGACCCAAAAACGCGATATATCTAATAATGATTGTACCAGTAAACTTACTATATATGTGTGTGTAATATATATATATATATATATATATATATATATATATATATATATATATATATATATATTACACATACATATATAGTATGTTTACATGTTTACCGGTACAATGGTTTTTTTAACAATTTTTTTCAGTTTATAAGTCAGCTTCACAGCTATATTTTGAATTATCTTTTTTAATTTTCGTTTATAAAAACAAAAGCTTTATTAAAATTACTGGTTATCAAAAGTCCTCAGAATTATTAAGGAGCGTGAGATTCGGTTTCTTCTGATTAGTAACCAGAGCAACTTTTTCGACATTGACTTTTTAGAGACGATTTCTTCAAATTGGCTGTTAGTTACAATAGTAACTTTTTCGTCGTCGAAACCTTCATAAACATTACAGGAATGTGGCCCACATACCTGATTAGGGTTATATATAGTAGGTTAGCAAAAGTGACGCTTACAATGTGGCTCATTAATAATGTTTCTCTCTTTTCTCTCTGCACCTTTTCTGTTTATGTACTTAATTACATCTTTGATTTGATTTGATTTGATTTTCTTGACATATATATATACACACACACACACACACACACACACACACACACACATATATATATATATATATATATATATATATATATATATATTGAACAATTGAAATTAAAAATCTGCATTCAAAATTGTCGACGTAAAGTACGCATACCAAAATGTGAGTTAGTTTTCTCATTTACCGGTCAGGTATGCTCAAGCGGTAGTTAACGCGACTGAGCGGCAAATGTTTTGGTTTTGATTCTTTTTCATGACACCCAGGGCATTAATTGTTCTGCCTACATTGAAAATAACTGATGGATGAGACCAATCGTAACCAAGCAAATAGTCAGCATCACCTTCTTCTAGAAATGTTGTTAAGCATCGTCGGCGTCTACCCACTGAGCTGAGCGTCAGTGGTTGGCGTAAAACTCAATTTTCATCGCAAGTCACAATGCGGTCGAGAAAAAAATGCGTAAAAGAAGGGAAGATGGCCTTTCATAACGGCGTTTGTATTGGTTGTCGGTACATTCGTTAGGCACCAATTATCAAGCCTTTATGTCTTTCTAATCTCGGCCAAGTAGTTGGAAATCGTCCTATACGTTACGTATAATTAAGAAGCAAGTTCTCGATTTGTGGATTTGTTTGGAATAAACATCTTAATTGATTGTTGTAAAAATCCGAGGGTTGACCATTACGCTCATGATCTATCATCTGTGCATTCAGTAGTGGTTCCTAGGCCAAACGCTCCGTTGATATCGCGAACTGCTTCAGCTTGAAATAAAATAAGAAAATTGTGCGAATTTGCAATTTTTCCGTATTCGACGTTCTGAAAAGATGACATAATTGTTTTTTTTTAAACGATTCTAATTCACATAATTTAATAGACCGAAAAACGTTCTATAAAATTATATATGAAGTAAAGGAATTATAACGAAAAATTATTTAAAAATAAGTTATTTTAAATCAAAATTAAGGAAATTAATAATTTTTTTAGGGACCTAATACGAAAATACAATCTAGAACACAATCGGGCGCTTGTTTTAATCGTACTACTCGCGACATTGTAGCTCTTCAACTGTTTTGGTTAAATATTAAATAAGAATGGTGTTTTAGAACAAAGGTCGTAAGTTTGTGTGTGCGCGTGTGTGAGTATTCGCGTGCGTGTTTGTTTGGTGGTTTATGCATTTCCATGGCAAGTGCTCGTCTGAGCTCCAATCTCTCGCCCCCCCCTCGCCAATCTTTCACGAGAAACACCCGTCTGGCTGAAACTACTGTCAATAATTTTCCCCACTCTTTATCTGTGCCTAAATCCAAACGTAGATTCCATGAGCAGAGTTTCTTTCTCAGAAGTGATCGACTGTGGACCTCCCTTTCTTTTGCCTGTTTCCCACCTGAGTACAAGTTGGATGTCTTCAAGTCCAACATAAACAAATTCCTTACAAACCGCCCTGCTAAATAAGACACTCTATCAAATCTCCAATACCAACGATTGCTACAATACTATATACTTGATTACTGTACACTCAATAATCCTTATCCATGAGTTGCCTCCGGGCCTTGATAAGTGGTGACCTCCATGTAAAAAAAAAATGCATTAAAACAGAAGCTATTTTACATGCATTTTTATTAACTTTATGATTGCCGTTCTTTGCTTGGTTGAACTTTCATCTACGAACCTTAGCTGCCGATCTTTACAAAGTTGTCATGCCTCCCGCGGTGTGCTAATGATACCCGAACAATTGCAATCTACGAAAACCTTGTTTTACGAACAAAGCCATCGACCTCTGGCCATTTTCCATTTCTGTCTGCGAAAGCAAGAACCGGAAAGAGAGAATTGATCTTTTACTTGGGAAAATGGATCCCCCACCCTCGGATTTGCCGTTGGTTATTCGATTAACCTTTACGAGAGGAAACGTTTTGTGTTGCGTTTCTTATCAGACTCGTTTGGAAAGAGTCGAAAAAAAAAAAAAAACTTGGAGAATTTTTCCCTTCACCTTTCAGTCTCTCTTCTTCTTTCACTGATTTTTGGTTTCTTTCTTTCTCTCTCTCTCTCTCTCTCTCTCTTGTTTTCTCTCTCCTGCTATCTCTTACTCCATGTCTCTCTCTATCTTTCGTCATTTCTCTCTCTCTTGTTTTCTCTCTCCTTCTATCTCTTACTCCATGTCTCTCTCTATCTTTCGTCATTTTTCTCTCTCTCTCCCTTTCTTTCTCTCTGTGTCGTTTTCTCTCTCCGATTTTCCTTTATCTGCTTCCTATCTATATATCGTTCTGTCTCTCCCTTTATCGTTCTCTTTTTATTCTCTGTCTCATTCACTATCTCTCTCTCTCCCTCCGTCTTTTTCTCTTTCTTTCTCTCTCTCTCTCTCTCTCTCTCTCTCTCTCGTTCTTTGTCGTTTTCGCTGTATCTGTCTCCGTCCGCGTTCTCTCTCGTTTACCCTCGTTGTCCTTATATCTATTTATCTCTCGTTATTTCTTGGTCTCCCTATCTCATTGTCTCTAGATCTTTATCTGTTTGGCTATGTGTGCTGCTCTTATTATTTCGCGTCCACCCTCTCTTTTAGTCGCTCTATCTCTCATTCTCTCTCTTCTGTCCTTTTCCTCTCACACAAACACACACACATATATATATGTATGTGTGCATATATATATACTTATATGCATATATATATATATATATATATATATATATATATATATATATGTGTGTGTATCTACTTCATTTACTCACATAAATTTAATATACGAAAGTAGAGATTTATGCGTTAACTTTAAGTATTTACTTCAAAAGTGCTCAATACGTAGGTAGAGCTAGTTAGTAATTTATAAATATATATTTTATAAATTACTATATATATATGTATATATATATATATATATATATATATATATATATATATATATATATATATATATATATATATGAATGAAAATGTATAAAATGGAATACGAAAAGTACAAAAGCTTATAACTTTTCTTTATTCGTTGACGTGCAGGAATACAAAATAATATTATGAAAAAAATAAAAAAAACTTTTTTTAGAAGTACATATTTTCGACCGATCCTTCAGTGTTCATTGGTGTAGTGAAAGTAAATATAAATATAAATAAGTATATATATATATATATATATATATATATATATATATATATATATATATATACATATCAACATATCGAATTATATGACTTATCTTATACCTCTAATTAATGTATCATCGTTGTTGAATAAACAAATAAGTTTATATGCATTAGTGTATCTTTTAAACTTTCGTTTCTTTATTTTCTTTAAATATATATAAGTATATATATATATATATATATATATATATATATATATATATACTAGTTACTCTAGCACGGCTTTATTTGGCCCTATGTAATGTTTATAACTTTATGTGCATATGTATATATGTATTAAAAAAAATGACTTGTGCCCAGGTAACCTATAGTGTTTTAACCCAAAATTTTCGGAAGAGTTTGGTAGAGTTTACAAAGGTCAACTCTTTCAACCATGACCTTGTGGCAGCCAAATTTTCGTCAAAAAACTGATTAAGAAGCTTGTTGCATGGTTAAGCACACTTTATGTAAAATTTCAAATATTTAGACCCCAAATTAGCTGAATAGTTTAGTGTATACCGCAAAGGTAAAATCTCTTGAAATTTGACCCCTTGGCACCAAAAATTTCGGCCAAACACCGATTAAAAAACTTGTCCTATGTCTGGATACACTTTATGCAAAATTTCAAATGTTTAGACCAAGAATCGGCTGGAGAATTTGGTAGAAACCGAGAGGTCATTTTTTTTTAAATTTGGTACCAATTTTTACCCCTTTACAGTTATTGTTTTAATTTTTTTGGCTTAAATCAAATTAAAAGTGTGGGCCATGTCCAAGTAAACTACATCTAAGATTTTAAGGGGTTAGCGTATTAGGGGAGGAGTTTGTTAGAGTGTCCAATAGACAAATCGTTGAACTGTAACTCCTTTCTGACCGAAAACCGATTAAAAAGATTTTCCTTATCTCAGTATTCTTAATGTAAAATCTCGAGTCTGTAGACTTAAAATTGACAGAATAGTTCGGTATTGAAAAGTACACCCACCGGCACGCATAGCCAGTTTTATAAATATATATATATATATATATATATACATATATATATATATATACATATATATACATATATATATTGCAATTTTACATATATATATATATATATATATATATACATATATATATTTCAATTTTACTTATATATATATATATAAATATACATATAAATATGTATATACATACATATATACATATAAAAATATATCTATATCTCTATATATATAAATATATATATATACATATAAATATATATCTATGTATGTATATATATATATATATATATATATATATATATATATATATATATATATATATATATACTGGGAACATTCAAGCAAGTGTAACTAATCATACAGATGTTTTCAGAATTCAAAGACAGTCCTGGATTTTTTTCTTTTGATTCCATCTGAAATAACTTACGGGCAAGTAGGAAACATCCTGCATGCCAAATATACGGAACAGGAATGGCATTTGAAGATGAAGAACGTCAAGATAATACAAATTATTGGAAACGCACTCGGAACAATCTCTAAACACTTTGGAAAAAAACACAATTGCGGGAAATTGAGATCAGAGGGAAATCAAAGAAAATACAATAACAATACAATCTAAAGAATTGGATTAGTAAAGAAATCATAAAATGTGGAACCAATACAAATAAAATTATTACACTAATTAGTTGCATGGAAGCTGCAATAATGACATGTTTGTGTACTTATATAACACAGAAACAGAAAGAATACCACGAACAACCAAGAAAACCGGAACCGCAAAGTATATACTCCAGAAGTCAGTTCTAATTGGACTAGCAAACATTCTACGCTAGGAGCTTTCCTTCTTATTGACTTTTTGATTCTCCACCGCGACAAAAATTATTGCATCTACATCATATGGCGACTCGCGAAATAGCTGTGAAATGTTCGAGGGGAACAGCCGACGCCGCACACAAATCAGACGATGACAATGGTCAGAGAAAACTGGGGTCCTTAGAAAGATTTTGCACTAAAACCACAAAGAATACCGATGGTCGATGCCAGTCAGAAACTAATGTTAGGCAATGGGGAGTCAGTTGCACTTGTTATCGGTAGAGGAGGAGAACATTGTAAAGCTTGGAAGACTTATTGTTACTCTGTTCATAAAGAACACCGCATGTTGCTGTTAGTCGGTTTTGGATTGCGTAAGAACATTAAAAGACTGTTTTTTGTGTGTCTATATCACTATAAACTGGCACCACATCAAATAAATGGGGAGGGTCAAGGAGGACGGAAAGACCGAGAAGAGAATGCACTAACCAGACTTCCACTGAATGAGTGCAAACAGGGATCTTGGTAGGCTTTTTGACATCCAAATTGCAATGAAAACCAATTCCCGTTGCCAAGGAGAAATAATTGGGAAGTGTCTGTAGAGATGACGCAAATCCTTTGGCAAAGGTTATCGAAAGAGGTAGAGACTATACTGGAAATCCGGGGAGACTTTTTGTCATTCAGACTTCAGAAAACACCACATGTTGTCATCAAAGAGAAATCTTTGATAATTGCCTGTGTCCTAGTGATTAAATAATAATAGACAATACACAGAAGAGACGTTGCGAGCCTATCCTTGTTTTATCGTTATTTTCATGGCAGGTGCTTGTCTGAACTCCAATCCCTGGTCCCCCCTCGCCAATCTTTCACAAAAAACACCCGTCTAGCTGAATCCACTGTCAAAAGTTTCCCCCACTCTTTATCTGTGCCTAAATCAAAACGCGGATTCCATGAACAAAGCTTCTTTCTTAGAACTGCACGCCTGTGGAACTCTGTTCCCTCTGCCTGCTTCCCTCCGGACTACAACTTGGATGTCTTCAAGTCCAATGTTAACAAATTTCTAATGAATCGCCCCCTTAAGTAAACACTTCATCAAATCTCCACACTAACGTAATGTACTTGCAATAACCCTTATCCCTGAGTGGCTTCCGGGCCTTGATAAGTGGTGATCACTGTGTAAAAAAAAAAAAATAATAATAATAATAACATATTGTTGCTAATGAGCGATCGTTCGAGTTGGACTGTTTTTCTATCGTCACAACAAATTTTCGCCAAATCAAATGCGTGAAGAGGATTAACAAAACTAGGAGAGAAAGTACTTACCACACCTCCACTGCATGGCTGCTAATAAAATGCGAACCTCGGAGGGGCTTACTGTCACCCAAATTTTAGTAAAGGCCAATGGTCAGTACCAAAATTAAATCAATGGTAAAAGGTTAATGAGATAACATAACATAATCTATCGAAAGAGGTGGTGAATACAAACACTCGCTGGAGACTTATTGTCACGCAGACTCAAGAGAACACCACTGGCTGGTCTCAAAAAAATTATTTGATGATGCCCATGGAAACTTCTATTAAGATATTATTATTATGATGATGATGATGATGATGATGATGATGATGATGCAATCAAATTGCAAAAAGTAACCTATTTTCGTTATGCAATAAGATCGGTGCGCATCAACTTTTTAACAAAATACAAGTTAAATACAAGCGAAAGTTTACTGAACAGGTCAACGGTACGGATATGCATGTTTAAATGTATAGACATTTTCGTATAAAATTCAAAGTTGTTCACTGCGATGCTAGTAATATTTGGTTATATAGTATATTTACAAAAATTGTAATTCATCTCACCTAAAAGAATAGTATTAGAATTCTAATCAAAAGAGACGTTATTTTCCAGGGGTAGCACAGAATATCTGATTATTTTCTTTTCGAGTCCATTTTCCTTTTTTCTTTTTTTTTTTTTTGATTACATGCAAATATTACAAAGAAGAATTGAGTTTCCCTAGAGAAATGGGGATACAATCTCGCACGAGGCAAGTCGACAAAACTACATCGAAACATTGTATTGATTCGTACATTTGCGTTACTTTATTTTATGCAGAAGATTTAAGACAGACTTTATGCTGTTTTCCTCTTTATCTCTATCTTTCTTCAATAGAAAATATATAACAATACAAAGAAAGCATTTGGCGTTGCCCGGCCGTAAATAGCGCTTAAATGTGATATTTTAATCCATGCAGCTTACGTATTTGTTATTATAGGGACAATTCTCTTTCAATTATGATATTTAATGTAATATATATTAGTGAGATCAAAACTAAGAATATATATATATATATATATATATATATATATGTATATATATATATGTATATATATATATATATGATAATTGCAACGTCTTGTCAGACGAGTGCCACTCTCTCAGTCACTGAAAGTCCATGAGCCCGAAGATAATATTTTTTAGTCCTGCCAGCGAATTCACACGCTCAAGCAGACATGACACTGAAGACGGTCCTTTGCATACATACACATATACATATATACACACATACACATAATTACCCATAAACATACACACATGCACACATCCATACATACGCAATACATATAACACATACATACAAACACATACATATATTTATACATATATATGCATACATATATATACTATCATATACAAATACATACACACATATACATACATATTCACATACATATACGTATACATGTATGCACATATACATACATACACATAAAGTTACCAACATATACCTACACATTCATGTATATGCACCTATTCGCATACATATATATATATACATATATATATATATATGCATATATACATATACATACACACAAATATATATCCGTATATACATACAAACACACATAAACATGTATACACAATACATAAATAAATAAAAATACATACACACATACATATATACATACATATACAAATAGGAATACATACACATACACGCACTAGTACATGCATCACCATACATATACACACAGATACATATACATACATATATACACACATATACATATATAGAATGATAGCAGATCAATTATTACATGCTTCCAGCATTTCAGGGCTACACGCATGACACTTTTTCCACCGCCACGGACATATTTTTATAGACAAACGCCTGAGGAAGCATCTATACAAAGATGATGTTACAGAGTGTTAGCTTTGTACGACAGCTAAGTCTCTCTCTCTCTCGGTTCAAAATGTTGAGATCCAGCAACAAGCAATAGCAAGATAGCCAGCAACAAATTAAACTGCAGACCAGCTTAATGCGGGTACTGGTCTTCCGCTTAATGGTTTTTTAAATCAGAGATTTGCTTCTCCTAGAAAGGTTGCCTTCACCACGGCTTATGGGAGCCCTCTCCACCCCAATACACACACACACACACACAAATATACACGGTGCTAGTTGGCCGTTGACCAAAAAAAAAGTTCATTCGCCCTTTGGAAGGTCTTGTGTTTAATCCTTCAGGGAGACTAGCCGCCCTCCTCACCAAACAAGTCTGGTGGGGGAACCAGTTTAGTCGCCGGTGACCCGACCATGAGGCAGGTAGTACTGGGTTACATGGTACCAGCAGCATATGACATGACCTAACATAAATAAATATATAAATGTATATATATACATACATATACACACACACACACACACACACATATATATATATATATATATATATATATATATAAGGAAAAGATATAAACACTTTCAATTGTAATTTACAAGTAAATAAAGTGTTCGAACTACAAAGCAAAATCCGTATAATCGTTATTACGCGGAGATTCAAACGAATGGTATTCTTCATATATGCTTTATTTGTTTTTACGCGAAACCCGTGGTAATTTATTAGTGAGGGAAACATACAAATAAAGGTCAAGTTCATTTTGCTTATATTTATAAAGAAAAAAAAATATAAAATCAGAGGAAAGAGCGCTTTTATATAAAGATAAACACCTAGAAAAACGACTATAAATATAATGTTAGTGTTAGCTGAAAGTTTCAAATTTTGTAAAAAATGGTAAAACTTTTCACTACAAATATTCATTATTTACAGATTCGACTGTACTTAGAAATAACACATGCCATCATTTTTCGAACTGATTCGGTTTATTTTTACCATGAATACGATGTGACGCGTTTTATACATGGTGGTCGTTAGAAAAGCGGGAAATGTGTCAAACAACGATTTATTTCCACAAAGAATAACTTTTACAAAGTTTTTCAAACACAAATGTTAGATTATACTCCTAGATATTCAAAATGTCGTCCGTGCATTTCATTGCAGCCTCTTAACCTAGACATCCAAGCTAGTGTGGCCTTTAGAATAGGAACTTGTGGGATATCATTCCAAGCTCTTGCCAAGCATGTTTTCAAGTCATCAATAGACTGTATGCCACATCGACAGTTCTGCGTCTCTGTTTATAACAAGCCCAAAGCACAGTAATCCATGCCATTTAAGTCCGGACTTTTTGAGGACCACTCTTGCGGCGCAATGAAATCAGGAGTACATTGCCGAGGCATTACTGAAGCATTTTATTCATGATCTAACATGACTTTAAAATGTCCTGCTTTTCTAGCGACCCCCCTGTATTAAAGCTATCAAAGAACCATAACTATGCTTTTATTTAAAGCATATTTTTTACAGAGTAGTACACATTTATCAAGCCCCAGTGGCTACTCGAGGATGAGGTTTATGTAGTGTACAGTAGTTAATCGGACACTACTCTAGTAGTCGTTAGTAGTGGAAATTTGGTAATATTTTTTTTACATGGGGGTCACCAATTATCAAGGCCCGAAGGCTACTCAGGGATAAGGGTAATTGCGTGTACAGTAATCAATGAGATAGTATTGTAGTAATTATTAGTATTGGGGGATTTTGATAGAGTGTCTTACTTAAGGGGGCGGTTTGTCAGGAGTTTGTTTATATTGGACTTGAAGACGTCCATGTTGTATTCAGGTGGGGAACAGGCAAGCGGCAGAGAGTTCCACTGGCGTGCATTTCTAAGAAAGAAGCTTTGCTCATGGGATCTACGTTTGGAGTTAGGCACAGATAAAGAGTGGGGAAAATTATTGACAGTAGTTTCAGCCAGACGAGTGTTTCTCGTGAAAGACTGGCGAGGGGGGGACAAGAGATTGAATCTCAGACTAGCACCTGCCATGGAAATAACGATAAAACAATGATAGGCTCGCAACATATCTTCTGTGGGAGAGAGGCTGCAGGGCATTGGACTACTTAAGGGGATGCCCCATCAAGAATTGGTTCATGTTGGACTTGAAGATAACAAAATTGTAGTCAGCTGGAAAGAAGGCAAACTGAAGTTTAAGTTAAGGCACGGATACAGACTGGGCGAAATTATTAATAGAGGGTTCAGCTATACCAGTGTTTTTCATGATGGTTTTACGAGGGCGACCATCGATTGGATCTCAGATGAGCACTTACCTTAAAATTAACGAGAAAACAGAAGCAGGCTCGCATCGGCCTTCCTGTGGGTCAGAGGCTGCAAGGATGAGAAACGTTCATCCCTCACTAGGATTCGAAGTCTATTTTGAACTCTGTCAAGGAAGGATAATTCTTTCTAGCACTTCCCGCTTCGATGTGGCAACAGTACTTCAACTTTGAACGTACCTGCCTCTTACATAGGTAGAGAAGCAGTAAAGTATCTAATGAAGCAGTAGACAATCCCACTATTTTTCACCTTTCAGGGCAACGGATTTGGTGTACGTGTTTCTTTTTTGATTAGCAATAAAGGACAATCCCGGAAACTTGCCAAAACATGGAACTTCTCCAAGTTTAGAACCATTCATTTCAATTGATGCCAGGTTGCATTAGATATTTTTATCTTGCTTAAGTTTTTCATATGAGCGTTTCATAATTGTTACTTTAAGCAAAATTGATATTATTAAAAATCTTAGTGTACCTCATAAACTTATATAAATAAATATATAAATAAATAAATAAAAACTAGCATATGCATGATATAAAACTTTATTATTTTTTGGACGCTTCATTTAACACAACATAATTTATTCTTTATAAAGTCAGACACTAAAAATCTGAATGGAATTGCGTATTTGTTAATTTTTTTTTTATTCTTTTAAAAATTTCTATTAAATACAGATATTGTACTCAATTTCCAGATATAAAAAAGAATATTATTGTCGATTCAATGATTTTTACACTCAAAATTCTCTTTTGAAAATTAAAACACGATTGACACGAAACATATCAAGTCGTAAATGAAACGTTAATTAGGAATTTTTTTTACTGAATAAAACATGAAGTGAATACCGACTAGTAATTTTATATTCTTTTGTAAATCTATTCTTTCGCGTCTTCAATTAATTTCTCGTTTTTCGTACGAGTAATTTCATGATTCCAAGAATGAATCGAAAATAATGACTGCCACTATCGAATAATAAAGAATCGATAAAATTGTTTTGTAATACGAGAAAACTATTTAGTGTTTATCGCTAACTTTTTTTTTATTATCTTTAAGAACTAAAAAGGAACATTTTTTTTGTCTGTTTCGGAAACACATTTTCAAAGTCTCGTGTATTGACAATACGCCTGTTTCAATTGACTAGTGTCTAAGAGTCGGTTGGCTCTATCATAAAAACATAGCTAACATTTCTACAGTGCGGAAATGCACGAGTTGATAGAAAGGCAAAACGAAGGTGTACAAATAAACCACAATGTAAAGTTGCTTGCATAATCTAACCAGTAACGAGGCGAAACTAAGAGAGATATAAAAGTTCGTCTCCTTGTACATTGTCTGAGAGTCGATTACCTCTAGCAGAAATGTACTTCTACCGAAAATGCAAAGGCATATTGAACTAATAGTTGAAGCTTAATCATCACAGGTCCTGGATATGACCTTCAACTATATCTGATTGTGAGGCCCAAGCTTGTGGGATTTGGGGAGTGTGGGAACACTCTTTAATTGCCATTGCTCCCAAGTTCACTCTGACCCGGAGTGGTAGTACCTGTTGTGGTCTCAACTATGGGTTAAATAGAAACCGACTTGAAAAAAAAAACAAATATATTCTATTAAAATGTTTTCTTCAAAATCACTAAATTCGACATTAAACAACCCGAAAAGGGTTGATATGCCGTAAAACAAAAAACTTCATAGCGGAAGACGAATGTTATATGACATTTGTTTTATTTATAACAAAACAATACGGAACAAGCGAAAAATGCATGGTCCGCTGTGAGTGCACGGTGAAGGAGGCATAAAAATGACTAAGTTTAGCCCCCCCCCCATTTAACCCCCAAAAGTCCCCAGGAGACGTTAAATTCTGGTGAAAATGAACAAACGGTGCCTTTTGTAAATTTGAGTTTTGTACCATGCAAAGAAGAAATGAGTAGAACCATCATTTTCTCCCCCCCCCTCACATTTAGCCCCAAATGTCTCCAAGGCCTTAATATATAAAAAAATAAGTTCAGCACCATGCAAAACTGCTAAATAGACATACACAGAAACTTTGGACAAATATGGTAAAATAGTCCCAAAAATGGAGTGTTTTTATTAGCCCTAAAAAAGTCCCTGTGTCACACCCAAGAGTTATCGCGAAGTATAGACAATATATTTATATAGAAATCAGTTAGTTACAACTTTTCAGATTTTTTGTTTTTTTTTAATTCAAGGCAGCAATTGTTTTTAATAAGCACAGAAGTGGCAATTTTAGTCATTAAAACCTTGGGGGGGGGACAAACGGAGTTTTCTGTTACCTTTTTTTATTATTCATATCATGTTTGATGCTTGTGCAAAATGTTAAAAGAATTCCAAGGCGTAGTTATTTAGAAAAGTGCGGACAGACGACCGACGAGGCTGAATTTTAAGGTCCAGCCTGCTTTTGTCGGAGGGGGGCAAAAACAGGTAAATTCCCTGGCTACTGATAAAAATATTGATTAAACAACAACAAAAAAATATCACTATGTCTCGTATCCACATTTATTTATGGCAGGTTTCATCGCTATAAGAGATTTTTTTTGCGAGGGCGCGGCAGAGACAGTTATTCGTTTCGTTGTTATATTTTAAACTGGCTCAATTAATAATGACGTTCCTCAGGCATCTGACAGCTGCGTTTGTTACCTGTTCTTTCTCTTTTATGTTAACTTCTCCTTCATAACATAACATCATTGTTCTATATTTAGTTGAAGTTTAATAGTAAAAGTTTTTTTCAATTCTCGTTCAAAGCGAACTGCACATTAAGCATAGCATAACTTCTAAATAATATATCCGTCGTGCTCTGCAAGACATAAGTACACAATATTGAGTTTAATATGTTAATATATTTATGGAAACACGCGTTTATATATTTACATTCTAATAATTTTCTGGGTTAACAAATTATTCTACAACAGAAGTTCAACAGTATTTATGAATTTGAAAAAGGAAGTGGTTGGTTTCTTATTATTGTAAGATTGAATTAGAGTATTTGATGAAACTATCGCACTTTGATGGATCGTTACTGTTCTATATGATGCACTGTCTCGTATAAAGCACGGAAATATTTCAGCTAATCATTGTTTGAACTTAATTTTCCTCAATCATTTGATCATTCTGTAGAAGTTCCTCCCAAAGGTGGACGAAACATTGATATTTTCTGAATGTTCATATATACTTGCCTCCCCACGAGGACAAGGTAAAACACAAAGACGTTTTTTAATGTGTGGAAATCCTCCCGCCAAAAGGCACTTTGGATAAGAATAAAAATAAAAATTGTCTGAGTCCTGAAGGATTTCTCCTCCACTGACAGAGGACGGAAAAAAGTGAAGTGAAGTATAAGAACAGATGCTACACTTTGTTCTTAGCAAAAAGTCAAAGAAACACCTTTTCCTCGAGTAGTCTCTGGGTCTTGATAAGTGCTTATGCCTATGTAAAGAAAAGAAATATATATTAATTTGCGAATTTAAAATTTGTGATTTGAAAACTTAAATTTCAAGTATATTTTACTGGATTGATGTAAACAAAGATTTTCCGAATATCCAATCCAAATTAAAACAACAACAACAAAAAAACTGCGGAAGTAGGTATATATTATATTGTTACCAGCTTCCTTGAATTTATTACAACACGCATTGGATCTTTTTACATGCCGAATACATTTTCTTTTCTTTTTTTTTAATTACATTTTCACCCCAAACAAGGCACATTGCCACTTTGGTGTAGGGGGGCTACTATCAGGGGAACAAACTACTGGGGTACTATGTAGGGGGTTAGGCAGCAAGATGTTGGTCCACGTTGCACTTGAACTTCTGCATATCAGTACAGTTGGGGAAGCAGTGACCTGGAATGGAATTCCAAAGTTGAGCGGTTCTGGGGAAGAAACTACCGGAGTAGAAAGATCTTTTACATCTAGGGATCTCTACAGTGTGGGGGTGGGATTTTGCAGCCTGTCGGGTCTGTCGAGGGTGTTCACGTCGTAGGGGTACAAGTGCTTGCAGTTCATCAGAGCATTCACCATTAAAATACTTGTAGAACAGGCAGAGGGATGCAACGTTTCGTCGATGGGACAGAGGCTGAAGCTTAGATGCCAGTTTAGGGCCTCTCAGATTTGCGACTCTCTTTTGATGGGTTGAGGGTACCGGATTGACATTGAAGTCCAATATCCTTTTTGCTGCATCAATATCCAGTTTCCTTTATGTTATGTAGCTAAAATGATTTAAAAACCTTAAAAACATTTGATTTAATTTTCTATGTTTATGACCTTTAGCAAATTAGGTGCAAACCTTTTATACTATTTGCTAATATTTTAATGTAAAAACATCGAAAACTCATGGGTTAAGGAAATATATTTTACTATACTGTATTCTTTGTCTTGCATACAAATAACTTTCTATATTTGACATTTAACTTTTCAAATCACAAATTTAAATTCCTAAATTATGATGTATTTGCTCTATCTAGTATATTGAGCAATTTTATTTAACTGGGATAGTCTTATATAAAATATTACATCCTATAATATTTTTGTAAGACCGATAATTACTGGATGTGCACACCAGTAGATTTATTGCATTTCACTATTCGTCATAATATATGTATATACATATATATATATATATATGTATATATATATATATATATATATATATATATATAGTAGAAATGGTAATTAATAAAAACCTGAAGAAATTGCTCAATACTGTTGTAGAGCAAATATGCGTTTTATTTTTTTACTAGCGGGGGTACCCGGCGTTGCCCGAGTGTTTGTTTCCGGGACGGGGGGGAGTTTTAAAAAATGTTATGGTAGGTAAGTAGGAAGGATCAAACCCGGAGTCATGAGTAAAAGTAGGAAAATAAAGTGTGAAAAAAAAAAAACATCTGCAACGTTAACAGTTCGGCCACCAAGAAAAGTCCATTCCAGTTGTTTAGGAAAAAAAAAAAAACACTATGGTAGGTCGGCGCGAACGTGAAAATATAACGTGAATTGTCCAGCAACCTAACCACTACGCCACAGAGCACTGCAGCTTAGTTTAGTGATTTTAAATAACTTAACATGATGATAGAACTACGAAGCCAAACCGGTGTTCTCTTCTCAACTGTTCCTTGTGAACGATCTCCAAACGGTGTTAAGTGGTGGCAGGGGGAGGAGGAATTTTTAAGAGAGAAAATATTTTACCACTTCCATTGATCTTAACCGATTTTGGCTGTGACTTCTCAGCAGAAAAAGTATAGAAATCTAAGATTATCGAGGAATTTGAGAACTAATAAGCCTATAACAAACCTCAGATATCGTTCTGCCGTTTGTGCATAATGTATTTGCATGAAATAGCTTGATTTTTAATCCTATTAAGGTCAAAATCCCACGGGAAAAAATGAGTTCATTTTATTTATATAGAGATTACCGTTTTTTTTTTACTGTTAAGTTACATTATTGTTTCGGCTACACGACCGATTTTTGGCCGTCATGGAGCTTTCTCCTCAGACTTTTACAGAAATGTTCGCTTATGGTGGAATGAAAGGGTGAATAGTGTCAGGGGAGGGGTGCGAGAGAAAAGCTGAAAAAGAGGAAGGGAACAAGGGGGATAGATGGGAGGGGGTGCTTGGTATGTCGGTAATGCTTTAGTATTGGAGTTTAAGGACTTTAGGTGGTTGTGGAGGGTCTGGGAAGTTCATCTCTGTTGTAGCTGAGGGTATAGAGATACATGGAGGGGGAGGGATATGTGGGAGTAGAAGGAGGGGGTTTACTTTAAATTTCGAGTCCTAACGTTTAGGTTGTTGGCGTCTCGTTGGTGAGATGATCTCTTGATAAGTATGTCTTGACCTGTTGGGTGTTCGCTGAGGTGGGGAGGCGGGGGGCTATGGTTCGATTTATCTACTTGATTTTTATTTGTTGTTAAGTGCTTGGAGAGGGTTAAACTGCGGCCGTATGCGCGAGCACACATATGCGTACATACACACACATATACTTAAAGAAACGCTCATCTGTACACATACATCATATATATATATATATGTGTGTGTATGTATTTTGTATTTTGTGTACAGCAACTTGTTAGATTAGACAATTAATGGGTACCGTCGGTTTAAAGTCCGATAATTAGGACCGTTTAAGATATCAATATCAAGCTCTCTTTATTATTGGCTAAAGAGAGCTTGATATGGATATCTTAAACGGTCCTAATTATCGAGCTTGAAACCGACGGTACCAATGACTTGTCTCATCTAACATCTTTCTGTACACGAAACACAAAATATAGATACGTTCTTATTTTTCGGATCTTCTTTTAAATTGAGCACTCCGTTGGATTTCTTCCCCCGACCCCCCCAAATAATCATATATATATAAATGACAAAAGTCTATATTTCACATTTCTATATGTTGTCTAATCTTAGATGGAGAAAAATACTTAGGATAAGGGTCTGACGTATAAGGAAACCGGAATTAAACATAATCTATATTATTAGGTCTAAACAATATTGATAATTCTTAATTAAGTTAAAGTTTGATTAAAATTAAAATTTCACTTAAATATACATTCATTTTATTATAACTAAAAGCACATATTATTATGAGATTATGAAACACTGAAATCTAATTATTAAAAAATTAGCATATACATAATGTTACAGTAAAAATATACTTAAATAAGTAGAAAGTTCGTAAAATGTTTATTAATACTAGCTTGCCGAATGTTGAACTGGTTAAAATAGTTGAAATGTGAAATACAAAAAATATCACTTTCAAAATAAATTAAAGAAAATAAATAAATAACAACAACAACAAAAACGACAACAGCAATAATAATAATAATAATAATGATAATAATAATAATAATAATAATAATAATAATGATAATAATAATAAAATTAATTAAAATTTAGGTAAATGTAATTAACCAATTAATTTATAATTTGACATATTAAACGAATTAGTGAATGAATTTATAATAGACATTGATTTAAATTTTTTAATAACATGAAGTGAGAGATATTAGAACTGAATAAACACTAGGTATTAGTGGGATATGTATGGCAATGGGCTACGTATGTTAAAATACGAATGTTAAAAACATGAAAATAAGAAAAGTTAATACATCGTTAGATTTTCTCTAAGGGAGGTAACTCTATCAAATTTTAAATTATATTAATTTTAACGCTCAAGATAAACAATTGAGTATTCATCAGCGTTTTAATCTCAACCAAAAGTAATTATAAATTTAGAATTGACTGATACTAAGAATTATAAATGCAATAGTAATACACTTGATTATACCAGTCAAGTAAAATAAATTATGCATGGTTAAATTCTAATAAATATATTATTTAATATAACCGTAAAGTTCAATCTTTTCTTTTTTAGTTTAGTTTAGTTTAGTTTCATATATAAAAACATGTATAATAGTATATAATCATTAATGTTATTTTCATAAGTATGCATACATAAATTAGAATTCATAAATTTTGATAGAATATTCATAAATAAATTAAAACTGTTAGTACGAATAGTTGGGTTAAATGACTTTATTCTTTACATTTCAAAATGACGTAATGAAAATATATTATAAGATAATTACAAGTTCAAATTTTCGGATTTTAATTTTGTCAAATCACACTTTATTTTCTTTTGACGCATTGATTGTTGCTATTTCTTCTGACGAGTTCAGGGCATAATAGATTCAATGATATAATAATTAAGTGATAGATTTTGCGCTACGAAACAGATACTGTCAAGAATTGTACATGTCAACTGAATTTATGGAATAAATCATAAGATCGTGAACCTCATGAGTTATGAATTTTGGAATATGGTGTGTTGTCATTTATTGAATATATATATATATATATATATATATATATATATATATATATATATATATATATATATATAAGATTTGCGTAGGCATTATTGGGAGGGATATTTACAACTTCGAGACGCAGTTATTTTATTTACTTCCGCTATCTAAGCGGGGTTTTAAATATATATATATGTATATATATATATATATATATATATATATATATATATATATATATATATACATATATATATATATGTGTGTGTGTGTGTGTGTGTTCGTGTGTTCGTGTGTGTAGATCGCCCTTATTCTTTATAGACCGCCGTATTTTTATTATTAAATTTGATCACATGCATAAGAGTATACCTATGGGCATGCATTTTTCTAGCTTGAAGCTGACAACAGCTAAACGCTTAGAATTATATTTATGTATGTAATAATATTTAAGAATATATATATATATATATATATATATATATATATATATATATATATATGCATGTGTGTCTGTGTGTGTGCGCGCGTGTGTGTGTGTGTGTGTGTGTGTGAAAGAGAGAGAGAGAGAGAGAGGGGGGTAAGATTTCTTTCATTTTTTCTCTATCAGTTAGTTTCTACAAATGATATGTCAATCAAATTTCTATTTCCGATTCTTCGATTTTGGATTATCGCCAACAAACATCGGATGTTCCTTGTTCACGTTTTCAAGAGAAAGGTCCAGTCGACTATAACAACTCCTAAATTGTTCCATATGCACATTAAAAATGTTGTTTGAATTTCTTTCTTTTTTTGTTTTCTTGTAAAGAGCATTTTTACAATCATTGTATATTAACAATAAGTTATACAAGATTGAGGATGGTCGCCCAGCTTTGCCCGGGCGTAAAGTACGCTTAAATATGATATTAAAATTTGTCCAGATTTAGTATATATTATTATAGAATCATGAGTTTACAAAAAAAAAAAAATAAAAGTGTTTGTATACCATCATTTAGAATCGAACCCTCAACTGTTGTATTTAAAGGTGGTGACATTAACACTGTACTAAAGATTATAAATTAAAAATCACGATTTTTTTTCTTTGCAATTTCGACTCATTTTAGAACCTTAAAAACAATTTAAACCGACTAAAACCCATAAAGGAACGCCCTGCAAAAGAATTCAATCAAGCGGCACTCAACGATGTTTAGTGTCGGAGGAGATGTAGTTTGAAAATATGGAGACAGACAGACAAAAATACAGACAGAGCGACAAACAAACCGACCGACATACAGACATATAACCGTTTATATATGAGCTTACATTTTAGATAATATAAAAAATAACGTTTAATGCTTAATTCTTAATGTACAAGTTTACAACGAGAAGATCACTTTTAGTCACGCAAATTTCTGTTTAGGACAAAACGTTCTAAAGTCAGATTATACATTACAAATTAGAAACAACAATTAAAATGGGTAAATAATTTTTGTTTGAATCGTGATACTCCCGCTTGATCTCTAGAGAAAATGGATACCCCTGGTAAGGGAAGCTGTCGTGTAATTGTGACGCAAGGACTACGCAAACTGAAACTACACCTCTCCTAAATTGGCACTGCTTGAGTCTAGTTAAAGAGATGTGCTAGAGGTAACTATATTGATATAAGCGGAGAGCACATACGGCACCTTGAATTCCCGTTGTTAACTTCAGTGATTCTACATGTTAAGTATATTGTATGTTATATTGAATTAAATTTTGGAATTATTTTGGAGATGAGAAAATATAGTAATTGTCTGTATTTTTGAGATGAGGTGTTTTCATTGATTGAGATTGAGATTGTCGGACTGACTTCTTGGTTGTTATAGTCACAACGTTTCGGCCTTTTTGCCCCCGGGCCTTTATCAGGTGTTTTGTATTGAACTGGGGGAACCGTTTTGTTAGGAGTCTCGAACCCACCCCTTTATTATATTTATTATTATTACGGGGGTACCGTGTTTGGACTCCAGCTAGGCTCTAGGACATAGTTGCTGATTTTATGTTTTGAATGTTACTTTCAGGATTGAACTCAGCACCTTTGCGTAACTGTAAACTTTGATACAACGTGTAGGACCACTCGGCCATATGTCACTGGGACAATTCTTAGTTGGTTTTTGTTAATGTTAAACCTTTGTTGTTATTCAAGGTGTTCTCTCTCTATCAGAGGTGTCCAAAATGCATTCAGCTATACGCATGGTTTGTTCAGTAGGTTGTTATGTCCGAGCATGTGAGCTGTTTCTTTAAGTTTTCTCACTTTCCAGTGGGTATCTCTGTTTAGTTCGATACAAACCACCTGATGAAGGCCGGAGGGCAAAACGGCCGAAACATTGTGACTATAACAACCAAGATGAGGAAGTCAGTCCGACAATCTCAATCATGAGAAAATTTCTGGCGTAGTAAATAGAAATGCAGGAATATCCAAGATTTCAAATGAGTATTGTCTGAAAGTAGTGGTTTCAATACCACCCAAAGTCGGTCAAAGGATTAGTTGACCAAACCGTGATGAGATAACAATTGAAAGCAGAAATTTCTGTGGATGTACCTATTTACTATGCCTCCCCACGGGACAGAGTTAGACACCAGGGTCGTTTTTTAACGTGGAGAAAAGGTACAAAAATAAAAATTGTCTCAGTCGTGAAGGATTTCTCCTCCACCGAAAGAGAACAAGAAATAGAAGTGCAGCATCTGAAGAACAGATGGTATTTATTTGCTCCCCACCGAGCAAATTAGGCACAAAGCCGATTTTTAATGTGAGGAGTGAAGGGGAAATGGGGACCAACTCCCTGGAGAGTAGGGGAGCTGGATAGTGACAATTGGAATGAAGGGTTGCCCCTACATTGACCAAGATCCTATATGTGGGGTCGCCCCCACATATGGTCTTTGCTTGCAGTATCTGCCGGAACAGATGGTATTTATTTGCTCCCCCTCCGAGCAAATTAGGCACAAGGCCGATTTTTAATGTGAGGAGTGAAGGGAGGGGGAAGGGAAAAAGGGGACCAGCTCCCGAGAGGTGGGAAATGGGAGCTGGTTAAAGGTCAGGCATGTGGGGTTGCCCCCACATCTGGTCTTTGCTAGTCATAGCCAGTCCTAGCCTGCAGCATCTGCCGGAACAGATACTACACTTTGATCTTGGCCCGAAGGCCAAGTAGTTGGACGATTCAACACTCCTATCCCGTTGCGGTTTTTTTGACGAAGGCCAGAGGAATAATTTGCCGAAACCCAGTAGAAAACAACAACCAGAAAATGAGGATAACAGTCAAAATAATTAAATTAAAAAAAGAAGAAAAATATACTGTTGTCCTAGCTCTAGTCATTTATAGGGCTATGACAATAGAATATTCTTGTCATTGTTTTGATTCTCGAGTATATATCCGACACGGTAAGACAGTTAATCTGTTGAGAACCGCATCACTTTATATAAAAATATACAAGATATTAACTGATATATACTCGAGAGTGAACATATATTCTCTTATCATAATGTGATTAATGAGTAAAATGGTCGCGTAATGCGTTTTAAGGTTGCTCGGGTGCGTCACTGTGTACACTGAGAAATGCCGGTCGGTCGGCCGGTTGGCTTGCTTTGTGGCGGAACAAGAAGTCGTTTTTGCATCCGTTCAATCGAGTTCGGAAAGGAAAAGTGAATTAAGAGATTCTTAAAATCAAGCTAATTTTATGCTAAATAAGGAGTGCTAACAAAGGGACTGTCATTGGTTGTTTTTATCCAATAATAGACGAGATAACAAAATACTTTTTTTTAACGATATGTATTATTTAATTATTAGAATTTTTTTAGATTGTATATTTTTTGAAAATTATTTTGCGGACTATTTTCCTCATCGTTTTTAGTTGTTGTTTCACGATATTTCGGTCAACTGATCCTCCATCAAAGATGAGGATAGTAATCCGCAAATAAGAATACATAAAAATATCAAAATTACTTATCTTAAAAGAATTCCAATAAGCAAGTAATATATACCATTCGGTACGGACTCGACAATGGAAAATCAGATAATAATAAAAAAAAAAAAAAAAATTGGATTTGTAAGACCAAAATCAACAAAACAAAACTGCCTTTGTCTCCCTTTGGGGTTCAGTAGATAAAAACGTTGAATCTCTATATTTACAGGTGAACCTTAAAGATAGCTGTTGCAATCCTACTCAAAGCCGGGCAGAGGATGAGTTGGCAAAACTATAGTGAGACGACAACAACTATGAAAGGCAGTAATTGCTGAAAATACAGATGATGATTGAGCATTCCTTATCCAGTCGCGGTTAACAACATGGCGAAAACCAAAGTAATAGTTTGTCGAAACGTCGTTAAACAACAACTATAAAAGATAAGGGAAATAATTCGCAAATAAAATAAATAAAAATAAATAAAGATAAATAGAAATATTCTTTAACGACGATTTTTTGCATCCGTTCGGTCGAGTAAGCCAGAGAGAAGAGAATCAAGAGATTTTTCAAACCTAGGTAACTAGCAGTTCCGCCCGGCTTTGCCCGGGCCTTATGGGCTCATAACATTATGTGCCTAAGTTATATATTAAAACGTATGAATATATACGGTAATTCCCTTCTATATAATAGGATTCCTTAACTACCATAGAGAAAAGTCGGTAGTGATCGTAGACGACAGTTTTTTTTTTTTAAATTTGACCCCAATTTTGACCGCTTAATATTTATTATTTTGGGCTCAAATTTAATTAAAATATTTGACCCATGTCCAAGTAAACTATATCTAAAATTTCAAGTGTTTAGACCAAAAATTGGCGGATGAATTTTGTAAAACTTTGATCTCTTGTCAGTCAAATTTCCGGCCAAACACTAATTAAAAAGCTAGCTGCATGTCTGAATACCCTTTATGTAAGGTTTCAAATGTTTAGACCCAAAATTGGTTAATTGTTTGCTAGAAACGCAAAGGAAAAATCTTTTGAACTTTGCTCCCTTGGAAGCCAAATTTTCATCAAAACCCGATTTAAAAACTTGCCCAATGCCTGAGTACATTTTATTTTAAATTTAAAATATTTAGATTAAAAACTGACTGAGCAATTTGGTAGAGACCGTAAAGATCACTTTTAAAAAAAAAAATTGGCCCCAATTATGATCCCTTAACATTTATGGCTTTGAGCTCAAATCAAATTATAAAGTTAGATTCATGTCCAACTAACCTATATCTACAATTTCAAGACTTTAGACTAAAAATTGGCGAAGGAGATTGGTAGAGTCATCGAAGGTCAAATTGTTGAACTTTGACCCGTTACTAGCCAAAGTTATGGTCGAAAACCGATTAAAAAGATGTTCCCCAATCGCAATACCCCTTATGTCAAAGCTCGTTGCTGTAGACCAAGAATTGACATAGTTATTTGGTAGGAAAGTGTACATAGATAGACAGACATTTTCACTGTTATAGATATACTAGAATTTCAGTCCGGCGTTGCTCGGGTGTTTGGATGTGTATGTTGAGAAAAAAGTGGTAGTAGGAAGGCAGGCTCGAATCCGTACCGCGAAAGAGGAGAGAACGGTGAAAAAACTGACGTCTTTGCGGTTACGACCACCGCCAAACCTGAAGGGACATATGTTTATATTAAGGCTAGACAATCGAAAGGAGAAAATATCTTTAAAAAATATCAGCGGAAAAAGCGACGTCCCCCCTAAGAAAATGCCTAGTTAAAGATGAAGCTGTTAACGTTTTTCGCCAATTTTTCGATATTTGTCGCAGGAAAGATCGATCTTTAAAACGAAACTGATCTTTATTAAATTCGTTGCCTCTGTCTAAAGTTTTGGGCAGACATGCAAACATACATAGATACATACATTTATATATTGGTAACTAAAAATTTTCCACCCTAACCATGAAAAAGCTTGCCCTATCTCTGAATACCTTTTATGTAAAATTTCAAATGTTTAGACCAAAAATTGTTTGAGTAATTAGATAGAGACTGCAGAGGTCACAATTTTTACAAACTTTGACTTCTATTATGATCCCTTAAAATTTATATTTTTGGGCTCAAATCAAGTCATCAAGGGACCTTTATCTAAAATTTCAAGTGTGTAGACCCAACATTGTCGAAGAAGTTTGGTAGAGTTCTCAAAAGTCAAATCGTTGAACTTTGACACCTTAACAGCCAGATTTCCCGCCGAATAAGCATCAAAAAGATTTTCCCAAATCTCGGTACCCTGTAGATCACATTTCGAGTCTGTAGACTTAACATTGACAAAGTTATTGCGTAGGGAAATGTAAACAGACAGACAGGCACACAGACAGAAACACAGACACACGGACACGTTCACTTTTATAGATATATAGATAGATTCCGGGCTTAACAACCTGTGCTAACAATGTGATTGTTATTGGTTGTTTTCATCCAATCAGAGAACACATGCTTTCGTTAACGATGATTTAAAATAACCACAAAAAGCGGAAACGAGCTTATGTTACATGTTTAGACTCATGACGTCACATCCGGCAAATTAGTCATTAATTTAGTCTTTTTTTTATTCAGATAAGTCCCCACTACTCATACGTAATAATTCCTCTAATCTTATGTGAAGAGTTACTGTTCTTAAAATAACTCCCTGACAACTTGCTGCTTGAATAGATCACAACATCATTAAGAATCAATATGCTTTCAAAATAGATCTCGAATTCACGTCTATAAAATTCTCTGGGCAAATTCTCGTCCATTTCAGTAACTTTAAGTCAAATCAGACTGATATATCCCAACCAAGTGATTTTACTCAGGCTTCTCCGTACATTTCTGAATACATTACAGATATCTTTATTTGCCCTCTGAAAAGGAAATGCCTACACTACGAATAATTCTCATTGTTACATAAATAAAAACTCAGAAGCTAAAAACGCCCTTCTCTTTCTCCTCCCCGTTTAGCAGGGAGAACCTACGTCGCCCGGAAATGGATGAGAATCAATAAATGGTCAGATTCCCAATACTATTATCATCGATATATGTGAAATCACCACTTCAGTAATCAAATCGATTAATTGCCTTCTTGATTGGGAACCCACGCGGTGCACTGGGAAAAGACTCACATGTCTTCTTGCAGTGACCTGGTCCACAATACATTGTCGTCTATAATGTATTGTAAAGAAGCAACTGTCAATTTTATGAAATTATATTTATACTTGCAAACTGACCAGAATTGCCCGGTCGTAAAATACGCTTAAATATGATATTTTTATTAATGCATATTTCGTATTTATTATTTTATTGTGTTGGTCCCAATAGATAATAATCAGTTAAAAAAAAATAGAAGACTCGCGTGCCACAACCGGGAATCGAAACCAAAACGGTTAGCTTACGACTTACTTTTTCATTTGACATTAACGACTGTACTATAAAGACTACCATAACCCAGATATACAGTATCGCATCGGTTCGAATACCCTATATATAAAGTTCCGTGTCTGTTGACCAAAAACTGACGGAGGAGATTGGCAGGCAATGTTTTTTAAAAGAGAAAATATATGGAACTCTCTTCCGTGTTCCTGCTTTCCAGCTGACTACAATATGGTTGTCTTCAAGTCCAATGTAAACAAGTTCTTGATAAGCCGTTCCCCTTAAGTTTACACATTTACTGAATTTCCATTACTGTCATTTACTATATTGTCCAATTTACTACTGTACACGCTTTAACACTTATCCTCGAGTGCCCTAGGGCCTTGATAAGCGGCGATACCTATATATATATATATATATATATATATATATATATATATACGTATACATAAATATATATTTGAATAGTTTTGTGTTTATCTTTTACGCAAATATTACGTAATGATAAATCATGTAGAATATCTGCATGAATATAATTACACGTAATATATCACTACAGATAAGCATCCCATAAGAAAACCAAAAATCTACTAGGGAATTGAGCAAAATGAATGTTTAAAAGAATATTCAAATTAGCTGGATCTTTTGCAGATAAATGCATTTTAACGACCTATAGATAATAAAGTTGTGTTTCCTTTTTAAATAAATAGACAAAATATTTTTGATATGAATATCAACACACACACAAAAATATAGGAGTACACATAATTATCTATATATTAATACGATAGTGTGTGTGTTCTTTCGTGTGTCACGCTTACACCCGGGTCGTTTAATTGTTACGTTCTATTTCTTGTAATAAATAATTTTACCAAGAATTCTCATAAGTTTCGGTTTCGACTATAGCTGATGGCACTTACATCATCTATTTATATATATATATATATATATATATATATATATATATATATATATATATATAGATGATGTAAGTGTCATCAGCTATAGTCGAAACCGAAATATATATATATATATATATATATATATATATATATATATATATATATATATATATATCGGATTTAAATAGCAAATATATAAATCCGATATATATATATATATATATATATATATATATATATATATATATATATATATATATATATATATATATATATATATATATACTAGCATGGGTGCCCGGCGTTGCCCGGGTGTTTGGAGGTGTATGCTGAGCAAAAAAAAGGGGTAATTTTTTAAACTTTGACCCCTATTATGACCCCTGAAAATTTATTTTTTTGGCCTCAAGATAAGTTACTTTTCTACCAAACTGGATATATTTTTCGTATTTTTATTCAATGTAACATGTTTATTCAGCTCGAAAACCATACAGTGTTTACCGATGTATTGGAAAATTCAAGATGGCGTCTTAGTCCCTCTTGAACACGGTAAGTTTGGGAAAAGGTGTTATAAATAAAAAACTGAAGAAAATACTGTTAAAAACTCGCTCAATATGTTACCGTGACATAGGTTGACATATATTCGGCGGGTTTTTAATAGTATTTTTTCTAGTTTTTTATTTATAACACCTTTTCCCAAACTTACCGTGTTAAAGAGGGAGTGAGGCGCCATCTTGAATTTTCCAATACATCGGTAAACACCGTATGGTTTTCGAGCTGAATAAACATGTTACATTGAATAAAAACACGAAAAATATATCCAGTTTGGTAGAAAAGTAACTTATCTTGCCTTTGATAACATGTATTTGTTATATATTTGGTTTTTGACAACTTTTTCGAATTTATGTGTACAGTAATACAAACCCGTTTTTCGAGCTGAATAAATATGCTACATTGAATAAAAACACGAAAAATATATCCAGTTTGGTGGAAAAGTAACTTATCTTGCCTTTGATAACATTTATTTGGGTAATCTCCAAAAATACCGTTAGGGCTTACAACATGGCCGCCAGAAGAGTCAACAAAAAACTGCGAATAAAATATATAAAACTCGTAATTTCTGTTTTTAAAGTGGGTTGTCAATTTTCTTTATGAAATATACTTCCAAAATAAACTATTACAGTCGTTTAAAACATAATAGAAGTATTATTTTTTTATTTTTTATAAACAATGTTTACAAAATGTCTACGAACGTGCGTAGACATTTTGTAAACATTGTTTGGTTGCCATAACAACGTGACGGTAGTGAACGTGTGTGTGTGCGTGTGTGCGCGTGTGCTTGCTAGTACTACTATTAAGTTTGCCGGAGCGTTTGATTTCGTGTAGTTTAGTTTCGTATTTTTTTAATTTGTGAATAACAAGTTATTAAAAAATTAAACCCTTCCAAGATGGACAATAAATAAAGCCATAATATTTTATGGTAAAGGTAAGAGCGTAGAAACCATTGTTTTTTAGGAGATGTGATTATTGGATTAACCAATCAGAAATCGTCTGTGGCACACACATCTCTGTTTTTATAGATATATAGATATAGATATAGATAGATAGATAGATAGATATAGATAGAAGAAGATAGAAGATAGATAGATAGATAGATATATATCGGATTTAAATAGCACTGGAGCAAATGCCATTATTAAAATTGAGGACTTTTTTTTTTTTTTGACGTTTAATCAAGAAACACTACAAAGTCTAAAATCAATCTCCAAAACATGTAGTTCAAAATTATTTGAACTGAATGAAGGGGGAAAAACGTATGAAAAAAAGGGGGGGGGGCTAAAAAGAATTAAATAAACGGAAGACGTCTTTCGGCCGATCCTTTTCAACAGTAACATCGGCAATTTAAGAGCAAATATATATATATATATATATATATATATATATATATATATATATATATATATCGAAGTCTAAAGACTAAAATTAGCGAATGAGAGGGTGAAATTAATGAGGATTGGAGAAACAGAGAAGCATTCTCAAACCACACCCATAAGTTCAAGATTATGGGGGTGTTCTTTTTGCCTACACAGAGTTGGCTTCCGTAGAATAATTGTAACTTCTTCGAGAATTTTCAAATGTATTCTCGAGCGGGCTCTGTGTAAAATGGAGAATGCTCCATCCGAATAGCCTCCAGTGCAGACTTGACACTTTAATAAGTGTTCAACAATGTTTACAATATTTACAGCTAAAAAAACACGTGCCCTCTTCGTCTGAAAATGTAGCACGATTAAAGGTACGTCTGGTTGACCTTGCACACAGTTTCGTCGGTAGTTCAATTGACTCGAAATCTTTTGTGTTAAAGGTTAATCATTTTAAGGCCATTAAATCCCTGAAGTCCAATAAAGTAAGTTATATTACTAAACCGGACAAAGGGTCTGGAGTTGTCATCCTTGATAATAGCAATTATATCGAGAAGATGATGACGATACTGGATGATACCTCAAAATTTGAATATTTAGGTAACACCAAAATTAACGATATGACACTCAAGACTGAAACGAAGTTACAATCTCGCTTCCTACAATTTCGAAAAGCGGTTGTTTGATAAAGGAAACTTATGATGAAATCCGACCCGCAGGCTCCCAACGTCCTAGGATGTATGATTTGCCAAAAGTTCATAAAGAAAATATTCCGGTGCGACCTATTCTTTCGATGGTAGGTTCCGCCCAACACGAATTAGCTAAATGGTTAGCTGATATTCTTACGCCTGTTCTGGGGATATACTCGGGATTCTGCATTTTCGACTCGTTTCGTTTTGCAGAATTTATTCGTGAATTTAAGGGTACGTTAAATACTGGATATTTATGTTCTTACGACATATTCAGTTTGTTCACAAATGTGCCTCTTGATGAAACTATCGGGATTTGTGCCGATAGTCTTTATCGTGGTTCCCTAGCTAAACCCTCATTTCCTGAGCATATATTTTTAGAGCTCATGAACTTAGCCACTAAATCTGTTGAATTTAGTTTCAATGGGAACATGTATCGGCAAATTGATGGGGTAGCAATGGGAAGCCCCCTGGGTCCCATATTGGCCAATATATTTGTTGGATTTCAGGAGCAACTGTTGGTTGAACAGTGGCCAAAACCGATGTGCTACTTCCGTTATGTAGATGACATTTTTGCTATTTGCTCATCCTCTGCGGAAGCTGAAGGGTTGCTAAGGCATTTAAATTCACTTGACCCTTCTTTGAATTTTACCATTGAAAGGGAGGCTAATGATTCATTGCCATTCTTGGACGTTCTGGTTGAAAGATCTGGCATGGGTTTTCTAACCAGTGTTTATAGAAAACCCACTTTTACTGGGCAATACCTCAGCTGGGATTCGTTCTCCCCTAGAACCAGTAAGATAAATCTGGTAAAAACTCTAGTACATCGTGCTCTGAAAATATGTTCCACGATAAAATTAGATACGGAACTTCAAATTCTAACTGAAATCTTTTTGGCCAATGGTTATCCTCTATACATCATTCAAAAATGTATAAAGGAAAAAACTCTTACATTTAAAGGTGGAACACTTTTGGGCCCTCAAAAAAGTCCAGTATATGTGAAACCCCCTTGGATTGGCACTAAAAGCCAAGAGTTTTCACATAGAATTAGTACAGCTGTTTCTCGTTGTTTTTTTGCAACGAAGGTTCGAACAGTGTCTGGGACTAGAAATGCTTTCCCCTCCTTTCGAAATGATAGTATTTCCACCACAGAATATAATATGGTAGTATACAGATTTCATAGTCAGTGTGAGGCTGACTACGTGGGACATACTATTCAGCGTTTGGAGGTGAGAATTTCCCAACATGTGCCCCCTTCGATACGTAGGCACAAACAATAGCCAACATCCGGGCGTATACATACTCATAGTTCGGCCATTGGTGAACACTTATTAAAGTGTCAAGTCTGCACTGGAGGCTATTCGGATGGAGCATTCTCCATTTTACACAGAGCCCGCTCGAGAATACATTTGAAAATTCTCGAAGCAGTTACAATTATTCTACGGAAGCCAACTCTGTGTATGGAAAAAAGAACACACCCATAATCTTGAACTTATGGGTGTGGTTTGAGAATGCTTCTCTGTTTCTCAAATCCTCATTAATTTCAATCTCTCATTCGCTAATTTTAGTCTTTAGACTTCGATATATATATATATATATATATATATATATATATATATATATATATATTTGCTCTTAAATTGCCGATGTTATTGTTGAAAAGGATCGGCCGAAAGACGTCTTCCGTTTATTTAAGTGTTTTTAGCCCCCCCTTTTTTTCATACGTTTTTTCCTCTTCATTCAGTTCAAATAATTTTGAACTACATGTTTTGGAGATTGATTTTAGACTTTGTAGTGTTTCTTGATTAAACGTCAAAAAAAAAAGTCCTCAATTTTAATAATGGCATTTGCCCCAGTGCTATTTAAATCCGTTATAAAATTTTGTACCCATATAAATCTTTATATATATATATATATATATATATATATATATATATATATATATATATATATATATACTCCGTGTGCAAAATCAAGACTTCTTGATACATCTTCTATTATTATATGTAATAAGTTTTTTTTTTAAATAGTCAATAATATAGGAGCATATCCGTGACTAGACACACCCACACCCACACACACACACACACACACACACACACACACACACACACACACACACACTCACACACAGAAATTCAGCTTATATATATATATATATATTATTTTAATTGAAATTCATTATTGAGAATAGCATTATTTATATTCATTTATTTATTTATTGCGGACTGTTATTCTCATTTTCTCCAGTTGTTTCACGACGTTTCTGCCAACCATTCCTCTGGCCTTCGTCAGGTGATAACCGCGACATGATAGGAACTCTGAGTCTCCTAACTACATCCTCAGCAATTACGGCTATCCATAGATGACGTCTCACCAGGTTTTGGCTAAGTAAGCCTCGGGACGGCTTAGAGTAGGATTACAACCGCTATCTTCAGACAATTCTCATCTGGAACTGTAAAGATTCAACCTCTCTATCCATTGCGTAACGGATCCCGAGCATTATTAATTTCAAGCATTTCAAAGTGTATTTCATTTTACGTTAACAATTGTTTCAATGTCCAGTTCGAAAATGTCAAGCATTATATCGTTTGAAAATTTTATAAAAACAGCATTTCTTCAGACTTTATGAATAAACACACTGTAGCATTTTTGAATGGCAAGAAAATATGCTGCATAGCCTAAAGTGTGTTCATTTATAATGTCTGTAGAAATACTTGTTTTGGAAAATTTTCAAACGATATAATGCTTGAAATTGTCGAACTGGACATTGAAACGATTGTAACATAAAATGAAATACACTTTTTGTTGCCATCAGCATCTTGTCTTGAAGTCTTGATTTTGCACACACAGTATATAAATGCTCAATTATGAAATGTGATAATTTTGTAGCTTAATACTTAAGTCAATCATTTTTGGCTTAAAATCTGTTGGTATATGAAAATTTACTGAATTACACGAACTCAGTATATTACATATGAATCTCCCTCTCTCTCTCTCTCTCTCTCTATATATATATATATATATATATATATATATATATATATATATATATATATATGCAGGATGCGTATACTATCTGAGGTCTCCTAACTACTTTCAGAACAACAGAAAATAAAACTTTTATATCATTGAAATTACATTTTTTTGTAGCAAAACAAACGAACAAAATATTATTCTACGTTTTATTCTGTATATATCCTCCCTCGGCTTTTATCACCGATTCAATTCGAGTTCGTAAGCGACTGCAAGTTTTGATCAGGTTGTCTTAATAAATCTCCTCCATTGTTCGAGCTATTTCTTCTATCAGAGAGGATTTGTTGTTATAAAGATGCTTATACACTTCTTTTTTTTAACGATGCACCACACGTAATATTCCAAATGGATTAAGGGTTGGTAAGTAAGGAAGCCATAAGTTTAGTGTGATATGATCATGAAAATTCATTGCCATTCAATTCTATCTTTTAGCTGCATGCATTATAAGATTGTGTCGAATCTTGCTGGAAGTCATAAGCCTTTCCATTACCTATGCTGTTTATACAAGACTTAAGAATAATTTGAAGAGTTTCAATATAAACACCTGTAAAAAAATAATAGGAGACAGGATGTACCCTTCACTGCTAAAAATACCGAAAACATGACTGGCGACTTTTGGAAATTTTGTATTTTCTGAATTGCCTTGTTTTACTTTTATAGACACTACTAGAATGCCGCCTGGCGTTGCCCGGTAAGGAAATACGAATAAATATAAAATTTTAATTAATACAGAAACAAGAAGATGTGCATCCGTATATTAGCATTTTTTTAAACAGTTCACTTCTTGCGAGTAAAAATAGTCAAGCTAAGACAGAACCCAAAACCTAAAGGCAGTGATTCAAGTACGATAACTATAAGACAAGCTTGACACGATATAAAAAAAAATTCAAAACAACGTATACTTAACACAAAGAAATCTTTCCTGTGTATTATTTAACCAATTCTTGTTTTTGTCGCTTTAAACGACCATTTTTTTGGATGAAAACCGATTAAAAAGTGTTTAAAATGTCAGGATACTCTATATACCAACATTTGAAGTCAGTACTAATATATATATATATATATATATATATATATATATGCGTGTGTGTATATATATATATGTGAATAAATATGTATATACATATGTAAATAAATATGTATATATATACATATCTGTAAATATATATATATATATATATATATATATATATATATATACCAACATTTGAAGTCAGTACTAATATATATATATATATATATATATATATATATATATATATATATATATGCGTGTGTATATATATGTGAATAAATATGTATATACATATGTAAATAAATATGTATATCTGTAAATATATATATGCGTCTGTATATATATATGTGTGTGAATAAATATGTATATACATATGTAAGTAAATATGTATATATATGCGTGTGTATATATATATATATGTGAATAAATATGCATATACATATGTAAATAAATATGTATATCTGTAAATATATATATATGCGTGTGTATATATATATGTGATTAAATATGTTTATACATATGTAAATAAATATGTATATATATACATATCTGTAGATATATATATATATATATATATATATATATATATATAAACTATTCT
Organism: Euprymna scolopes; assembly: GCF_053919585.1. NCBI lineage: Eukaryota > Metazoa > Mollusca > Cephalopoda > Sepiida > Sepiolidae > Euprymna > Euprymna scolopes. Next base: position 88,978,553 of record NC_136519.1, on the reverse strand, counting down.
GTGGAAATTTTTTGTTCACTTAGATTTCTTTTTATATGTACCAACGTTATTTAAGAATCCCGTCGTAATTACACAGCATAGTATGGATAAATGACCAAAGTCTATATTCTTATAACATGATGTTGACGATCTTACAGTTTAGGCCTTTAATATATATATATATATATATATATATATATATATATATATATATATATATATATATATATATATATATATACCAGCCCTTCAGCCTGGCGTGTCCTGGGTGTTTGGAGGTGTATTTTGAGAAGAAAAAAAGGAATTTTTTTATTTAAATTTGACTTCTTTTATGACACCTTAACAGTTATTGTTTTGGGTTCAAATTCAATCATTTAGTTAGGTCTATGGGCAAGGAACCTATATCTAAAATTTCAAGCGTTTAGACCCAAAATTTTCTGAGAGGTTTGGTAGAGTTTTCAAATGTTAAATCACTGAACTTTGACCCATTTACAGCCAAATTTCTGGCCGCAAACCGATATCATAAATTTTCCCAAATCACAGTACCCTGTATATAAAATTTCGAGTCTGCAGACAAAAAATAGACAGAGTTATTGGGTAGGGAAATGAACACAGACAGACACACAGACAGACACACAGACACATTCATTAATGTATATATATATATATATATAGAGAGAGAGAGAGAGAGAGATAGATAGATAGATACATATATGGATGGATAGATAGATAGATAGATATAGATATATATATTGCAGCGTGTTTTTTTTTTAATTCCATTAGTTACTAGCATTTCTGCCCGGTGTTGCCCGGGTGTTTGGAGGTGTGTGTTGCGCAAAAAAAAAAAAAAAAGATGAAAAATGTGGTAGTTGGAAGGCAGGCCCGAACCCGTAAAACGAAGGAGGAGAAGAACAGGGAAAAACCTGATCTATTTGCTGTTACGACCACCGCCAAACAAGAAGTGCCGTAGGTTAAAATTAAGTCTAGACAATCGAAATGAGGGGAGGACTTTGAAAAATATCGGTGACAAAAGCGACCCCTCCCTTTAGAAAAGTGCCTAGTTGAGAGTGAATATATTAATGTGTTTAGCCAATTTTTCTGTATTTGTCATATTAAGGCTCGAGCTTCAACACGATCCTGATCTTGTGAAAATTCGTCGCCTCTGTCGAAAGTTTTAGACAGACATGCAAACATGCATACATTTATATATTGGTAGCTTAAATTTTCAACCCAAATCGATTAAGAAGCTTGCCTGTCTCTGAATACCCGTAATGCCAACTTTCAAATGTTTAGACCAGAAATTGTCTAAGTAATTTGGTAGAGATCACAAAAGTCATTTTTTTTTAATTTTACCCCTATTATGACCCCTTAACATTTATTGTTTTGGGCTCAAATCAAGTTATTAAGTTAGATCCATATCCAAGCAACCTATATCTACAATTTCAAGGGGTTAGACCCAAAATTGTCGGAGGAGTTTGGTAGAGTTCTCAAAGATCAAATCGTTTGACCTCCTTAACAGCGAACTTTCTGGCCGAAACCCGATCATATAGATTTTCCCAAATCTAAGTACCCTGTATATAAAATTTCGAGTCTGTAGTCTGAAAATTATTGCGAAGGTAAATGTACACAAACACACAGACAGACACACATACACGTTCAGTTTTATAAATATACTAGCAATGGGTACCCGGCGCTGCCCGGGTGTTTTGAGGTTTATGCTGAACAAAAAAACAAACAAAAAACGGTCAATATTTTAACTTTGACCCCTATTATGACCCCTTAACATTTATGCTTTAGGGCTCAAAAAAGTTATTAAGTAAGATCCATGTCCAAGGAACCTATATCTAAACTTTCACGTGTTTAGACCCAAGATTGTAAGAGTTCTCAAAGGTCAAATCGTTGAACTTTGACCCCTTAATCGCTAAATTTCTGTCCGAAAACCAATCACATCGATTTTCCCAAATCTCAGTACCCTGTATATCAAATTTCGAATCTGTAGGCTTAAAATTTACAGAGTTATTTCGTAGGGAAATGTACACACACGGGGTGTTTATTTGGTCCCCCCCCCCGAGCAAATAAGGAACAAGGCTGATTTTTAATGTGAGGAGTGAAGGGGAAATGGAGACCAACTCACTGGGGAGTAGGGGAGCTGGATAGTGACAATTGGTATGAAGGGTTTCCCCTACATAGCCCAAAGTCTTATATGTGGGGTTGCCCCACATATTGTCTTTGCTTGCAGTATCTGCCGGAACAGATACTACACTTTGAGGTATTTATTTGCTCCCCCACTGAGCAAATAAGGCGCAAGGCCGATTTTTAATGTTTGAAGTGAAGGGGAAATGGGGCCAACTCCCCGGTGAGTAGGGGAGCTGGATAGTGACAATTGGTATGAAGGGGTGCCCCTACATTGACCAAGGTCTTATATATGGGGTTGCCCCCACATATGGTCTTTGCTTGCAGGGTATTAATTTGCTCCCCCACCGAGCAAATTAGGCACAAGGCCGATTTTTAATGTGAGGAATGAAGAGGAAATGGGGACCAACTCCCCGGGGAGTAGGGGAGCTGGATAGTGACAATTGGTATGAAGGGTTGCCCCTACATTGCCCAAGGTCTTATATGCTAGCAGTATCTGCCGGAACAGATACTACACTTTGAGATATTAAATCCTTTATTCATGTTAAAAAATACAGTCAAAATCAACGATGAACAAAAAACTTAGGCACATGGCTAACTCAAAAGGGGGGATTGTGGAGGTCGTTGGTCATCCTTGTCATCCAGAACTAAACAAAGTCAAAAGTTTCTCCCAGCTACACTTTGATCCCGGCCCGAATGCCAAGAACAACAGAAAAACGGCAAGCCCCATGAAAAAAAAAATGTACACACACAGACACAGAGATACACAGACACGTTCACTTTTATAGAGATATAGATAGATAGTAGTATGTGTCAAGGTGTCTTCTGAAAGCTATAAAAGATTAATTTGTATATTTTTAATTTGAAGTTCAAAATGTCTTCAAATACATTACCCACCCTCTGTATACACATATTGGAACAAAAAAAAAAAACATCACAGAACGGATAAAATAAATTACTTAGGAATTTTACCTCGCCATGGCTGACGGGATTAGAACATATTCTTGATTAAACTAAGAGTTTTATTCAAAATTCCTTCTTGATTCTAGAATTCTTTAAAAAAGCATCTGATAAAGGCTGGAGAATGATACACGCAGCATGACAATAATAGTCTGAAAAATCGAAACAATACGAATAAGTTATCTTCATCTACAAAATTAAGGGACATACTTTCTTAGTATTTGATTAAAGTGAACACTGGCAGAAAATACTCTTAAGTTATAATCGAAAGCAGGAGCTGCCTTCAATAAGTTTCAGGACCTTTGTACAGACATTTACAATTGTGTTAGACTCTTGAAAATTCAGTATGTTATTGATATTGATCTTATGAGCTGATTGCCTATTTTTTTATGTTTTTAGGTTAAAAGGAACAGTTAGAGGAGAAATTGGAATACATCTTACTAAAGCTTGAATGTCACAGCTGTTGAATTTCCAAAATGCAATATGGACGTCAGCATATTTTAGAATGACAGTACGGAATAGAAGTTTGCTTTAAACTTGAGAAAATACGTAGAAACTTATAAAAGGTTTAAGACTGCTATTGGACAGTCTCGCATGAATCGAGCATAAGTTTTAAAATTGCATGAAAGATTCAAGGAAGGCAGTGCCCTTCTGAGGGATAGTAAGATGTGTTGAGGAAGTAAGTAAATCAGTACACTAGAGTTGATTTGCCATATAAAGAATTTCATGAATAAGGACCGTCTATAGAGACAATAAGTGCACAGTCTAATGTCAGTGTTGGTATTGTATGCATAATTATTCGCGAGTAACTGAAAATAAAGAAGATTTACGTGAATGCACTAGTTCATAACTTCAACCATGTCATAGACTATTTGACCAAGATGAGCATTAGGACAGTTCTACAGCCTTCCTGTCTACCAGACCTTGTTTCCTGCGACTGTTGGTTGTTCACTTTGAGGTTGTCGTTACGAGTCTGTTTGATGTCAGCGTGGATATTATACGCAAATAATTCGTGAGGGACTGAAGATGCGGAAGATTTGCGCGAAGATTTTTTTCCGAGTGTATTCAGAGAAGATCACAAATTCTTGACCAAAATGAACATCAACACAGCTCCTCTTCCTGCCTATAGTTCAGACCTTGCTCCGTGTGACGTTTAGTTTTTCTCTTAGCTCAATGTTATCTTTAAACACAGTTGTTATGAAACAATAAAAAAAATGAAACAGGCTTTGACGAGGGTCATTGACACGCTCACCGAAGAGGATTTCATGGAGACTTCCAGAAATTTCGAGTCTGTAGACTGGAAATTGACAGAGTTATTGCGTAGTGAAATGTACACAGATACACAGACACAGACAGCAGACACATTCACTTTTATAGATATACTAGCATGGGTACCCGGCGTTGCCCGGGTTGTTGGAGGTGTATGCTGAGTAAAAAGAACAAAAAAAAACCCAAAAAAATAAACTTCAATTTTTAAAAAAACTTTGACCCCTATTATTACTCCTTACAATTTATCGATTTGAGCTCAAATTAAGTTATTCAGTAAGATCCATGTCCAAGTAAACTATGTCTAAAATTTCAAGTGTTTAGACCAAAAATTGTCGGAGGAGTTTGGTAGAGTTCTCAAAGGTAAAATCGTTGAACTTTGACCCTTTAACAGCCAAATTTCTGGCCGAAAGCCAATAACGTAGATTTTCCCAAATCTCAGTACCCTGTAGATCAAATTTAGAGTATGTAGACTGAAAATTGACAGAGTTATTGCGAAGGGAAATGTACACAAGCACACAAACAGATACACAAACAGACAAATAAACACTTATACAGATATACTAGCAATGGGTTCCCGGCGTTTCCAGCGTGTTTTGAGGTGTATTGCAGTCGGAGGAGATTACTTGGAAGAAGAATAGACTTTTATGTCTGCACTTTCAATTATAAGCGAACTGCTTGTCTAGGTTATATATAATCAGCAGGGCTGTGACAACAGCATATTCTTTTCATTGTTTTGACTCTTGAGTACATATCCGTTAATATATTATATGCTTTTATGTAGACTGGTGTGGTTCTCGGTTGATTAACTGTGTTTAACTGTGTCGGATACGTACTTGAGAGTCAAAAGAATTAAAAGAATATGCTGTTGTCACAGCTCTAATAATCAATAACGAAGTATCACTATTACTGATGGAAATATATTTTATTCTTATATTTAAAAAAAAATCAATAAAAAATAACCATCGATATTAACATAATATGAACCCGTCTAGATACGTGTATGTTTCTAGTATTGTTAAAGATAATGAAAAATTGTTGGCCTTCTGATTTAAGTGCATTTCGATGTGTAATTTGAACTTAAAATGACTCTTACGAGATTCTTATCTTATTATCGTTCGGTGATTAACGGTGTCTAGATTTTGACGTTTTTATCCACAAAATACAAAGATTTAAACGTCATCGCCATCTTGGAAATAAATGATGACGCCAATTTAATGGGCTCTCACATGTTTCACTATTAAGACGGAACAACACTCGATAATATATTGCCCACGAGAAGAGTATAAAACACTGGCAGTTTTTATTATTATTTTAATTCATATAAAACATTGAATAAACCCTACAGGCATTTAGTTATGAAACATCGGACTTTTATAATGATATATGAGTCTAATAACATTATTAATCGATCTATGTATCTCTTTCCCCCCTCTCCATCTCTCTCCATCTCTCTTTCTCTCTCTGTCTTTCTTGCTTAATCTATCTATCTATCTATCTATCTATCTATCTATATATATATATATATATATATATATATATATATATATATATATATATATATGTAAATGTTGGTTCGTTCGGAATGAATTGTCTAAAAAACCACTGGACGGATGGCTTCCACGTTTTGGTATAATATGTTTACTACATTCATGTGTGTTTTTATATATTTCTTTTTAATTATAACATTATACTTAATTTTTCTATGATAAAAAGGTGGATTTCTTTTTATCGAGAGGCCATTTTTTTTATTTAGGGACAATTATTTATTACCGCTTCCTGTCACGTGACCAGTGTTACAATTTAGCGGTTTTCCTGATATATCTGGAGATTTTGGTTACAATCTAGCGGGAAATTCTAGAAAATCTGGAGGTATTTGGCACCCACACACCCGCATTAGCACTTGAAAATATTTAATGTAAATAAAAAAACAGTAGCATTTATTGCCTTTGGTAACAATTATTTATTGATTATTTGTTTTGTTTTTCACCTTTTTTTTTTCGACTAACAATTCTTAAATCTAACTATAAAATCAATTTTTCCAAGTACATTTAAGGTGGGGGGGATTCCAACCTCCGAAGTTTGGGTTTGTATTACTGTACACATAGATTCGAAAAAGTTGTCAAACAACAAATATATAACAAATAAATGTTATCAAAGGCAAGATAAGTTACTTTTCTGCCAAACTGGATACTTAAATTAACCACACGTGGTCTCAAAATGAATGACGACGCTCAAAGTGTATACACATTTGACTCCTCCCTTTACTTAAAAATTCACCAAAAATCAGGAAATTAACGAATTTTAATGAAAATTGCAGTATTTTTCAAATAATGATCACAGAATATAATGAACTAATTATTTTTACTTAACCATTAGTGAAAATATTTTATTTTGTTTAAACAAAAGATATGATTTTCAGTAGTAAGTAAAAAACGAAAGAATTTATTTTTGCTTTTTTTAAAGCATCGTAATTTGTAACAATAAAAAATAATTTTTACAGTAACATTACGAAAAAAAGCCCCTAAAGTCCGTATTAATGTATTCGATATAACTCGAAGAAAAATGAATTATCGGATACTATTCAGGAAATTAAAGATTCAATTAGATTCCTATTTCAGTCATCTAAATTATTTAGGGTGAAATAAGTTTAGGAATTTATAGCCAAACCTAAATATATTTTTTTTGGTAAATATCCAGATACGCTACTACAGAACACCGACCACTCTAATTTGTTTTTTTTTGGGGGGGGCGGAACAAATATATAACAAATAAATGTTATCAAAGGCAAGATAAGTTACTTTTCTGCCAAACTGGATATATTTTTCGTGTTTTTATTCAATGTAACATATTTATTCAGCTCGAAAAACATACAGTGTTTACCGATGTATTTGAAAATTAAAGATGGCGTCTCACATCCTCTTTAACACCGTAAGTTTGGA
>NC_136519.1:88958773-88966273 GCF_053919585.1 Euprymna scolopes | reverse complement strand
GCTACATCCCCCCTTTCACCCTTTTTCTATTTCATTCTAGTTGTTCACATTTTATCTGTCTGTTTCTCTTTCTTTCTCAGACAATCTTCGTTAATTATATTCCTCATCCTATTCCTCTCACACTCGCACTTATTGCTTACTTTATTTATCATTCCTCCTACCACCTCCATAACCCATGTGCAGGCGACGTGTTCACGCTAATCAGCAATCTTCAAATCTTCTTCTTTTCGTACTCCTTCCTCCCACCACCACTCCGAGCAATATTATAATGCAATGAGACATGTTTTTCAGCTACAAATTCAAAACTGAATTATGTGTCACCTCGCGGACCCGAATCTGCAGATTTTAATTCAATAGCGTTTTGGATCGAAATCGGCAAATAAAATAATTCGATTTTTGAAAATTTCTTTTAAGCGTAAAATTAGTCTCTCATTCGCATGAAATTAATTGAGTCGCTTTCCTTTTGTATATTTGATAAATGCATTATTGAAAATTACAACACAACTGAGTATGAATTCAATATAGTTTTATGTGCACTCGTTTGAATCTTAAATGATATATCCTGCACGCTATACTAAACGTGTATTTATTTATAAATACAAACTGCGATAGCATGTGATTATAATTTTGAGGTGAAATAAAAAGAACAGACGGGCAAAACGACGACAGAACGATTCAACACAAATTCAACATACATTTCTCAATAATTTTAAGTAGGTCCATATCACAGTAAGATTTCGGTTCGGTCTGCTTGATCCGTGTTAGTAAATAGTGTTGTTTGTGTGCGGGGCATTTACGTAGTTGGCAGAGTGCTTGCCTCGCATGCAAGAGGTTCTGGTTTCTAATCCTGTGTCCAGATGCGTCTAACTGATGAGCCCAAATGAGAGGGAAACTCAAGTCGTGGATTCCGGTTCGTTGACTGTCATGGCTCTTGTGGAATGCGATGTTGTTTGGCTGTGGAATTTATAATCTCTATATACAATCTCTCACATTCTGAATGTATATATATATATATATATATATATATATATATATATATATATATATATACACGAAATTCGGCAGTATAATTACGATGAGGGTTTTAAACTGACTTTGTAGAGTAAATAGGGATTAGTCCATACAACACTGCTTTATTTCTACGTAGTTTTTCACCCACATTCTAATTGCTGATGTATAGGTATAAACCTCTCCTTAAACTTGCAATATTTAGACCCTATGCATGTTATATTCTGTGGTTTCTTTCCTTGACTTAGCATTTAATCTATTCTGTTCGAAACTCGAATATATTTCTTCTAAAATATGTTCGTTAATTTTTCTACGGTTTCAATGTCATTCTTCATTAGCGTTGGGACTGATGTTTTTCAGATTTTTCTTAATTACCGATCTTTCTAATCCAGCATTATTTGAATTTATAATAGTTTTAGGTTTATAAGTAAAGTAGTAAAGAGAATGAGTTTACTTTGTGGTTTTTTTTTGTAAAAAAAAAAAATAATCCCGTTGAAGGGGGGGGAGGGGCAAGTCGTGCGGAGGATCACGCTGGGTTGCAAAGGAGTCGCCCTTGCGACCCTTTCCTCAGGGTCAGGTAACAGAAGAGCAGGTTGGTACAGGTATATAGGTAGAAGTAGACGGAAGAAAGTAAAATAAGTACCGAACTGCCAGCAGGAGCGACTAGACTTGTAACACTTGCTAGCCACACTGAGGCAGAGTGGTTTGAGGCCACTTTTATAACAAAGGGAAAGCTCCTCTCACCACTCCTCCCAATCTATAAATACTCAGTAACATGGCCGCCCGCGTAGGATTAGTTGAATGCTTCGCGAGACACGTGAGTACTCATCTCCACCTTTTTTTCACATTTTTTATGAATAACTTATATAACTAATAACTTGATAGAAAGTCTTACGTCTTTTCTCTGTAAGGTGTTACTGCTGTACTTTGTTTTTCTCTTTTTTTTTATCTATTACAGTTTCTATTATGTACACATTATTATGTTTTTCTCTTTTTTTATCTATTACAGTTTCTATTATGTACACATTATTATGTTTTTCTCTTTTTTTATCTATTACAGTTTCTATTATGTACACATGAGTTTTCTGCTGTTCTTCTTTTATTTGACTAAATAAGTGTTAGTTTTTACTGCAAGTTCTTCTCATTTTCGTATCCTTAATTTTCATTATAAATCTGTTATTATTTATCGCTTATCGTTATGGTGTTAAACAGTAATAAAACGAGAGGAACAGGACTTTTAGAAACAAACATGTATTGACATACATTACAGGCAAGGCGGGTTGAGCAATACCATTTCTCAGCGGAAGGGCGATTGCACACGGCCTCTTTGGCTGCGTACCAATCTCTGACTGCCGAGCACCGATACATGTTACCGGAGGTGACGTCATCAGAGGAAGTGACGTCATGAAATAGTCCATTAATCCCATAGAGGAGCGTGTGCAACACTTGTTTAAAAAAATATATATCTTTTGTTACTTTATATTCTATATGATTATATTTTTTTTTTATATATATTTTTAATTTTATTTATATTTTTTCATTCCCCGTATTTCTCTTTCTTTATATATTTGACTTTTATGTATATACTAACCTGAGTGACAGGCATTTCCCAGGTGTTTGGCGGTGTGTGTTGAGCAAAGAAAGAAAAAAAAAGTTTTAGGAGACAGGCTGTCTCTAACCCGTACCACGAAGACGGAAAAGCACGTGAAGAAAAAAACCGCCACGTCTTTACTGTGTCGTACATCGCCAAATAGGAAGTGGCGAAGGTTAGAATTAAGGCTCGTCAATCAAGGGAATGATTTTCGAAAAGTGCCCAGTTTAGGGCGAAGGAATGAATGTTTTTAGCAGATTCTTCGATATTTTCTGTCCGAGGAGTCGAGTTTCAAAACGATACACATTTCGTGAAAATGCATTGCGCCCGTCGAAAGGTTTAGGCATACCTTCAAACATACACACATACATACATTTAAACAGAGATGTGAGATTTATATAATAAAAGAATATATATATATATATATATATATATGTATATATACATATATATGTACATATATATATATATATATATATATATATATATATATATATTATATAGTGGGGATGCGTGCATATATATATATATATATATATATATATATATATATATATATATATATATATATATATATATATATACTTGTATGTAATATACTGAGTTCGTGTAATCCAGCAAAATTTCATATACCAATAAGTTTTACGTCAAAAAGAGATGACTTAAACAGTAAGCTACAAAATTATAATATTTCAAAATTGAGCAATATACTGTGTAAGCAAAATCATGACATTCAAAAAAGGTGTTGATGGCAAGAAAAAGTGTATTTCATTTTACGTTACACGTGTTTCCATGTCCGGTCGACAATTACAAACATTATATCATTTGAGAATTTTCAAAAGCCAGCATTTCTTCAGACTTTAGGAATAAAACCACTCTTGACAATAAAACATTGATTGAAGAGAAAGAAAAAGAAAGAAAAAATCCCTTAACGGAAAAAGCATGTGAGAAACATTTACTATTGAGGTAACCTCCACGTAAACCCATTTTGAATATTAATATATCACCTAATTTTCGTATCCTTATTTAAGAACAAAGAAGTTTCCACAAAAAAAACGCTTAGCAATATTCAGAATAATTAAACACAATAATATTTTGCGTTGGTTGTATAAGCAATTCTTTTATTTAATTATTTTCATTTTCATTTAATTTTATTCTCCTGTCTACGGATATCATTTGGTTTTTATTCACAAATTTGGTGAACACTTGAACTGAATTTTGAAACTTATATATGTAATACAAATTTTAACGGATTGATATAATCTGTAGCAGAAGTAGTAATAACCAAAATGAGGGGAAATAGAGAGCATACATCGGATACGCCCGTTGCGTTACAGGCTGAGCGGAAGAGAGAGTTCCAAGATGGCGCCCATGGGTTTTATTAGCGTTGACCTCATTTAATTCTCGTAGAATTGCGTCTGCTCTCGCGCGATTATGCAAATATATAATTCCCGGCCGCTATAAAGGCATGACGCTGGAAAGCAGGCAGGCAGTGTCCTGCAGATTGTGTGTCGGCTGTTCTGGCGGGTAAATTATTCTTTGTGACGAATCACGTGTCTGCGAGAAGCGAGTTTTTTTTTCCGCAAACAAAACCAGGCAGTTAGTTTGATTGGCCGGATTCAAAGGAGATGAGTTAGAGAGAATCAAAAAATTGGTTTTCGTCACTGGATTCCCTGATGCCATCTCAATTGCTGTTCAACAGGTGCCGAACATCGAAGTCGTAACCATAGGGGAGCTAACGTCGAGAGCGAGAATTTTGACGACGACTGGGGAACAAAATCAGGATGTGGATGTGGTTGTGGCCACATGGTCACCCAACAACAAGGACCAGAAAATGCTTGTTAGTGTGACCTGTTTCAAATGCAATGTTAAAGGCCACCTTGCAAAGGACAGTCGAAAACGCAGAACACGCTGTTACATTGTGCGGTGAGAGTGGACACTGGCCTCGGAACTGCTCGGAAAAATACTGTCTGACCCGTCTGGAGTTCGGTTTGAATGTGGCTCCCCTGATAATGAGATTAATTGTCAGCGACGTATTATCTCCTGAGGAAGTTTTAAGCCGCGCAGCATCTACTTACATTGATGAAATTTTTGTCAATGAAGACGTTGTGCTTGCGACCCGTGTAAGAGAACACCTAGCGCAAAACCCTGAGCGGATGGGATTGGCGGTCAGTATGGAAGTGGAGGAAGTGAGGAAATGCAATTCCAGAGGCTCCCATCATTGTTACGCGACGAACAATGTTTTCCCTGTGTAGTTGATTTATCGGGCACTTTCCGGCGTGCGGTTGGCTTCGTGTGGCTTCTGGTACACTCAGAACGAGTGTAAGATCGATAACAAAGGGCTGAGGTGAGGAAGCAAGGGACGCCGTACTGCATCGTATGATATTCGAAGCCTTAGAATTTGCAGCAGAACGATCCGGCCCGGGGTAATTGGTGTGTGGAAGGCAAAGAGCTGAATGTATGAGTCGATGCTAGCTCCCTGCATGCTTATCACCGGGAGCGTCGTGTTCGTATTTCGGTGGGGAAGAGGACTGGCGCTTATGCGTCCTGCCCTTGCTCGTTTTCCGAGCAGTTCTGAGCCTAGTGTCCACTCTCACCGCACCGGTAACACCGTGTTCCGCGTGTTCGACTGTCCTTTGAAAGGTGGCCTTTAACATTGTATTTGTGTGTGTGTGTGTGTGTGTGTGTCCGTGCGTGTGCGTGCGTGCAAATTTGTATTTTTAAAGGTTTTTATATTAAGAACCACATTTCGTATCGTTCAATTTCACTTACGTATTTAACAATTTCTTTACTGGCTCATGTCAAATCCTCATCGTTAATATGATGACATTGTCATTACCTTTACTTTGGAGTGTACGTAACTTTTACTTTTCCAGTTTCCTCAAAAGTATATAAAGCTTTGTGTTTTCAGTTTAAACCTTCTACATGTTGAATAATATCACCCTAAAATAATTTTAAACACTTTTTGATATGCGTGTATATATTAGTCATGCAGATCGAATACCAATATACGATACTCTCGGGAGGAGTTTTGTTTAACCAGAGTGTATTCATTATCGGGGCATTTCGAATTTCGGTATATTAAGTTATTTGAGGATTTACTTACCTTTGTCCTGAATTCTAATCTCAGGGTGCATTATATTGGATTACTGCCATTTTACGCATATTACCTTTCCAAAAACATTCAAAGCTTAGGACATATTTTTACATTGGCTTAAAATCTTATTCGACTTCTTGTTCCTTTCTGTAAATATTTCCTATACTACTATCTCCTATGTATATATATATATATATATATATATATATATATATATATATATATATATATATATATTTAAATAATAAATAAATAAAAAATACGTCCAAAATAAAAAAAATGGCCGACGTTCTAAGAAAAACACCGCGTGCCCATAGACTACTGTTTTTTTTTAAATAATAAATAAATAAATACGTCCAAAATAAAAAAAAATGGCCGACGTTCAAAGAAAAACACCGGTTCTCCGAGGCGGACACGTTAATCAAAATATATCGTTTAAAAAATCATCGACAAAACCACGTAAACCGATAAACGATAAAAACTAAACAGTAAATCGTCTATGGCATCATAGTGTAATGGATTAGGGCGCTAGACTGAAATACGTAAGGTCCATGGTTCGAATCCAAACAACTGTCAAGCTACGCTGAAGAGGAGTAGAGCTCCGAAACACGCGTGTCCGTAGATTGTTGTTTTTAAAAACAGTAAATAAATAAAGAATACGTCCTAAATATAAAATGAACGACTTTATATATATATATATATATATATATATATATATATATATATATATATATATATATATATATATATGTGTGTCAGGTCATGTCATATGATAATGGTACCAGTGCTACGTGCCTCATGTCAACTTGTTTGGTGAGGAGGGTGGCTAGTCTCCCTTAAGGATTAAAAATAAGACCTTCCAAAGGGCGAATGAACCCTTTTTCGGGATCAACGGCCAACTAGCACCGTATGTGTTTGTGTATATATATATATATATATATATATATATATATATATATATATATATATATATATTTCTGCCCCGTCTTCGACTTAAGTCACTTTAATCGATTTACTCTTATCTTTCTATAATTAGGAATTTTCTCCGCTTCTGATGAGAAATATTTAGTTTGAAAATGTCATGGCCTGAGGCGCTTTTCTTTTCTGTCAGCTCCCACGGTTTCGTACGTATTGACTTGATAATATAATACTGTTTTATGTAATTGCAAGTTCGTCTCTTATCTAATTAATACATTTCTTTTCTTAACGGTGCAGCATTAATTTGATTATTGAAAAAAATATTTTTAAGTTCACATATATATATATATATATTAAATAAATAGAAACACGTATAGTCCTTTAAATTTGTTTTTTGTATTCATATTTATAATAAAAATACGTTTTTCTATTTATTTAAAAAGAAAATTCAACTTTGTCATATATAGTTCGTTGAATTGCATTTATTTCTTATTAATTCCCTATTAGTTTTTTTTGTTTTCTGATGAGATGATCAGATTTAGTAAAGTATTGCCTGTAATTATTTTCATGCAGATATTATACATGATTTATACTTACATAATATTTGCGTAACAAGGTTATAGAAAACACACACATGTATATATATACGCATATATATATGCATATATATATATATATATATATATATATATATATATATATAAAATAAAAATTACAATTAAATTTACCAAAATGATCCAAGATGGATTAATTAAACTATATTATAAATATTAAAGAATTAATATTTATAAAGTTATCTCAGCCAGATCTACAAGCTCGATAAACAAAATAGGTGATAGAACTTATAATACGAGCAAACAGTTTATAAAATATCTGCATTTTCTTC
>NC_136519.1:88908773-88953773 GCF_053919585.1 Euprymna scolopes | reverse complement strand
CCGATCCCGCATTTTGTTAATTCCTAACCTCTGATTAGAAGGAAAGTATTTCTTCGAAACACCGCGGATTAAGGACTATCCACTTATTAAGTGTTTCCTTTTCAGATAAAATATGCTTTTAACTATTTTTCAAAGTGTTTTAACATGGTTTATTAACTATTTGCTCATATATATATATATATATATATATATATATTTAAATGTTTCACATGTTAAGGTAACCTACAACAAAAATTTCAAGTGTTTACATCCACAATTGGCGGAGGAGGTTAGTAGAGCTGGTAAAGCTCTTTCAACTTTGACTTCTTGGCAGCCAAATGTTCGCCCCAAACTGATTAAAAAGCTTGCTGCATGTCTGAATACTCTTTATATAAATTTCAATTTTTTTTACCTAATATTGGCTGAATAGTTTGCAAGAGACCGCAAAGATAACGTCTTTTTAACTTTGACCCCTTGTCAGACAATATTCGGCCAAAAACCGATTAAATGTCTTGCCCTATATCTGAATACACTTTATATAACATTTTAAATTTTTAGACCAACAATTGGTTGAGGAATTTCGGAGTGACCGAAGAGGTTTTGACCCCAATTTTGACCGCCAAACATTTAGGATTTTGGGCACAAATCCTCAAACCAACGGTTTGAATTCTTGCAATGCAGAACTAACCCCTCTTTTATTTAGTAGAGAAAAGAAAACATATATTCATGACCGGAAGGTCGCGGGGTGCAGCAACCAAAACGTTGTTCCAATAAGACCCAAGATGAGATTATTGTCAGATTAATTAAAATAATAATTTTTTTGTTTTGCTTTTTACAGAAAATACTATTTTTTCCAATTGAAATGTATTTAAACTTGTTGCTCAGCTGGTAAATACGCTTGAATACGTTGTGAAATACAAATTATCTCCATCGTCGAACTGACGCCATTCAATGTTTATATTTACATGGTTTACATGGTTGAATTATAAAGGTCTTAATCTTAAAGATGGCGAGCGGATTACAGTTGTAAATGCCAATGATTGTAAGTCTATATCCTAGATTGATATATCGGCGCCGCTTGCTTACAAACATCTTTGTCTTACGTATGCTAACTGGCGTCATCTAACGTCACGTGGGGTTACACTTTCCCTTAGCAATTCATATAAATAACACTGGAAATAATTAAAACTCCAATTCGGCAATTCTTTTTAACAAGTTTATATTAACGCTACTCAACTGTATGTATACCACATGCCCATCTAGCCTGGCGGTGTTTCTCCTTTCCCCGATCGCATGCAGGCCACATCAGGCTTATTCATGTCCTCGACTTTACAGTTTATTTTCTTTGACACACACTTCTCCAACCAAGTAGTACAATTTTATTATTTTTTGTTCTTTTCGTGCAGACTTCTTAATTTGCATATGCGCTTTTTCTGGATGCCGTTCCTGCTGCTACCCTCTTTGCTTGCCAGCCAGTTTTCACTGTTACTGATATTTTTCCACGCGTTCATATTCAGTACGTTTATGCGAAACAGGCTATCTAGTTTAATATACTTATCTCTGTATATTCTATTATATAAAATGTACTTTGGATCTATGTGTTTGTAAATTCTATACGGAATTCGACACCGCTACGCCTATGCATTTTAAATTTCTAACGAAGCTACTTGATATGTCAGGGAGTGTTCATTAGTATTGGAAACCGGCTGATAAGCATCGAAAATTGAATTCAATTAAAGAAAACAAGGCCGCTCGAAATATGTTGTGATCCTTCTATCGCTCCAGTAGACATCTCACTGCTGATGCAATTCTCTACCTAAATAAGTGCCAAGTACGTCTAAGAATGGAGTATTGTTGTCAGATCTGGGCAGGAGCTGCTACAAAGATCTCACCCTTCCTTGGCAGAGTTCAAAATAGAATTCGTAGCTTAGTAAGGCATGCCCTTTTCTCTTCCCTGTAACCTCTTTTTACCAGAAAAGACGTCGTGAGCGTGTCTCTACTTTATCATTATTTTCATGACAAGTGATCGTCTGAGCTCCAATCTATGGTCCCTCTCGCCAAACTTTCATCAGAAGCACTCGTTTAGCTATAACCGAATCAATAATTTTCCCCACTTTTTATCTGTGCCAAAACCGGAACGTAGAATCAATGGAAGAAGTTTCTTTCTTAGAACTGCGCATCTGTAGAACTGTCTTCCGTTTTCCTGATTTCCAGTTAATTACAATATGGTCGTCTTCAAGTACGACGTAAATAAGTTCGTGACGAGCCGTTTCCCTTAGATAATCCAATTTACCAAACTTACGCTACTAACGATTCCTATGATATTGTCTCATTGACTACTGTACACTCATCATCATGATCATATTGATCATTGAGTGGCCTGTCGACTTTGAAAAGTGCTGATCCTATGTAAAAAATAGTCCGATTTTGACCAAAGAGCATATTTATACAACCTAAAACCACAAGTTCATTAAAGAAGTTTTATCACCGCACAAACAGAAAGGGTTGGCCTGTAAAATACACGTGTTTTTTTTTTATAAGACAAGGGCGCGTTCGAAATAAATATTTCTGTTTAGAGCACAATTGAGCTATGATATTGACTTTGGTATTTTCAATTATAAACTACGCCTTTATTTACGGATACATTATAAAATTAACACTAGATTCTCTACAGTGCAATATAGACTACAATGTAATGTGGAGTAAGTCACTTCGCGAAAAGCAAGTGACGCTGCATCTCCAGATACTGCGAGGGTTGGGGTCTTTTACTAGGGTAGACAATACATAGATGTAATAAATAAATAGGCAATTTCACCGATTTCGATAACAATGTGTTAGTCGTAAACACTGTTTGATTCCCATTCAATCTCGGAACCATCGGTTCTTCTGCAAGTATATATATATATATATATATATATATATATATATATATATATATATATATATATATATATATATAATTATTTGTTTTACTATAATAATTAAATACCTACAGACACTAGTGTTTCATCCTTTCGGGATTCTTTAGTGCAGGGTGTCACGATTACTACCAGTCGAACGATTCGAACCCCGCGACACGATCAGCGGAGGCCGTATCCATTCGGCTACCACCAACCGTGTTAAATAGCGTTGAATTTTAAACATTTTAATTTAAATGTTCATTACGTCAGACAGACAGTGATCAAATCGTTATACGATGATCTACGCATAAGAGCTAAATTGACCGAGTTTTAATTCAACTGAAAGTGCTCAACGATAAGAAACGAATTTCTTAAAGGGGCTGTCATAATTATTTTTTTTTACTATAATAATTAAATACCTACAGACACTAGTGTTTCATCCTTTCGGGATTCTTCAGTGCAGGGTGTCACGATTACTACCAGTCGAACGATTCGAACCCCGCGACACGAGACATCTCTGGCTCGATCAGCAGAGGCCGTGTCCATTCGGCTACCGCCAACCGTGTTAAATAGCGTTGAATTTTAAACATTTTAATTTAAATGTTCATTACGTCAGACAGAGAGTGATCAAATGAAGGAAAAACAGTTAAATTGAATCACTACAAACAAACAGCCAATGAGTTTCAGTCAATGAGAATTAGTCAGCCGACCCTGAAACATTCGACGCTATATAATTTTTATTTTCTAAAATGGCCAATGATTCAGGGGCGCCTGACAAAGTCTCATTAACTGAAACAGATGGGTGTTTGTAGCGACCAAATGTAACTGTTTACCTTCGAATTAATATAGACGATTATTTTGCTATTGTTATCGAGCTCTTTCTAACAAACTCCTTGAGTTCTTTCGTCCCTATTTTTGAATACTTCAAGTCTGGATTTCATGTATATATATATATATATATATATATATATATATATATATATATATATATATATATATATATATAGTTGCCTGTCTAGCCGCACTGATGAGCTGTGAAACAGCGAAACAGTACTGTATGTGGATGACTATATATATATATATATGTGTGAGGGTTTTTGTCTGTGTATCTGTGTGTACATTTTCCTACCAAACTACTCCGTCAATTTTACGTATACAGACTTGGAATTTGATATAAATAAGGTTTTGAACTCCGTTTACGACTCTGTGTTTAACCGTACATGGCTTTTTTATAAAGATGGAGGATTGCATCAGCAGTGGGGTGTTTACTGGGGCAGTAAAGTGATCCAACCATTTTTTTCGGCGGCCTTGGAAACGGATTTGATATATATGTACTATGTGGTGTCAGAAGCCAGATAGGTGTCGGACCTGGCGATGAGGAGATGATGATAACACAGAAACGTGGTTGTTGGTTGGCTGTTTTTGTTTTACGGCATATCTACACTTTTCATGTTATTTAATGCCGAGTGCAGTGATTTTGAAGATACTTTTTAATAGAGTAGATTTGTTTGTTTTAGGAACCCTAATCGGTACTACCAGTCCGGGTCAGAGTGGACCTAGGAGCAATGGCAATTAAAGGGTGGCTCCACACCCCCTAAAGCCCGCAAGTTGGAGTCTGACCATCGATATAGTTTAAGGTCATATCCAGGACGACAGAAACTTGGCATTAGATGAATAATAAAATAATGGATTAAAAATATTTTGACATTCCCGAAAAACTTCCTCCCCATATAATCTCAAGTTAGGAAAAATATAAATAGTTTAACTAAATATGTCTAATTCTACTATTATATTAAAGAAACTTTGTCTGTATATCTGTGTATCTGTACGTTTCTTCCTTTTGTACTCGAAAACGACAGGGCCGATGTTTATGAAAATTCTCACGAAGGTATTAAATATACCTGGCAGCGTTATTGGATAGATTTTGTATAGGAATATCTTCGATAATTATCGATAATCGAATAATCCAATGAAAGAATGGAACCGTAATCCAATCGAAGTAATCCAACGAAAGAATGCAACAGGCAATTTTGACCAAAGTTAATGTTTACACAGCCTTAAAAAAACTACATTACAAATGCTTATTAGAAGTATTATTATCACACACGCAGAAAAGCCCGACATATAAATTAAACAGTGGGCTCTTTAATAGGACAAGGGCGCGTTCGAAATGAATGCTTCTGTTTAAAGCACAATTGAACCAAGATACTTTACTCTTACATGTTAAAATTTAATTCAAGTCATTATATATGAAAATAATTTCATAAAGTCAACAGTAGGTTTTTCTACAGTGCAATGCAATTACCATGCATTGTTAACTGTTGCAATATTTTGGCCCTTTTAATGGGGTATGATCCCACACAGTCGGACGATTCTATTTATAAACGATGCTGCTAAGAACTGACGAATCAAATTAATTCACGTTCTGCTACCAACCAATCAGAAACCAGAATTGCTTCATAAATATTAAACCTTTTCTGGAGTAATTTCACGTGTTCTTTCCCGGGTTTCGACACGGTAAGAATATTTTGTTCTGTGGAACTGTCTACTACAAAACAAGTCACCTCCCAGGACTTGTGTGTAACAGCGAACCATCTGAAACTCAAAATGGCTGACACTTCTAGAGGGAAGTATGTGAATTTTTCCCCCGGTGCACTGCGATGGGTCACCAAATAGGGCAGGTAATCGATTTAATTGAAAAATGAGTGATTTCACCAATTTTGTTAAACATAAAAATATAGGAGTATGAAACATTCGTTGATCATTATTTATTCCCGGGCAACATAGGGTCTCTCTGCTAGTAGTGTATATCTGAAGCGCATACGCAGAGCAGCTGGGTTTTTAATTGCTTGTAATCGTTTACTTGTTCAGGGGAATTATCCTTTACATGCAAATTCATAAACGCTTCAACACATCTTACTTAATAAAGGCCGACTTACTTGCTGGTGTGTGGTTACTTTTATTTTATGACTTATCTATTTTTAAAGACTGATCCGTTTTCAATTATTGCTTGCATTATTAAGTTTAAAGCGATGTAAAAGACAGCGCTTAAGCTAATTTTGTTTCGGTTTAAGTAACCTTAATTGAACAGCGAAAATAACTGGTTTCTAATTGACTTTACATCCTGAACTAAACAAGAAATCGCTAATGAAAATTCCGAAGCCAAGGCTTGTCGCCATTTGTCTAAATATAATACCGTTTTTCACATATAACAATGCTATTTAGGGTTAATCGGCATCCATTACATCAACATCTAGCTGAGTAACCGCATTTTCTCGGGATGTGAATAACAAAATGAACAAGCGACGCATGCGTGGGTTCACAGTAAACGAGGCATAAAAAATGACTAAGGTCAGCACCCCCCTATGTATCCCCCAAAAGTCACCAAGACCATAACATATTAAAATTTGAGTTCAGCACTATGCAAAACTGCGAAATACAGATACACAGAAAAATTCGGACAAATATGGTAAAATAGTCCCAAAAATGGAGTGTTTTTATTAACCTTAAGAGAGCCCCTGGGTCACACCCAAGAGTTATCGCGAAGTATAGACAAAGAAAATTATAGAGAAATCAGTTAGTTTAACTTTTCAGAAAGTTTTATAAAAATCCAAGGCATGGATTTTTAAATAAGCACAA
The DNA here is from genome assembly GCF_053919585.1 of Euprymna scolopes. Classification (NCBI taxonomy): domain Eukaryota; kingdom Metazoa; phylum Mollusca; class Cephalopoda; order Sepiida; family Sepiolidae; genus Euprymna; species Euprymna scolopes. The sequence goes on along the minus strand of NC_136519.1, from coordinate 88,947,255 downwards.
AAGTTTCAATTTTATCCATTTTTACCCGAAAAAGCACCCCTAGTGGTTGGGGGCAACCGGAGTTTATTCGGAAAATCCGTTCTGTTATTTTTTTTGTTTACTTATATTATGTTTAATGTTTGTGCAAAATTTCCAAAGAATTTCAAGGTGTAGTTACTGAGAAAAGTGAAGACAGACGAACGGACGAACGGACGAACGGACAAGGGTAATTTACATGTCCACCCTCCTTTTGTCGGGGGAGCAAAAAAATTTAACGTGTGTATTATAATATCTCTATTGTGTCTGTCTGTCTCTCTCTCTCTCTCTTTCTTTCTCTCTCTCTAGTCTCAATTTCTCTCCTCCTCTCTCTCTCTAGTCTCAATTTCTCTTCTCCGCTCTCTCCCTCTCTCTCTCTCTCTCTCTCTCTCTCTCTCTCTCTCTCTCTAGTCTCAATTTCTCTCCTCCGCTCTCTCTCTCTCTCTCTCTCTTTCTCCGTCTCCTCTCACTTTCGGTGAATCGTTCTTCCTCTTTTTTTTACCAACTTATTATTTTCGTCTCTATAGAATTAATTCTTCTGATAATTATAGTAGGGAAACCCATTCTTTCATTCTTTCTTTCTTTTTCTCTCTCCGTTCATTAAAACGAGTTTTTCTGTAACTTTTCATCCACTAAGTATTTTTTAACTCGTCATTTAACTTCATCATCTATAGTCACTATATAATAATGTATCGTTCAATCATTCTCTTGCAGAATCCATGGAAGTCCGCTTGTGTGAGCGTGTTAATAACACTCGTCACAGCCTCTTCCATCTCAAAGTGTAGTATCTGTTTTTCAGATGTGACACTTCCATTTCTCGTTCTCTTTCAGTTGAGGAGAAATCCTTCACGACTGAGACAATTTTTATTTTTGTACCTTTTCTTCACATTAAAAAACGACCCTGGTGTCTAACTCTGTCCCGTGGGGAGGCATTGTAAATAGGTATAATATCTGAATTCCTGTGAGTTATCTCTTGCTCATATTGAATCATAAAATCCCAGAGAATCTTCACGTCTTCAGGACGATGTTGGAGCCACTTGTCCGTCACTTGGATTCTTAACTTTTGGCACAAACTCCAATGCAGATTTACACATACAAGGTGTCTTCAATAAATTTCCAGACATTTTTTGTGCGTGAACTCTTATTGATAATACACACATGACACTCTAGTCCCCCTTCAAAGTAATCTCCTTCGGCTGCAATATATTTGTTGTACCATTCTAACAACTTCTGGAAAGCTCCATTGTGTGAGCGTGTGAATGACCCTTGTCACAATCACTTTCATCTCCTCAATTGTCTCATACCGACAGCCTCTAAAGTTTTCCTTGACCTAATGAAATAACCAAAAGACAAATAATAATTCACTTTGGTCAAAAAGTCTGTGACCAGGATCGGCCACTCGTGGGAGACCCCGTGCAAATTTTTCGCTTCCACAGTTCTTCAAGAATAATTGTGCGTACAGTTCCTTACACTGACATCAAACTGCACTTATTTTCTCTATAGCAACACAACGAGCCTTTCCATAAACTTCTTTATTTGGCCAATCAACTCTGGAGTTCTGACTTCTTCACTCTTCTCACAGGGCTTATCATCTTATGTCATAGGCTCCCTGCTATCCTTTAATCTTTTATAACATTCAAAACAAATGCCCGATTGGTGCAGGATAGTCCTCTGACGCATTCCATGAATTTCTGTTTGAGTTTTTCCAAGTTTAAAACACAATTTTATTGCATATTGTTATTCTAAAGTGTCATCACGTTCAGATTGCATTTTTGAAATCCAGCAGTTTTAACAATCAGGTTTTAGAAGGGTGTATTCCCAGTCCTGCTGTAGCTGGTTACTTGAACCTGAAGTCATAAAAATTGGTCAGTCGTCTCATAAACTGTATAGCAATAAGATACTGAATTTTCGAGACTCTACAACAATTTTAAATACCTGTACACAAATGTCTGAAAATGTTTTAAGGAAACTCGTACATCGTGTACTTCCGCCATCCTTGATCTTTTCTAACTTTGTTGCTCGTTATCAATCAAAATTGTTTTTTTTTTTTTTAAGACGGGGCCTAGTTTATGAACTTTATTGAAGAAAAAAAACAAAAAAAACAAACAAACAAAACAAAATAAAAAAACAAACAAACAAACAGGAAAGAATCACAAATCCGCGTCGGTTGTATTTATTGTTTTAGCAAAAGGCATTAAGTACACTTCCTTCACAAACAATACTTGCTTCATGTTTTAATGATGTCCATTTCGTCGGCTAAGAGATTGACTAAACACTGCCGTCTCGACACACGCTTAAAGTATCTAATCTACACCACGGGGCTACACGCCTATCTCACCCGACATATGTTATTCTTTTATCCTCTCTGCGTTAGGAATTTTTCTGTCCTTTTCTTGTGACGCAAGCTCGCGCACATTTGTTAATTTGCATACGTACTTTAATGACTGCTGCTGCTAATATTTAAACTAACCAGCTATCATTCAACTCCTGTTGATATCATCCCACGGGCTTATACGCGTTCTGATACACCAATTCATTGAACGTTCATGTAGTATTATCTATATATCTATAAAAGTGAACGTCTGTGTGTCTGTTTTGTGTCTGTTTTGTGTCTGTTTGTCTGTGTACATTTCCCTATGCAATAACTCTGTCAATATTTAGTCTACAGACTCGAAATTTGATATACAGGGTACTGAGAGGTAAAACCGATCTGATCGGTTTTCGGCCATAAATTTGGCGATTAAGAGGTCAAAGTTCAACGATTTGACCTTCGAGAAGTCTACCAAACTCCTCCGACAATTTTGGGTCTAAACACTTGAAATTTTATATATAGGTTTCTTGGACATGGATCTACCTTAATAACTTTATTTGAGCCAAACACAATAAATGTTAAGCGGTCATAATAGGAGTCAAAGTTTAAAAAATTTACCTTTTTTTTCCTACTCAGCATACACCTCCAAACACCCGGGCAACGCCGGACACGCATGTTAGTATATCAATAAAAGTGAACGTGTCTGTGTGTGTCTGTGTGTCTGCCTGTGTGTGTGTGTGTCTGTGTACACTTCACTACGCAATAACTCTGTGAATTTTCAGTCTACCGACGCGAAATTTGATATGCAGGGTATTGAGATTTGGAAAATCTTTGTGATCAGTTTTCGGCCAGAAATTTTGCTGTTAAAGGGTCAAACTTCAACAATTTGACCTTTGAGAACTCTACCAAACTCCTCCGACAATTTTGTGTCTAAACACTTGCAATTTTTTGATATAAGTTCATTGGACATGGATCTAAGTTATTAACTTGATTTTAGCCCCAAACAATAAATGTAAAGGGGCCACTATAGGGGTCAACGTTAAAAAAATTGACCACTTTTTTTTTGCTCAACATACACCTTACAACACCCGGGCAACGCCAGGTTGAAATGCTAGCCTATTATATAAACGAACAGTTGGAATCTGTCACGGTATCAACTTTCAATGACATGGCGTCATTTCGAACAATTTTTTATAACTTAGCGACTTAGGCTGAAATGCTATGTTTTTATTTCGATTTTAGCTGATGGCAACCAACTTATATCTTTTAAAATACAAGCATACATGTTTGCCCAGCTGGGCAAACTTGAGTCCTTGTACCGGAAAAATATCGAGTAAATAAAACGTTTTTTAGTATATCGTTATTTATTTATTTTTGCATTTCCATACACAAAACGTGGACATAAATATAACTAAAACATCCGCTGGGTCATAAGCTTTATTTCGGTCCCTTACTTGGCTGGGCGGATTGCCTGTAGGCTGAGACAAACCGCGTCAAACATACACACATACACACACACATACACACACATACACAGTAAATCGAGTTAACTATGGGAGATGATAACTTCCGGCGAATACGAGAAAAGTATCCAGTAAATAAAACGTCGTTTAGTAAATCGTTAATTTTTTGCATTTCCATACACAAAACATGGATATAAATATCACTAAAACATCCGCTGGCTCATGAGCTTGATTTCGGTCCCTAATTTACCTGAGTTTATTGCCTGTAGGCTGAGACAAGCCGCGTCACACACACACAGTACGATGATTTATGATAGGATTTGAAATCAGTATTATATATTATGATATATCAATGACTCCGTTCACTCTCGAAAGACAAAAAGTCCCCTCCATAGGGGCCTATGTGCGTTTAATTGTGTAACAAGTGTTGCGCAATCCGCAACCAGACCTCTCCTGAGTCGGCAATGCTTGAGTCCAGTGGTAAAGACGACTGGAAACAATTCCGAGATAAGCGGAGAGCACATTACACACCCGGACGTCCAACATTTTCAACAATATAGTACTGTGTTTTTTTAACATATTTCCCTATGTTTCAATTGAAAATTTACTTTTATAGATAATGACGCCCTACAATGGTGAACGAATAGAGTAAACTGGCAAAAGAGGCATAATACAAATTTATTTCAAGTAAGTATGTATATATATATATATATATATATATATATATATATATATATATATATACATTAGAAGCAAAATCAAGACTTAAAAAAGGGTGTTAATAGCAACAAAAAGTGTATTTCATTTTACGTTAGAATTGTTTCCATGCCCAGTCGAACAATTTCAAACATTATATCGTTTGAAAATTTTTCCAAAACCAGCATTTCTTTAGACTATATAAATAAACACACTTTTGACAATAGAGCATTTTTGAAGAGAAAGAAAGAATGAAAAATTCCCTTAACGGGAAAAGCATGTGAGAAACATTTACCTTTGCTGTAGCTACGGAAAATCGCCTTTAAATATTAATATATCGCCTAATTTTCGTATCCTTATTTAAGAACAGGGCCATGAGAAGTTTTCGCAGAAAACCCTAAGCTATTTAAAAAAAATATATATACATCCCATTCGTGAGTTCCTAAAATTTTTATAAAGAGAGGTTTTTCATTTTTATTTCTATATTTATAGTATGGCTGTAACAACATTGCAATAGCGGTACGGTTAATTTTAGTTTCGTATTAGTGGCAAATAATGTTTGCAGATTATCATTATTATAGTACGTAGATTTAAGACCATTTTAGGTTTAAAGTTTAATTGAATATGAGAATAAATAAAAAGGCTGTATTATATAAAACGTTGTACAACATTTCTGGTGAGGTATTCTAATCTATTTATTATTATTTAATGTATTAAAATTTATTGTCATTCTACTTGAATATGTTTTTATATCGTTTCTAAAGATAATTATGTAGGGAGATAATCCAGTTATATTGCTAATTTCTACTAGTTAATTCTGTTGGAAACTGGGTAAATTTTTATTTCCTATAACAGGTAAAGGAAGATAATTCAGACCGTGTGATGTTTTCGGTTCATTGATTACTAGAAGGCGTCTATGATTTAATAATAAATTTAATCAGACAAATCCAGAACGTGTTACGATGTCTTATTTAACAACTTAAGGATATGAATTATGTTTTTAATCTTAAAACTTGTTTTTTACGCATGGGTTGAAACCACATCTGTTATTAATCACTTATGCTGCTCACGTCTTATATTTCTTGTGTTGTATTCTTGGGTATCTAAACAAAATTGTATATATCCTCTAATTATTATTCTGACAGCAACCCCACCCAATAGCTACAAATGTGTTTCACACCGATGAGAAGATGTCTACTCCTGCATTTATCAATAAAACATTTAGAACAGGGAGTAAAGTAAGAAAATAAATAAATCAACATGTATTCTACCAACTTAAGATGTTAGATGACAAAATCAATTAAACTAATTTTCTGACCCCAAATTGCTAATTTAATTTTGAATAAAAACTAGTTTAATTGTTAAGTTATTTTATTGATTTGAAGAGGGTATCACTTATTCCACCGTCAATACTGCTACAACTGAATACAAAAATGCCCACCGTTATGGAGAAAAATTCCATTTTTAGATGTGCTTTATACTTTATTTATATTTCTTACCCAGTTTAGAATAATATAACCTATATTCGCATGTTAGATTTGGATCCTTGTTTTAAATTATAACAATTCTAGCTATTTAACTCTACCTTAAAATTTAATCCTAGCATCCGATGATCATTAATGTTGTAAAAAGTTATATCTCATTTATATTTAAGGCGTGATAGCGGAAACATATTCCTTTGAAGACATCCCTGTATGGCATCTAGTCTTTTATCCAAAATTTCCTCTTTTGAATTCACAATGTAGAAGACTTCAAATAAACATAGATTGCACCTTTTTGATTTCCCGGGGTTGTACTTCCTCCCCCTGTCCACTGCTGACCATTTTAATTCAACGTTTTCATTATTTCTGTTAAGTTCCCTAATCCAATCACCTAATGCAGTTGTATTCCTCTTTTTGTTTTTATTTTTAATGCTGATTTTTGTACCCAACCCTGTTATCGTTTACACCATCCCTATTAGTTTCTATCTCAGGTTCCTTTTTAAATGATACTACGTGGTTTTTATATATGTCCTTGAATACTGTCCCGTGGGTCCCAGATATATCTTCTTAGTGTTGTCGGTTTTTATCTCGCATTTATGCACTATTTCCGAGGTTAGACATTTCCAATCCAACGGACAATTTCCAGGTATTCTGCTATTACATTTTCTGTTTAGGATACTTTCATTTGTCCGTAGTATATTATATGTATAAACTCATAAAAATCAAGTTTCATGAAGGAACGACGTTAAACATTAAATAAATGACGTTTGTATTTGATACGGAAGTTTCGAAGCAAAACGGCCATCTTTAAATCAAATCGCATCGTTTGTGTCTAACACTACACTTATACTGTGTTGACAGCCATGAATCGGGCGACAGTTTCGGTGCGAGAAGAGCTCGGTAATTGTTGTCTTTGAGTGACTCATTCTACCAGCGCAAGAGGTAAGTCGCTGGTGCTATTAGTCCAACGCTATGAGAGTGAAAGGACTCTTGCAGAGTTCTAGTTGCTGCGGCACTTTTTTGTGTTTGAATAAGGGATGGCGATTTTCGTTGCTTTGCTTTTAACGCTCTGCCTTCGCTGTCGCCTTTCAACGAATCTGTGACGGAGTAATTAGGAACATCCTGGAGACAAATGACAGAACGGCCGATGTCAGTTTGCTGGTCATAGTCCTGTATGCCTTTATTTAACTCGGCTTCGACTGTTTCAACATACTAAACTTCGGTGATCTACCGTAAACCGTTGTGTGTGCGCAAACAATCATAATCGCAAGAGATAGTGACTTTTTTAAAAAATTACATAGGCATCACCACTTATTAAGGCCAAGAGGCCACTCGAGGATAAAAAGTAAAGAGTGTACAGTAGTCAATTGGATAACACAGTAATCGTTATTAATGGAAATTCAATAAATTTGTAAACTTAGGTAGAACGGCTCATCAAGAACTTGTTTCCGTTGGACTTGAAGATAAACATATTTTAGTCAACTGGAAAGCAGGGAAAGGAAGACAGTTTTACATGCGTGCAATTCTAAGAAAGAAGCTTTGTTCATTGAATCTGTGTTTTGGTTTAGGCTCAGTTTAAGAGTGCGGGAATTATTGATAGTTTTTTTTTCAGCTAGACACGTGTTTATGGTGAAATTTTGGCGATGGAGGACCATAGATTGGAACTCAGTCGAGTACTGGCCATGAAAATAACGATAAAGCAGAGACACACTCGCAACATCTCTTCTGTGAGAAAGAGTTTGCAGGGAAGAGAAAAGGGCATCCCCTACGAGAATACGAAGTCTCTTTTAAGCTATATCAAGGCAGGATAACTCCTTTCCAGCAGCTCCTGTCCAGATGTGGCAACAGTACTCCATCCTTAGACGTACCTGACTTTTATATAGTGGTAAGGAATTGCATCAGCAGTGAGATAGCTACTGGATCATTAGACGGATCCCATCATTTTCCCAACGACCTTCGCAACGGATTTGATGTATGTGTTCCATTTCAGATCAAGAATAAAGATCGAGCCAGGAAACTTGGCAAAATATGAGGCCTTTCCAAGAGGAGAGCCATTCATTACATTTGATGCCAGATGGGGATAAGACCGTTGATGATGTAAATATAAATACTTAGTTTTAGATGCATTAAATGTAACCATCCACCTCTTTTCCCATTGTAACACGTCCTCAAGATCAGAGGGGAGAAAATCGGGGTGAACTTTGTCGTTTACGGTCTTGGATGTGCTACCATAGATGGTGATGTCGTCAGCATAATTGTCTACGAATGATGTAAGTGTATGGTTTTGAAGATCAGGAAGAGAGTTGGGCCCAGGATGAACCACTGATGGACTCCAGCTTAAATACTGTGATTTTCTTATTTCGTGTCAATCAGTCACTACTCTTATGAACTTATCAGAGTTTCTTGTCGGTTCCGATCTAGTCGAGATGTGCCTGGCTGCAAAGAAAATTCCGCACGCATGCGCATGACTCGAATTCCATGAAAAGCAATAATACGCGTCGTTTTAAACAAATTCTAAAGATTTTGTTTCTTCAACAATTCTTCGCTTTCTCGTGTGCGCATTATATTTGTCGAAAATAGAAAATCGCACATATTTCCATCGAAAATAGAAAAGTGCATAATTTTAAAACAAAGAAAAAATCCATTTCTTTTTTCCATTTTAAGAAAGCAATTTCTTTTCATCTGCAAAACGAAAAGATACAACAACAAGGAAAGTGCCACAAAATAAATAAAAAAAAACAAAAAAGAAAAAAATTGAATCTTGAAACCAACAATTCTCATTTTCTTATTTCTACCAATTTTCTCATCTTAGCTTTGCAAGGATCTGTGGCGTAATCAGTTTAAGTGACATTTTTAGAGGTTGAATATTGAAGCGGCAGTGCAATCGATACAAAGGATGAAATTCGAAATATTTCACATATCTACTGGTCATAGCTGATGAAACTTATCAATCCCGCATAACTGCTGTAACATGATAGGATAACCCTGTCTCTCCCGTAAGGACTTGAGTAGATATATGCACGGTTTTCGAGTCTATATTTGTAATACTTTCCCTTTAACTAGAATGCAATGTCTTGAATCGAATTACCAGGCTTTTATGAGCTTTCGACTTGCCTTTTATCACTGCATAAGGTATTTATATTTTCACTAAGATTCTCCCTTCATTGAGGACTGCACCCTAATCCATCATGTCTCTTATAGTATATATGCAGCATTCTCCTCATATAGTAACGTCCAAAGGCATGTACTTAGTGACTTTAATGTCCACCATGAAAATAATTTCTCACCTTGCATTGATGCGGCCCAATGCTCTACAAAACTTCGGTTTGTTTTTTTTTTGTGTTGCAGAGCATCTACTTGCTGTTCAATTGTGTGCAAATCCGAAGAACGATAGGAGCTTTTTATCATGTCTGGAACTGAAACGAGAGAGTTCGGAGATACGCCGCTGTACAACTCATGTTCTCTATCGATCAAAGTTATGAAAAAAAGGACCAGCAACCTCAAAATGCATCGCTGGATTGCCACGGACAGAAGAGTCCTTCTCGGAATGATAAAAAATCAGGTTTTTGGCCACGATTATAGTCTTTGGGGTGGTTTCAAGTGAAGGCCAGATTGTGCCATCTCTCATCTGCAAAGTCGGCTTGAAAAATCAACACTAAAGTGTACCCGGATATGCTGAACAATGTTTTTATCCCGTGTTACAATCAGATGCCCGCTGGAACGTTCTAACTGTAACAGCAAAACTCGGCGCCGCTTCACAAGTCAAATGAGACGCTGACTTGGATTCAGAAGAAGTGCTATAATTTTAGACCCTTCTCTTACTGGTACTCAACCTCCGTCAAACTCAACTTCTCGAACAAATTTGTTTGGTCATATGTCGAGAACATCACGCACATGATCGAAGCCAGCCTGATCGCTGCCATCCGACAAATATTCGCCAATATCCTGCCGGCGTCCGTGGAAAATACATGGTCACAGGTGTAGAGGACTAGGATATATAAATCCCGTTACAAAAGAAAAAAAATGAAACGGATGGAAAGAAGGAAACAAAGACTCAGTTGCTGGAATAGATAAACGTGTCGTTTATTTACTGTTGAAAGAATGAATGTTTTAGATATAACACGTGTTCATGTCCGCGCGGGTGTAACCATCGTTTGTTGCGGGATTGGTAGTATAGAACGAAAAAGGAAATGTGTGTTCATCTCACGTTCGGGTCACTATCGTTTGTTCGCGCGTGGGAAGAGAAGTGAGTGATCTAGTGGAAAATGGGAATGATAGTCCAGCGTGTAGACAAAGACAAAGATAGAGGGTTGACATAAGTCAGCTACGCGGAGGTGTTCTCAGGGACAAGCTGTATATTTATAGAGAGAGAAAGAGTGAGAATGTCAATCCCGTTCATGGAGAGAGAAAGCGCATAAAGTGTACATACGGTCTGTAAGCCTTTTGTCCCACATAGTAACAAGTGGCGTGAGGTACGCGCGGTGCGCGCGCCTGCCGAAACGGCGGTGGCTGGTACGCCGACCACTCACCTTGGAAGGCAGGATGGAAAAGGAAGATGCTGCTTATTGTTCTTGCTTTTATACTTGTTTCCGGTGGTCTTTTGCGCATGTGTGGATTTCCTTTGAAAGGGGAAGTGACGTCGTCCATGTGTGAGTTCGTGTGCGTACATGTGAGGACATGTATGTACGTTAGAGTGTGTGTATATACACGTGAATATCAGTGTATGTACGCGAACGGGAATATATGTATGTGTGTTGACGTGCGCGCGTATGTATATAACAAGTAATATGGCTTGAAATGTGAACGCGTGTTTTTGTGTAAGACTAGAAAAGGCTCGCGCATATATACGTATGTGTGTTGACGTGCGCGCGTATGTTTGTGTGCGCGTATGTATATGACAAGTAATATGACTTGAAATGTGAACGCGTGTTTTTGTGTGAGACTAGAAAAGGCTCGCGCACAGTTCTGAAGCGTATTACGGTGAGGATTGAGACTGAAGGCGACTACATAGAATATATGGCACCTGTAGTATAGAGTCAAGTTACCTATATTGATTTCTTCAATAATTTAAAGAAAAATAGTTGCAATGTTGATGTCTGAAGGGCGACAATTTTTTCGTTCCACTTTGTACAGTAATTAAAAAGGATTAACAAGCAGCAAGTAACAAGGTTTTGTAAAATCAAAATGCAGATTCGATCCGTTTGTAAAGCGTTTTACGAAATGACCAATCGGCAATAATAACATTAGAGATTGACGCGAATAAAAACATAAAGAAGGAAATAGTAAAGAAAAAACACATTTATTTTTATGCTTGACTTATGTTTTTATTATCCATCGGAGGAACACATAAAGCATATAATCTTAGCTTCTGTTTTTAGATCGCAATAGATACGAGACCATTTTGGTCTTACTTTTGAATATCGGCCTTGGAAAGAATCTGGAATCAAGCAAACTTGTGCAGACAGCGATAAAAGAAAAGATAAAGAAAGACAGATGCAAAAAAAAGTTTCGAGGAAGCTGACATAAATCTCTTTTAGTGGAAGAATCGATCGGAGGTTGGTCTCGTCGCCTGTGGTTATTTTTTAACTCCAAATAAAACAAAATATAACGACCACGTGTAGTGCCCGTGGCAGCTAAGATTGCTAAATATGTATGTAGACGCTTTCTCTTTAAAGAATATATATATATATATATATGTATATATGTATGTATATATATATGTATATATATATATATATGCAACTTTGTGTGTCAGAGTTCATTTTCTATGGACTCCGAAACAGCTGAAGAGATTTTCTTAAAAATTTACAGAACGTTAGTGTATAAGTCCGGGAGTTATCTCAGTAAAGTTTTGTTTCAGAATATCCCCGATAATTACCGAAAATCGATAATCTAAACTGTTATTTTAATTTATCGATCATCATTAAAGCTATTTTCGCATGTCGTCGTTTAGCAACAAGAACAATAAGCCTTGAAAATTCTACTGTGTGTAAGTTGATAGACTGTTTTCTTTTTCTTTTTTTTTTTTGGCATGCTGGGCTCTGTAGTTTCAAACTCCGCACGTAAATTTCTTCTTTTTTTTTCATTGACTGCAAAGAATTTTATAAGACGCAAAAATGTACGTGTTTATTAAAATTTTTGTCTGACGTCTGCATGTTCGGATCCTGCACGTAAATTTCTTAACGCCTTTTTTGTTGTTGTTAACTTTAAAAAGGTTTATGTAAAATGATGTTATAAAAGAAACAGTACGTTACATAGAGTGCAATGTAGAATAACATAAATTTTGAAGTAAATTCCTGCATGGAGGCATGTGAATCTTCCTCGCGGGCGATTTTACGGGTTTCGATGACAATAAAGATAAGAGTGCGCTATATTCGTTTACCATCATTCAATCAAGGGCAACGTCGGGACTCCCTGCCAGTATATATATATATATATATATATATATATATATATATATATATATATATATATATATATATATGTGTGTGTCTGTTGTGGAGACGCCCACTGATTAGCATACGTGGGTGATATAGATAAAGGTATAAAGTCAGCAAGACCGGGGAGCTGTGTTCGAACGCCGGATAGGCAAGACGCATGTGCCGGCTACTCCATGAAAGACTTTAACACGTCCTTTGCTGGACAATCTTCCAACTGCAGTACAACTGCTCTTTTGTAAATATGTATTATATTTTCGTCCTATTATATTTGTTTTACCTTTACTTTCTGCGTTCGTGTTGCTATTGATACAGACACAACAATGTCATTGGAGTATTATATTTTAAGAATAATATATATGCCGCTCCCTATTAAGGGGTACCCGATTGGTCAATGGGAAAATAATTCCCAACAAGCATTTAGGTAAAAAATGCACTTTCGTATAAATACTTGAATTCATTCAAGAAAGTATCGCTAACAAAAACACACACACACATATATATATATATATATATATATATATATATATATATATATATATATATATATATATATATATATATACATATATATATATACATACATATATATATATATATATATATATATATATATATATAATAATAAGCTGATGCAGAATGTTCTCATGAAACAGAAATTATAATGGAAATCTGCCTGCTTGAAATTTAATTATGAAAAATGAGGAATAAATTTTTCATATAACTTTATCAAATAATCATATCAATAAGGATAAAAATGGGATGACAAAAGGAAATAACATCCTTGTCACATTAAAAGAAACAAAAAGGTTTTATAACACTATATACGTACATTACGAGCATTTACATAAGATACTTTAATAGAATCCGAGTTCATTATTTTACAGAGGTAAAGTAACAAATAAAGTTTTACGAGTTAAAACGAAGCTGCCTAAACTTTGCTTTCGTATAAGTTTCATGGCTTGAAGATGTCTGTATGTCCGAAGAACTAGCTGGCCGAAACATGAACATGCCCATGACTGTGTAGCACATATTACTGCTTTTACAAAAACATTTCTGTAATAATATAAAATTTGTACGTTTCTTGACATATTTCTCTTTTCATTAAAAACTACATTGGCCGTGGATTACCACCTCCTCATTATTTTAACATATATGTTGAAGAAATTTATAAAAAATGTGTATTATTTTTCAATCATATCTGATGAGATGTAAATATGACAATATTTAAATGATATGAAATTAACAATTTTTTGATTTATGTCGAAACAATTGTAATATCCGAAAAAATACAAATATGAAGTGATTTCTTTTTGCTGTTTTTGGTTATATATATATATATATATATATATATATATATATATATATATATATATATATATATATATATATATATATATATTTATATATATATGTACATGTATACATATATATATATATATATGTATATATATATAATTTAAAGGGGGTTAGAGCAATTTTCTATACATAAGAGTGTACTTTAATGTTATAGCAAACATACTAATTTAATGAAAATACAGGAAAAGAATAATGTTCGTTGTAAAGCCGATGTATCAAAGCTCAATAGGCAAATATCCTAGAGCTACATTTATATTTGGTAAGGTGATTAATAATTTATAATTCAAAATAAAAATTATCAATACCTTAATATATATATATATATATATATATATATATATATATATACATATACTAGCGGGGGTACCCGGCGTTGCCCGAGTGTTTGTTTCCGGGACGGGGGGGAGTTTTAAAAATGTTATGGTAGGTAAGTAGGAAGGATCAAACCCGGAGTCATGAGTAAAAGTAGGAAAATAAAGTGTGAAAAAAAAAAAAAAAAAAAACATCTGCAACGTTAACAGTTCGGCCACCAAGAAAAGTCCATTCCAGTTGTTTAGGAAAAAAAAACGACTACGGTAGCTCGGCGCGAACGTGAAAATATAATGTGAATTGTCCAGCACGCTAACCACTACGCCACAGAGCACTGCAGCTTAGTTTAGTGATTTTAAATAACTTCACATGAAAGAACTACGAAGCCAAACCGGTGTTCTCTTCTCAACTGTTCCTTGTGAACGATCCCCAAACGGTGTTAAGTGGTGGCAGGGGGAGGAGGAATTTATTAGAGAGAAAATATTTTACCACTTCCATTGATCTTAACCGATTTTGGCCGTGACTTCTCAGCAGAAAAAGTATAGAAATCTAAGATTATCGAGGAATTTGAGAAATAATAAGCCTATAACACACCTCAGATATTGTTCTGCCGTTTGTGCATATTATATTTGCATGAAATATCCTGATTTTTAATCGTATTAATGTCAAAATCAGACGGGAAAAAATGAGTTCATTTTATTTATATAGAAAAAGATAGATAGATAGATAGAAGAAGATATATATATATATATATATATATATATATATATATATATATATAGTAATTTATAAAATATATATGGCGATTAAGCTACACTGAATATTCGGCGTTTCATCAACTCTAGGACTCCTCAGGCTTATGCGCATAAGCCTGAGGAGTCCTAGAGTGGATGAAACGCCGAATATTCAGTGTAGCTTAATCGCTATATATATTTTATAAATTACTAACTAGTACTACCTATGTATTGAGCACCTTTAAGTCAATACTTAAAGTGTACGCATAAATCTATACTTTCGTATATTAATTTTATGATAGTAAATTAAGTAGTTGTATATATATATATATACATATATATATATATATACATATATATATACATATATATATATATATATATATATATATATTATTGGAGAAGTGGTATTACCCACTAGAGAGTCATGTATTTAACAGCTGTCCTATTTTAAATTTCCGAAACAGCTACATGGTAAGCAGCTGATGATCCCCGTTTTCCTTTTCGCAAAATTTTTGTTATGGTTTTCTCTTTTCATCCTTTTACAGTTAAATTCTGTTTTAAAAGTGAAGACTTTTGCGAAATTGGCTTACGCAAATGCTAAGTTTATTTCTATTTTACAATTTTTGTTAATCCTTTTATTATTATTTTTTCATGCTTATATAAATGAATTCTCATTTGCCATTATATACTTTTTAGAAGTCAGATTGTGTAGGTGCTAAGTCTGCGATAGGTTAAAGTTACTTTTTTTTTCCTTTCGCTAATTTAAACTGCATTCTTTATTGTTTGATTTTGCAATCTTTTTAATTCAAAGCTTCTTTAGACTATATATATATATATATATATATATATATATATATATATATATATATATATATATATATATGTAGGTATATATAACATGGGGTTAGAAATTCCGACGAGAGAAAGATGTATATTCAAGTGAGGGGGTGGTCACAGTCCACCCTAATGAACCAGTAATAAAAATTGAACATACGAAAAAAAATAATAATAATTTGTATTTATTTGACCATAAACTTCTAGGCTATAAATAATTTATGATTATATATAAATCTTTTTTATTAAAATTTATTTCTATGTTTCTTTTATTACCATTTAATAAGTTTAATAATGTTTTAACATAAATATCAGAGATAGCCTTCATGATTTTTATCATTTTTTAGAATCCGTTCAAGGGAGATTACTATTTTTTCTTATTAATCAGTTTAGATTTTATTCGTTTTAACTGTGGTTATATATTATATAATTTGATTTTCATAATTTTTATTTATTTGTTCATTTTGTATGATTGTTGATGTTATTATTTATTGAAATATTTATTATTTAAAACATTTTCAATAAAATTGTCCTATACTTATATATGGGAAAGATGAGTATATATATATATATATATATATATATATATATATATATATATATATATATATATATATATATATATATATATATATATACATACATACATACATACATACATATATACAGTGATGATCATATTTATTGGCACGGTAAAATAAAAGTTAAATTTTGTCTAATAAATTCTAAAAAAGGGATTAAATTAAAGAAAATAACAAAGTATATTATGTATTTTTAACTGGCCTTTCCGATGCAGCAATCGGATTTTAGAAAAAATAAATAACAAAGGAACAACAAACATAATTGCAAAAAACCCTTGTTAAAAATTATTGGCACGGCTTTGTTTTTCACTCGGATGTAAGTGTCACACACAAAATAAATAACACACGCGTTATCCTATGAATATATAGATCATTGTTGTAATGTCGAAAGACAGGAAATGGTTATAATTTCGACGCGCGGCGATTCCTCACGAAAGAAGTTGGCAAAATAGATGTAAGATGTAGACTTTCGCGTCAAACAGACTAAAAAAGGAATATTGTTTGGTAAGAAATGCAAGACTATAAATTTTAATTAAATATTGTCTTTTATAATTAGATTTTATTATTTTTATCAAACTATGTAACACGCTATTATCATTAATAATTGCTATTTTTTTCATTATAGGTCAATTCTATATTACAAAAATGAAAAATATTTGGCAATAAACTTTAATGAACTCACATGTTTTAGGTGTTATTTGTTTTTCTGTTCAAAAAATTAATTCTTTGCGCTAATGAGAAAAATACCAGTTTAATCAACACATATTCGAGGAAAAGTATGTTTCTCATTTCGTAGAGTTTCCACCGTTTCTACTAATATAATCTGATGGAGATGCAGATTTGAAATGTTGACAGTAGAAAAACGCAATATTAAAAAATATATTTCAAACGAGAAGGCGTTAAGATTAGATGCCAACATCAAAAAGCGAAAATATGAAATGTTTGCAAAAAACACTCAAAAACAACAGTACGGCAAAAACTTCTCTAAAACAATTTTTTAATTAATTTTTTGCTGTGTTTTAACTAAAGAGACATCAACTTGTCTAGACCCAAATAATGCTTGGACTATTAAATTTCTCAATATGTTTATGGGCTTAATTATACAGCTTGCTTACTGATACTCCCAACACACTGGCGCTATAATCCCTACTATTGCGACTCTAAAAGAAGTGAATATCTATATTCGGAAGTTTGAAAGGGGGAAAACATTAATGGACAAAAACACACAAATACCTACATAAGTATCTTGGCAGTTTTTTTTTTTACCTTTAAAATTATATATAAAAAAACTTATTTAATTATTATATTTTTTATCATTCGTTAGAACACTATTTAATAACCTGCAATCAATGCACCAACTTGCTCTCTCACATTAACTACAATACTAATGTAATACTACTGAAAATATACAGCACGATGAAAATAGTGTAATCAGAGAACTGGATGAACAGGAAACATACAGATACCTCGGCATTGATGAAAATGAGTCCATCCAGCATTCAAAGATGAGAGAGAAATTAAGCCAAGAATATTTACGCCGGGTAAGAAAAATCTGCAAAACTGAAATCACAAACAAGAACAAAATTACGGCAATTAACCAACTTGCCATGCCAGTACTAACATATAGTTTTGGCATTATTGACTGGCCTCAGAAAGACATAAATTGGCTTGACACAAAGACAAGGAAAATGTTAACCTTGTACCGAGTTATTTATCGAAATCAGTGCATGCCTCGTTTGTACCTACCCAGGAGAGAAGGAGGTATGGGACTCTCGGAAGTCAATCATCAACACAGAGCCATAATCGTCAGCATAGATCAGTACATAATAAGTTCCTGTAACCCCAAGCTTATGAAAATTAAAGACCATTATCAGAATCGAGCAAGTAGTACAGCATCTATAACACAACTATCCCAAGAATATATTGATAGGGATGGTTCCCTGGACTGGCTCAAAAGAGGATCCCTCCATTACGACCAAGAGAGGTTGATATTGGCTGCACAAGACCAGGGCCTCATGACAAACGCCTTTAAAAAGATGTGTGGTCTAAGCAACAATAATAAATGCAGGTTCTGTAGCACTGGGGTTGAGAGTGTGGGCCGCCTGATTTCTGGTTGCAAAGTCCTACTTGGAGATGGTTATTATACAGATCGCCATAACGGAGTTTGCAAATACCTTCACTGGAAGATATGTAAGAAACTCAACATTCAGTGTAGTAAAAACTCCTGGGAACATATACCCGAACGAACAGTTGGGAATGACAACTACACTATTCACTATGACTACATAATCCCTACTGCTGCATATCTTGAAAACGCAGCTGTTAAACCAGATATAGTGATTTGGGACAGAGCAAACAAAAAAGCGACCGTAATAGAGGTCAGTGTACCCAATAATACAGGGCTTAACAGAGTTGAGAGGGAAAAGATAACAAAGTATCAAGGACTTATGTATTATATGAAACGAAATTGGAAATTAAAAGACGTTTCAATTATACCAGTCATCATAGGAGCAACTGGGCTTATGAAAAAGAACTTTAAAAATTACATAGCAATCATACCCGGTAAACCAAGTGCAAGTGAAATACAAACGATTGCACTGAAAAGGACGGCTAGAATCCTGAAAAGATCTCTTGGTTGGACTCACTAAAATAGGGGTAAATGTCAGACATCTGGTTGGATGTCCCATCCCCTAGAAGAAAAAGTTTAAGAAAAATGAATGTAAATTTAAGGGATCTGCAGTTGTTTACCATGGAAAACTGTTTCGGAGATTTAAAAACAAAGCAGTATATTAAGTCTTGGCTCCCAGCAGTATTGATCAAACTCTACCTCCGTAAATCTCAAACACACACACAAAAAAAGGTTACAGATATTGGATCTAGTTTCCTACTCTTGATGAATTCGGTTAGCCTATTCATGTCATAAAAATGTCTTCCTAAGCTGTGAGATTCGTCTGTTTCAAATTCCAAATAGATATTTTTTTTTATTTTACCAGTGCTGTATTTATATCATAAGGATTAATCTATTTGACGAATTCTCTCCTCCTACTATGATTAGTACTTTATATATGTACATTCTTATTTACTAATAATTCATATATATATATATATATGCATATATATATATATATATATGCATATATATATAATTATATATATATATATTTATATAGTAGAAATGGGAATTAATAAAAACTGAAGGAAGTGATCAATACTGTTGTAGAGAAAATATGCGTTTCATTTTTTATTGCCGTATCTTTCTGTTAAGTTACATCATTGTTTTAGCTACCCGGCCGTTTTTTTTTTTTTTTTTGCCGTGTGTAGCTTCCTCAGTCTTTAACAGAAGTTCACAACTCCATTCTTTATCACAGACTATTTGACCAAAATGTACATCAAGAAGGTTACTTTTTCTCCGTTTGGGCTAGACTGTTGTGTAGTACTGGTTCCATATTTAAGAGATGAAGGGGAACATGTTGGGGCACATATATAACGATGATGAAGAATACATTTATACAGTTCTTATAACTGACCAACACTCTGGCTCTCTTGCTGACTGACTTTTCTCTGACTCACTAAAATCCGAACCCATTATATGAAGAAATGTCCTTTGTCTGTGACGCCAAAGTGTGTTTTTCAAACGTGACCAATTTCATGTGGCTTTACATGTGTTTGTCAAACACACTTTTGACAACAAAAGAATCCTCAATTATAATCTAACCTATTTTTAAACAATATAATTTAATTTGCATTGTTCGTTTTTTTACTGACATATTTTATGTTCTGATTTCTAAAAGAATCGACAATCAACTATTTTTACGATATAAATGACATTTAACAAAAAAAAAAAATGTAAATTAAATATTTTCACACATCTGACCGTAACGACTTTTATACTATAAATAGATAGGCACTCGACCAAGTTATCCGGAAGTAGAAATCTTCTTTTACTCTAGAAAGACATGCCAGCTACGAGTTGACAGACGGAGAACGGAATTTTCTAGCGCAACAACGTTAAGTATTTTTTATTTTATATTATTTTTTTTAAACTAATCCTAAATGTTTCTTTCTGTTATCTTGTTTATAAACGTGTTTTTTCGTGTTTTACTTATGTATTTTGTTTGTATTCTCCTGTATTATCCGCCCCCCTCATTCTACAAAACTAAACAATAAAAACAAACAAAATGTCGGCAACTAATGATAAAAGAAAACATGCCGGGAATTATTCTAATAGAATAGATAATGTTAGGACTTTATAAATAAAAAAAAAGGTAGAACATTTTTTTTTTTAACCAAAAAAAAAAAATGTAAATTAAATATTTTTACACATCTGACCGTAACGACTTTTATACTATAAATAGATAGGCACTCGACGTAGTTATCCGGAAGTAGAAATCTTCTTTTACTCTAGAAAGACATGCCAGCTACGAGTTGACAGACGGAGAACGGAATTTTCTAGCGCAACAACGTTAAGTATTTTTTATTTTATATTATTTTTTTAAAACTAATCCTAAATGTTTCTTTCTGTTATCTTGTTTATAAACGTGTTTTTTCGTGTTTTACTTATGTATTTTGTTTGTATTCTCCTGTATTATCCGCCCCCTCATTCTACAAAGCTAAACAATAAAAACAAACAAAATGCCGGCAACTAACGATAAAAGAAAACATGCCGGGAATTATTCTAATAGAATAGATAATGTTAGGACTTTATTTAAGTAGTATACTTAATATATACTTTTACTGCAAGCTTGCATGTATTATAAATGTTTTCTTGCTGACAAATCAAACCATCTAATATAGTTAGCCTTATGTTCTAGTACATTCGAAATATAATACAGTGCAAAGAAACAGTTACTCATGAAAACGAACCACCTAAAGTAAAACCTTGAATAATTATCTAAACTCGAATGTAAACTAATATTAAGCCGACTTTACAAACTGATAATAGTTAATTATTGGTTTTTAATTAATTATAAGATGAAACTCTAATAATTTAAACTCGATAGATAACGACAAACTTCCACCCATTAATATGGGAGGGGAGATTACCATCAAGTGTCCTGAATTGTTAACTTAGCACCGGACTTACTACTTAGATATTAAGTCACTTGTCCCCATTCCCCCCCCCTTTTTTTAATGGAGAGTAGATAATACAGTGGATGTGTTATCGGCAGCTCCAGTACCTCTCGCTTCTCCTATTTTGTCATCCAGTCCTCATTCAATGAGTGATTTTTCTGACAAAGGGTGAAGAAAAAGCTGCTTAAAGGTCGGTAGTACTTGGTGACCAGTAGTCTGAGATGTCGGAAATTTTTCTGTCTCTATCTGTCCTTGTGGCCATGTCACTAGTAAGGGTGCTGGAGATAAACGTTTGTCTGGGCTGACGTTATCCGCCTGATAGTCAGGGACCCGAACCTTGGATTAACCACTAAGGAGGCTGTCCTATCAGCAGGCGCAAAGTACTGGGACTGCTGTATTGCCATTTGGTGAGTGGATCTGGACCATGCAGTAGTCTCTGGTGGGGCCTCTCGATGCCATACTAGTGGGTAATTGTTACGGCTTTACCTTTTCGTGTGCTGCAAAAAATAAATTTCCTGTCTTTTTCTCTCTTAATTTCCCTCTCTGTACTGCTCTAACCAAGTATGCTGACCTATTCCAAAAATCCCCAAACCTCAACATGAAATATCTCCAGAATAAAAACTCGATTAAACCTAGAACCCCATCTTCCAACGTAGACCCCTACTACGAGGTCTCCTTCTCCAACATCAGGGGTCTACGTTCCAACCTTCCACAGGTTGAAACCCAATTACAGGAGACGAAACCGGACAAATTCTTTCTAAGTGAAACTGGAATAGGGCCGACCACTTCCCTAGATGAGTTCATAATTAACGGATACTCAAATTTAACAGCTAAATCTGACCCCCAAGATCGCCATGGGCATGGAATATGTGCCTACATTAAGGATGGCTTCCCGTGTGGCAGGGATATCTCTAGAGAAGATCCTAATTTACCCTATATGTGCTTCAGGGTTGCACTTGCTAACACCACTGCATTTATATTTGCCCTCTATAGGCCCCACAACAGCGGAGTTACTATCTTTAAGAGCATATATGAGAAAATAGACCACATACTGTCTTCACATCCCTCGGCTAACATCCACATATGTGGTGACTTCAACGTCCATAACGTGGAATGGCTGACCCATTCAAATAAGACAGACGATGAGGGGAGGTTTTGCCATGATTTTGCCATTGCTTATGATCTCACTCAGATTGTTCGCGAACCCACCCGTGTGCCCGATACACCCGGTCAATATGCAAGCCTCTTAGACCTTTTTCTCTCAACTTCCCCTGAGCTATGTTCATATTCCATTCATTCTCCTCTAGGATCCTCCGACCACTCCGTCGTATCAGTTAAGATAAAAACGAAATGTAAGAAGCCCCCAGACGTACCCCTCCACCGTACTGTATACCGATACTCTATGGCCGACTGGGATAGCTTCCGTACATTCATATCTGATTTACCTCTGCACTCCATGTTTAAAAAGGATGTGTCCTCTATAGTATCAGATCTGACCGAATGGTTAATTGCAGGCATAGACCGATTCATACCATCTAAAAAATTCCAACAAAAACCTAACAGCCAGCCATGGTTCTCCCCAGAATGTGCTGCTGCTATCGCGCACAGAAATCACTTTTTCCATAGTTACCAACGTAATAGATGCACTGAGACTAAAGCTGCTTTTAGGTCTGCCAGCAACCACTGTAAAAGAGTAATAAAAAATGCAAGAGATCTATATGCCCAGTCTGTTAAATCCAAGGTAGCTGATCAGCGGCTTGGATCCCACCAGTTTTGGCAAATAACAAATAGGATCCTGAACAGAAGTGTGCGCTCTATCCCAACCATTATCAATGGACCAGAGATCATCTTGTCAGCGTCAGACAAGGCCAAACTATTTGCAAAGAACTTTGCAGCTAATTCTACCCTATGCGACGAAGGCCATCAACTCCCCATATTTCCTCCTATAACACAGAACAAGCTAGGAAACATACAAATATCCGTGCATGAGGTCGCCAAGCTAATAAAGAACCTAGATTCCAGTAAAGCAACTGGCCCTGATGGCATCCCAATTATAGAGTTTAAAAAAGCTTCAACCAGAACTTGCTCCCATACTTACGAAACTATTTAAGCGCTGCCTTAAGGAGAAGTGCTTTCCGACTCCCTGGAAGACCTCATCAGTTTGCCCTGTATTTAAGAATTCAGGTGATAAGTCATCTCCCTCTCAATACAGACCAATAAGTCTCCTGTGTGTTATGAGTAAGTTGCTGGAATCCATATTAAATAGAGAAATAGTCAACCACCTCAGCAGGAATAACCTTCTTAGTGACACACAATATGGTTTCCGCTCTGCAAGATCTACCGCAGATGTGCTGACGGTTATATCCCACAGGATTAGTGAATCTCTTGACAAAGGCTTCCTTTCTAGGGCAATTGCTCTCGACATATCAAAGGCCTTCGACAAGGTATGGCATAAGGGTCTACTTCACAAGATTTCCAGCTACGGTAGAACTGGAAATGTTTTCTCAATCATTAAATCATTTCTCTCCGATAGGCTCATAAGAATAATGGTAGATGGACAAAAATCGGAGGCCTGCAATATAAATGCTGGAGTCCCTCAGGGGTCAATCCTGGGCTCAACTCTCTTCCTGATCTACATCAATGACCTCCCTAAACACATACTTAAATCATTCGTTGACATCTATACTGATGACACGACCATCTACGGCAACACATCAAAGGCTGTAAATGACAAAGTTCTCTCTGATTCTCTCTCCTCTGATCTCGAGCGCGTGGTTCAGTGGGGGAAAAGGTGGCTGGTTACCTTTAATGCATCCAAAACCAAACTCCTATCTTTACATCATCAACGCTCTGATCCCCATCTGGCATCAATTGTGATGGATGGCTCTCGTCTGGGTGAGGCCCCGTGTTTTGACAAGCTTCTGGGTTTGACCTTTACTCCTGATCTGAAATGGAACACGTACATCAAGTCTGTTGCCAAGGTCGCTGGAAAGATGGTGGGATCCTTCTACCGCTCCAGAAGATATCTCACTGCTGATGCAATCCTCTATCTATATAAAAACCAAGCCCGTCCAAGGATGGAATACTGTTGCCATATCTGGGCAGGAGCTGCTAAAGACAGCCTATCCTGCCTTGACAGAGTACAAAATAGACTTCGTGGCTTAGTGGGGGATGCCCTTTTCTCTACCCTGCAACCTCTCTCCCACAGAAGAGACATTGCGAGCCTGTCCTTGTTTTATCGTTATTTCCATGGCAGATGCTCGTCTGAACTCCAATCTCTGGTCCCCCCTCGCCAATCTTTCACGAAAAACACCCGTCTAGCTGAATCCACTGTGAAAAATTTCCCCCACTCTATATCTGTGCTTAAATCAAAACGCAGATTCCATGAACAAAGCTTCTTTCTTAGAACTGCACGCCTGTGGAACTCTGTTCCGTCTGCCTGCTTCCCTCCGGACTACAACTTGGATGTCTTCAAGTCCAATGTTAACAAATTCCTAATGAACCGCCCCCTTAAGTAAACATTTAAGCAAATCTCCTCACTAACGTAATGTACTTGCAATAACCCTTATCCCTGAGTGGCTTCCGGGCCTTGATAAGTGGTGATCACTGTGTAAAAAAAAAAAATTAACTATTCTAATAGAATTTAGAATATATTGAATTTCTAACATTCTATTTCTTAACTTTGCCTACAGCAGGTTCGATTCTAGGCTTATCCGAATCTCATTCTTACTTATCTAATATCCTTCTTATTTACATGTAAGATCCCTATCCTTCCAATTTTTCAAAACATGTACACCTTTTTAAATTCTAGTACATTTTTTTATTTGTACAGCCACTTTGCCAAGAAAGATCAGCCACCATAAAATAAACTGTTTTTCAGTCAGCCCTTTCCCAACTGACTCCATTATTATTTCATTTAGATCAGAATCTCCCTCTGATCTCCCTGGCATTTCCTTTTTGGTTGTTGGGTATACCTCCTATGATCCATATCAGCTGCTTCATCCAGCCACCCTTATGCCGTAAACCGATAATCCCATTTTACCTCTTCCCGAAATCGACGACCCCTTGTTCAAATGTGCCCTGATCCTTTCCTTAGCCTGGTCGTTTTACTAATTAGAGCTTTGTCTTATTTCTAACTATTATATTTCTTTTGGGGCATAAATCAAAGCTCATTGACGTAAATCTTTGTGCTTGGCTTCTAATTATAAATATACACCTTTTCAGCATAATGATTCACTCGAATTTCCATACATGCTTTGATATTTGGTTATTCCCTTATTTTAAGGGAAACATTACAGGCTGCCCTCATGAGACAATTGACTTAATGAAAGGGGCCGTAATTAGGATCATTGACACCCTAATACAGGAGATATTTTTGTGATCATGCAGAAGTTATTGGGACGGTATAACAGATGCATTGCAACCGAAGAGGACTAGTGTTTCATATGTGTACAATCAATACAACTGCCCATACGAAAAAAGTATGAAAACTTATTGAAAGGATATCGTATTTACAATCACCTACTGATTGACTATTTTCCTTATCGCAGCGTTTTATTGCGGCTTGGCTGTGATGTTATTTCGATAAATTCACGAGGAAAAATAAACCTCGAATATAAAGGCAGAAATTCAACAATGCTGATTAGATAGAAAATGGTATTAAATAAAGAATCGTAAAAAAATAGAAAATAAACTATTGGATATTGAAAAGACACAAGTAATTCCTTAAAAAAGATAGATTGGAAATAAAAATAGTAGAAAAACGAAGCAAATACTTACACGCTAAAATATCCGAATTAAATAGACTCAGCAAAACGTGAAGTGTAAGAATTGTAAGATAACAAATCTACTAAGAAAAACGCACTAAATTTTTAATCAAAATGTAGGACAAATGCTTTTTGTCAATTTCTGAATATCTTGTTTCTATATTTAATTTGATATTTACATTCGCCATGTATGATTGATATTCCTGCCTGCATTACATATTTTGCCAAGATCGCTGGAAAAAAAATCATACGATAATTCCACCGCTCCAAGAAGTATTTCACTCCAATGCAATGCTCTACATACATAAAAAGCAAGTATGTTCTAACATGGAGTAATATTGTTGCTTATTACTAAGAGCTCCATTTTACCTGACTCCCCACGAGAGCAGACTTAGACATGGTCGGTTTTTCATACGGGGAAAATCCAGCTCCTCAAAGAGGATACTCTAGTTAGGAACAAAAAAAAAGTGTCTCAATCATGAAGGGTTTTTACTTTATTAACCGAGGGCAGAAAAGTTGAAGTTTAGAAGCAGAAAAGATACAACGCTTTGATATTGCCGCGAAACAAGCACCTTCAAATATTGTGTAATATTGCCGCTTAATAGTAAGGGCTGCTAGGGCATTCTGGATATGAACAAAAAAAAAGTAGTTCTCCTCTACTAACCGAGTACAGAAAAGGTGAAGTGCGGCACTAGAACAGATACTACACTGTGACGTTGGCCGCAACCAAATGCGTTCAAATATGCAGTAATATTACCGCTTGTTAATAAGAGCTGATAGAGCATTCTGGATGGAACAAAAATAAAATTTGTCTTAATCATGAAAGATTTCTTCTTCACTGACCGGAGATAGAAATTGTGAAATTTAGCAATCAGAACAGATACTACACTGTGATGTACCTATTTACTATACCTCCCCACGGGACAGAGTTAGACACCAGGGTCGTTTTTTTAACGTGGAGAAAAGGTACAAAATAAAAATTGTCTCAGTCGTGAAGGATTTCTCCTCCACTGAAAGAGAACCAGAAATAGAAGTGCAGCATCTGAAGAACAGATACTACACTTTGAGGTCGCAACAAAATACGCTCAAATATGGAGTAATATTGCCGCTTGTTAGTAAGAGTTGCTTAGAGCACTAGATCATATCTTGATGCAGTTCCAAACCGGCTTACAACTCTTGTAACCTGTGTCCATTTCTCCTCCTTAAAACTTCTTTCTCACAGAAGAGACTTTGCGTGTCTATCTCTGTTTTAGCAATTATTAGAATTAGGTTTAATTCATGAAACCCCGCTGCAAACACGCGTGTAGCTTTAGCCGCTCTAAACATGTCCGCTACTCTCCTTCCGTTTCCTAAAACTAAAAGCAACTTCCATTAAAAAGGTTCATTTTCTCGAACTGTCCACATGTCGGACTGTTTTCCATCTGACTACAACGTGTTTTTTTAGTGTAATGCAATACAGACTTTGTGGAGCTTTACTCTTAAATAATAAAATGCTAACACATCTCCTGGCAATTATTAAACCTTATATTCTTTTATATATTAGCAAGGACGCCGAAGGTATGCTAGTCGAGGATTATTATGATTGTTATAATATTTATAAAAATAGAATGTTAGCTTAGTGAAATAAATACCGGGTGGTCCACTCAAAAGAGAGAGAGAGAGAGGAGTGAAGGAGAGAAGGAGAGCGATAAATATCCTATTAGTTAATACAGGGTGATCCACTTAAAAATCGGTCGATCGATGCCTCCGTTCAGTCTCGAAAGACAGAACACCCATGTAGGGGAAGTTGCGCGTGTAATTGTGAGGCAAGGGTCGCGCAATCTCTAACCACACTTCTCCTGAATCGACAATGTTTGTGTCCAGTGCCAAAGAGGAGACCAGGACGACTGGAAACAATGCCGAGATAAGCGGAGAGCACATACAGCACCTGGAAGTCCCAATTGGTCACCCATTTAGTACTGATCAGGCTCAACGTTGCCTAACTTAGTATTTAAATTGTTTAAATTACCTGTGGTATTGTTTAAATTACCTGTAGTATTGTTTAAATTACATTTAGTAGTAAATTACCTGTGCGATTTTTTTAATTACGTGTACTATTTGGCATATTAAATGTAGTATTTTTAAATTGCCTGCAGTATTGTTTAAATTACTTGTAGTATTGTTTAAATTACCTGTAGTATTGTTTAAATTACCTGTAGTATTGTTTAAATTACTTGTAGTAGTGTTTAAATTACTTGTAGTATAGTTTCAATTATCTGTAGCATTGTATAAATTACCTATAGTATTGTTAAAATTACCTGTAGTATTGTTTAAATTATATGTTGTATAGTTTCAATTATCTGTAGCATTGTATAAATTACCTGTAGTATTGTTTAAATTACCTGTAGTATTGTTTAAATTACCTGTAGTATTGTTTAAATTACATGTAGTATAGTTTCAATTATCCGTAGCATTGTATAAATTACCTGTAGTATTGTTTAAATTATATGTTGTATAGTTTCAATTATCTGTAGCATTGTATAAATTACCTGTAGTATTGTTTAAATTACCTGTAGTATAGTTTAAATTACATGTAGTATAGTTTCAATTATCCGTAGCATTGTATAAATTACCTGTAGTATTGTTAAAATTACCCGTAGTATTGTTTAAATTATATGTTGTATAGTTTCAATTATCTGTAGCAGTGTATAAATTCCCTGTAGTATTGTTAAAATTACCTGTAGTATTGTTTAAATTATATGTTGTATAGTTTCAATTATCTGTAGCATTGTATAAATTACCT
Source organism: Euprymna scolopes (assembly GCF_053919585.1). Lineage (NCBI taxonomy): Eukaryota > Metazoa > Mollusca > Cephalopoda > Sepiida > Sepiolidae > Euprymna > Euprymna scolopes. Next base: position 88,918,414 of record NC_136519.1, on the reverse strand, counting down.
GTAGTATTGTTTAAATTACCTGTAGTATTGTTTAAATTACATGTAGTATAGTTTCAATTATCTGTAGCATTGTATAAATTACCAGTAGTATTGTTTAAATTACCTGTAGTATTGTTTAAATTATATGTTGTATAGTTTCAATTATCTGTAGCATTGTATAAATTACGTGTAGTATTGTTAAAATTACCTTTAGTATTGTAAACATTACCTGTAGAATTGTTTTAATTACATGTAGTATAGTTTCAATTATCTGTAGCATTGTATAAATTACCTGTAGTATTGTTTAAATTACCTGTAGTATTGTTTAAATTATATGTTGTATAGTTTCAATTATCTGTAGCATTGTTAAAATTACCTGTAGTATTGTATAAATTACTTGTAGTATTGTTTAAATTATTTGTAGCATTGTTTAACTTACGTGTAGTATTGTTTAAACTACCTGTATTGCTATAAAATATCCTGGAACTGCTCCCCGTTTCCATCTGTGCATTTCTGGTCACATTTGGCACCGTTTGCAGATAGCGCCTGTAGATCTCTCTGGTGATTCTCCTGATTGTTTTGGTACTATTCTTGATTAATTCATCTAGGTTGTGAGGGTTATTTGCATAGACTTTATGTCTTAAAGTCCCCTAAATATAAACATCACATGATGACAAGTCCGTAGAACATAGTGGCTATAACTATTTGCTTGTTATTCTCTCTTCCATAAACATGTCATGAACTCGTGTTAGTGATTTGTGAGACGTGTGGCATGTTGCGCCATCTTGTTGAAAAATGATGGCATTTTGTCTTGTGGTGTTAATTGGTCGTTAAGGAAAAGATTGGAAAGGCTACTTAAATGACAGATTGAAGAGGCACATAAAATGATGTAGACTTACGGAAGAACTTCAACAACGCATATTATTTTATTAGTCAAGAATCGAGAGTGAGATAGAACAGAGGAGGTAAAAGTCGAGAGAGAGAGAAAGAGAGAGGTGGGGTACTGACGGTGATGGCGCCAATTAGAGGAGCCAGAAAGCATTAGTCTATGACCAGCGCCGTAGCTTTCTATAGGGAAACATCAGTAAATAAAGTTGCTGGAAAGAAATCCGAAATTAGTTGATTCATTGGGATGAACCTCTTTTGCATCTTTTTCGAGTATGCGTCAAAAGAGATCAAAGACGGACAAGGAATTTTCTCCGGTTAGACCGATGTTACAACTCAAGAGAACTTTTATTTTTCCTTTCCGTTGTAATTGTTACATGGGTGTAAATATATTAACACTTCCGTAAGTGTTATTCTCGCATCAATTCAGCAAACTATATATAAAAGCTAGAGTAAACGAACGCACGTATATACACGCATCATATAATTGATCTTGACACGTATATACAAACGTACATACACTCTGAAGTAACAAATTCATTAGAAGAACATTTTATAGAAGAGGAAGATGACACACGAGCCTAATATACAGAAACCGACAATACAATAGACTCCGGATCTTAATACATATATGTAATTTAGTGAATGATATTTGATACATTTGGATTATTATGTGTTAGTAGCAGTTCAGCCGGATTTGATCGGCCCCTATGTACTGTCCATAATTTTATGTGCATATATATATATATATATATATATATATATATATATATATATATGTGTGTGTTTATTGTTATATAAACATGCCTACATCCCGCTGCCAAAAACCACTTGTTATATATATATATATATATATATATATATATATATATATATATATATATATATATATATATATATATATATATATATATATGTGTGTGTGTTTATTGTTATATAAACATACCTACATGCCGCTGCTACAAACAGCCACAAGTGACGAATCCTATAGTTGGATGAAACGCAGAATATTCAGTGTAGCTTAATCGCAATATATATTTTATAAATCACTATATATATATATATATATATATATATATATATATATATATATATATATATATATATATTATAAACTTTGATTAAGGGCCAGGTAACCCACGCCCAAAGTTTCAAGCTTTTAGAATCAAAATTATCGGAGAAGTTTGGTAGAGTATGCAAAGGTCAACTTTTCCAACTTTAACCTATTGGCATTCAAATTATCGCCCAAAACCAATTAAAAAGCTTGCTGCATGTCTGAATACCCTTTATTAAAAATTTCAGATGTTCAGACCCAAAATTGACTGAATAGTTTGCTAGAGACCGCAAAAGTAAATCTCTTGGATATCGACTTCTTGGCAGCCAAAGTTTCGGCCAGAAACCGATTAAAAAGCTTGCCCTGCGGCTGAATACACTTTATGCAAAATTTTAAATGTTTAGACTAAAAATTAAGTGAGTAATTTGATAGAGATCACAGAGGTCAACTTTTTAAACATTTTGATTCAAATTTTGACCTCTCCCAATTTATTGTTTGGGCTTCAAATCAAATTAAAACGTTTGATCCACGTCCAAGTAACCTACATCTAAAATATCAAGTGTTTATACCCATAATTGGCGGAGGAGTTTTGTAGAGTTTTCAAAAGTCAACTTCTTGAATTTGACCCCTTGACAGCCAAATTTCTTAACAAAAACCGATTTAAAATTGTTTTCTCAAATCTCTTTATGCCAAATTTCAAGCCTGTAGACTGGACACTGACAGAGTAGTTTGATAGGAAAATATACACACAAACACAGACAATTCTACTTTTATAGATTTGAGAAGTTTGTAGTTGTTGGGGGTGCTTCTAATGTGTTCTTGATTACTTGCTCTATGGTGTTCTGTTTTAATCATAGTAACTTATCGTATGACTGCGTTGGTTCGTTGTATGATTTCGGTTAAGATAGAAAAGCAAGCGCCCGAAATTTATTCATGAAACAAAAGACCAGCGAATATGAATGAATTACGAGAATTATGTTGATTACATAGAAACACTGATGAAAGGAAACCCAGAGATTAAAAAAAAGATCGTAAAACGGAAACTATAAAATAACAAAGAGACACAAGGAATGTATAAAAAGTGGATTGAGAATTACCAGAGTCGGAAACGAAATGATAAAATCGTCCTGGTTAAATGGAGACAGCAAAAACCAAAAATGCTGCAATTGAATTAGTAAAAAAATATATATATATATAAATCTTTACAAGTAAAATGATGGAACATTTTTTCCATTTTTAGCAATAGATTCTTTTGTGTCTAACATTTTGTTATAAATTCAGTCTGAAATATTATCGTCCGCCATTTTTGATTGATGCTTCCACTGATTTAGTCGCAAATCTTACTTAGTAAATCTTCTAATATTGAACATATTTTTTATTACCTTTTAGTTTTATGGTAAGTAAAGTCAGATATTGTAATCCAAAACCCGTGGTGTTATAGATAAAGAATATTGTAAAATGCAATTGTAAGTTACACGCTTCTGGGGATAAGAGGTTCAATCCCCAGCGTGTACGAGAACCTAAATACAATTGAAAGTTATCAAACAATGACTGGTTAGAACAAAAAATATGCAACATTCGAGGCTTAAAAAAAGAGCACTGTTCAAAATTTCATGAAAATGTTTGAACTCTTCAGGAAGCTTTTCGAGTTCGATAAGATTCGCGAGTTCGATCAGATAATAACTGTATTTCTAAGCATCCAAATAAAAATACTGGTTGTTTCTGATTTATATATTTACTTATATAAGCACATCATGTGTGTATACGTGTCTGAGATATATTTTTCTCTATTAACTCTTATACGTCTGCGCCGAATCCCTTAAATTTTGTTATGTGTCTGGTAGTGGTGGGCCGAATCCCTAAAAATGTTTGTTATGTGTCTGGTAGTGTTCTTAGATAGTTCTGCTACAGAATGCCTCCGAAATGTAGCGAAAATCGAGGGATACTTTCAGATCAATTATCTAAGCTTTACATTTTATATTATATTTTTTAAACCAATTATTCTTTACATTTTGATTTTGAAATTTTATTTTATAAATTTTCCCTCACTTATTGTTACCATTAATAATCAATATAATACTTATTACAAATTATCATCATCAAATGTCATAAATATCGCACTTACTTACGCGTTTATCCCCATTACTGTTTATTTTAATTATCCTTATCACAATTAAAGAAGGCGATTATATCTAAGCAAGGAAATAAATTAATTATATATATTTGAACATTGTATCATTATTATTATTATTATTATTATTATTATTATTATAATTATTATTATTATTATCACCATCATTATTATCATTATTAACATTATTATTATTGCTATAATTATTTATAATATTATTATATCATTATTATTACTAATAGTATTGTTATCATTATTACCATATTATTATTTTTATTATTATCATTATTATTTTTATTATTATTATAATTATTATTATTTTTATTATTATTTTATTATTATTATTTATTTATTATTTTTATTAATATTATTAATATTATTATTTTATTATTTTTATTAATATTATTATTTTTATTATTATTATGATTATTTTTATCATTTTATGGTTATTATTAATAATAGTAGTAGTATTGTTATTTTATTAGTTTTATTGCTATACATCTTTCAAAGTTTCGCATAGTATACTTAAGCATGGAAAAAATTAATTATATTAATTTTAACATTTTATTATTATTATCATTTTTATTATTATTATTAATAGCATTAATATTATTACTATTTTTACTATTATTATCATTATTATTATTATTATTATTAATATTATAATAATTATTTGTAATATTATTATTATATAGTTATTATTATTTTTACTTATATTATTATTATTATCATTATTATTATTATTATTTTTATTATCATTATTACTATTCTTATTATTTTATTATTATCATTACTTTTGTTATTATTGTTGTTATTTTTATAATTATTGTTTTATCATTATTTTTTTATTGTTAATAATATTATTATTTATTATTATTATTATTATTATTATTATGGTTTTGTTTTTATCTTTTTCATTATTATAATTATATTTTTATTATTATTGTTGTTATTATTATTATATTTTTATTATTATTGTGATTATTATTATCATATTTTTATTATTGTTGTTATTATTATTATATTTTTATTATTATTATTATTATTATTATTATTATTTGTATTATATTTTTATTATTATTGTTGTTATTATTATTTTTATATGTTTAATATTATTATTATTGTTTATTATTGTTGTAATTGTTATTATTATGATTATTTTTATTATTATTTTTTATTGTTATTATTATTATATTTTTATTATTATTGTTGTTATTATATATTATTATTATTATTTTATTATTGTAGGTTTTGTAATTATTATTATTATTATTATTATTATTTTTATTATTGCTATACATATTTCAATGTTTCGCATAGTAAATAATGAACGCAAGAGAGTTGTATGCTCAATCTGTTAAGTCCAAAGTAGCTGAGCGGCGGCTTGGTTCACACCAGTTTTGGCAAATAGCAAACAGAATCCTGAACAGAAGCGTGTGCTCCATCCCAACTATTATCAATGGACCTGAGGTAATCTCGTCAGCATCAGACAAAGCCAAACTCTTTGTCAAGAACTTTGCAGCTAATTCTACCCTTTGCGACCAAGGCCGCCAACCCCCAATATTTCCTCCTGTATCAGAAAACACGCTATGTGATATACGTATATCTGTACGTGATATTGCCAAGCTTATCAAAAACCTTGATTCCAGTAAAGCAACTGGCCCTGACGGTATTCCAATTATAGTACTCAAAAAACTTCAACCTGAACTAGCGCCCATACTTACAAAACTGTTTAAACGTTGTCTTAAGGAGAATAGTTTCCCATCTCCCTGGAAAATCTCATCAGTATGCCCTGTATTTAAGAATTCAGGTTATCGCTCATCCCCCTCTCAGTACAGGCCAATAAGTCTCCTGTGCGTCATGATTAAGTTGCTAGAATCTGTGTTAAATACAGAAGTAATCAACCATCTCAACAAAAATAACCTTCTTAGTGACACTCATGAAAAATTCATGAAAGTGCTTTTTCATTGGCTAATCAAACTCCCAAATATTGAATTACACACACAAAAAAATAAAATAAGTAATTAATCAGAATAAAAACAAAAACTCTGTTATATCACCCTAAAAATTCCTAAAAACATAACAGAGTTGATAGGCAAAAATAAGATGTTCACAGCATTAATGCCTCAGAGGCCCATCCTCGGTCCAACTCTTTTCCTGACCTACAGTAATGATCTTCCAAATCACATCCTTACATCATTCGTAGGCATTTATGCTGATGACAATACCATCTTTGGTAGCACATCTAAGACCGTAAACGACCAAGTTCTCTCCGATTCTATCTCCTCTGATCTTGAGCAGGTGTTACAATGGAGAAGGGAGTGGCTGCCTACCTTTAATACACCTAAAACCAAGCTTCTCTCTTTACATCATCAACGTTCTGATCCCAATCATGCATGAATTGAAATGAATGGCTCTCGTCTTGGGGAGGCCTCATGTTTGGAAAAAGCTTCTGGCTTGACCTTTACTCCTGATCTTAAAAGAAACACGTGTTGTCAAGGCCGCTGGAAAAATTGTGGGATCCTCCTATCAATCCAGTAGATATCTCACTGCTGATGCAATTCTCTATCTATATAAAAGCCAGGTATGTCCAAAGATGTAATACTGTTGCCACATCTGGGTAGGAGCTGCTAGAAAGAACTTGCCCTGCCTTGATAGAGCTCAAAATAGACTTCGTAGCCTCGTAGGAGATGTCCTTTTCTCTTCCTTGCAACCTCTATCTCACAGAAGAGATGTTGCGAGCTTGTCTCTGATGTATCGTTATTTTCATGGAAAGTGTTCGACTGAGCTTCAGTTTATAGTCCGCCCCCTCGCCAAACTTTCAATAGAAACACTCGACTAGCTGAAAACACTACCAATAATTCCCCCACTCTTTATTTGTGCCTAACCATAAACGTAGATTCCATGAACAAAGTTTCTTTCTTAGAACTGCACGCCTGTGGAATTGTCTTCCGTTTTCCTGCTTTCAAGCTGACTACAATATGGTTGTCTTCAAGTCCGACGTACACAAGTTCCTGATGAGTCGTTCCACTTAAGTTAACAAATATACCGAATTTCCATTACTAACGATTACTATATTGTCCAATTTACTACTGTACACCCTTTACCCCTTACCACTGAGGTGTCTGTGGACCTTGATAAATGGTTATGGCTATGTAAAAAAAAAAAAAACAGAAAGAAATTAAATAAATAAAATAAAATATGAGTTAGCGTTTCCACATTTGAACAACGCTCGGCCGACACCAATGATTGCCGGTCTGGTCCGATCCAAGCTTGATAAGAATTCACGAGAATTCGGGTTAAATTGTGAAAGAGTACCGAAAAAAGAGAAGATAATCCAGTTAAGCAAGAGATTTATTTCTAAATTCAAATTTACTGAAAGAAAATCGTCATATACTTTGTCCATGAGAATTTATCAGCGCGGACGCGATTGAGAGAGAGAGAGAGAGAGAGAGAGAGAGAGAGAGAGAGAGAGAGAGAGAGACGAGGGAGAAGATAAAGATATTTTACAGATTTTTATTTTAATTTTCTTTAATTTATACTTTGTCCAGGAGAATTTATCAGCGCGCGATATATATATATATATATATATATATATATATATATATATATATATATATATTTATATATATATGTATATATATATATTTATATATATATGTATATATATGTATATATATATATATATATACACTTGTGCCCGATATTATTCATACCCCCCCCTTGAAAATTGAGTTTATTAGGTGTAACTTTATAAGAATTTATTGTTTACGTCCATATTGATACATATTCTTAATAAACCTCCTCTTATCATTTTCGTCATTTTAAAATCTCGGGATACTTGTAATAAAAGAAATATACAGCTATTTATAAAATCTGCAATGTTCAAAAATAATACCCCCTGTTTTTTTCAGTATTAATCGAGTTTCTGACTGTTTGTTTCCTGTTTGATTCTTATTTTGAATGCTTTTATACAACGTTTGATTAATTTCATTTCGTTTTTTGCATTTTTCAGAAATTAAAATGATATCAACTGAAAACCAATAAAAGAATAAAAATTATTAGAATGGGGAAGAAAAAAAGCTTAGTAATGATCTTAGGACTAAAATTGTGAATTCACATAAGAATGGTTTAGGTTACAAGTCAATTTCCAAGAAATTGTAGGTCCCTACAGCAACAGTACAGAGCATCATCAAAAAATTCCAGAGCCACCACACAACAAACAATTTGATTGGTAGAGGAAGGAAAAGGAAACTGTCTGCTAGAGCCACCAGGAATATTGTAAGAAGTGTTAATGCAAATCCAACCACCACTACTAAGGACAGTTTAGAAATTCTGGAGTCTTCTGGCATAAAAATATCAAGGCAAACATTGCAAAGGACTCTGCATGAAAATGGTCTGAAAGGAAGAAGACCAAGAAGGACTCCATTGCACACCGGAAAACACCTTGCAGCACGTCTAAAGTTTGCTAGGTCCCATGTGAATTCTCCAGAGTCCGTTTTCTCAAGTATTTTGTGGACTGACGAAACAAAAATTGAATTGTTTGGCCATATGGATGCTTCTTACGTTTGGAGGAAGAAAGGAGAAGCTTACAACCCAAAGAACACCATACCCACGGTGAAACATGGTGGTGGTAGCCTAATGTTTTGGGGCTCATTTTCGGCTAGTGGTCCAGGTAGTTTGGTCAAGATAGATGGAACCATGAAGAAGGAGCAATATTTGGAGATACTCCAGAAAAACATTAGACAGGATGCGGAGAAGCTCAATTTAGGACCAAACTGGGTCTTTCAACAGGATAATGATCCAAAACATACTGCCAAAAAAGTCAAGAAATGGTTTGAGGATATCCAAATAAATGTTTTGGAATGGCCTAGCCAGAGTCCCGACCTGAACCCTATCGAAAACCTCTGGCACATATTGAAAACTGAGGTTAAAAAGCGGAAACTTAGAAATTTGAGGGATTTGGAGAACTACTGCATTGAAGAATGGTCAAAAATCAGTGTTGATGCTTGTAAAAACCTTGTTGATAAATATCCAAAACGGTTACAGGCAGTTATTAAGAATAAAGGGCATGCTATTGACTATTAGTAAGAGAGGTATGAATAATTTTGAACTAGTTCCATTATTGTTTTTCTTTGTATAATGTTTCAAACTTGCATAATTTATTTATTTGTTGAGTTTAAATTAAATGCTAGTGCTTGATTTATTGTTTGAAATCCCTTTAATATTGTCTACCTTCTGGTTTGAGCAATATTCTTATAGAAATCTCAAAGATCCGAGGGGTATGAATAATATCGGGCACAAGTGTATATATATATATATATATATATATATATATATATATATATATATACAGAGAGAGAGAGAGAGAGAGAGAGAGAGAGAGAGAGAGGGGGAGAAGATAAAGATACTTTACAGATGTATATTTTAATTTTCTTATGCAAGTTTGATTATTTTCATTTTTTTCTTTACCTGTGACAGTGTCAGTTCATCTTTCCTAATTACGTGTTCATTCTTGTAGATATAACGTAATTTCGCACTCAATTTTTTCCTTCGTTCATTCCTTGTCTGCTAAGATGTCCATACGTTGCA